>NC_030680.2:59962592-60272592 GCF_000004195.4 Xenopus tropicalis | reverse complement strand
TTTAATGAGGCTAAAAAATAAAACTCATGTGTCTCTATTTGACCATTTGTTCTTTCCATCTGAATTTAAATAATTATGCCATTGACCATTGCCACAATATGTGGCACAGGTTCAAAGGACTGCTTCATAGCATGACCTGCCCCTGATAAATGTAAGGAACGGTGTCCATTTCACTGACTATTATAAACCTTAAGTACATATTTTTGAAAGACCTGTTTTATTTAATTATTGAGTAACTTTGATAGCACAATATATCCTATAGGTCATTAAAACCTTGTAAAACTGGATCAGCTAATGTGTAATACAGACTAACTTTCAAAAATGTAGGAGAAGAGGCTCCTGAAACACCTTATTTATTTGTATTTAACAGCTATTTAAGGCTCCTTACCCTTATGTTCTAGACAGAAATATTTAAGACTAATGTTCTTACTGGTGACTAGACTTTTTTTTAAGTTTTGTTAAGTTTTGTTGTGAGTAATAGTTGACCCACACTATTAGATATGATGGCTTTGCAAAATTAAAACTCTGGCCCTGCCAGTGGCCCTTATACCTATAATGGCATGTTTATTTTCCCACACTAGTCTTTTACTTGAGCCAAAGGTCAGCAAAGTATTCTATTTAAATAAGTTTTATCCGTTTTATCCTTTTTAACTTTCTGTAACTGTCCCACGGATATAGAGGTAAAGTAATCAATGTTTTTTTATTTAACTAAAGTAATCAATCTTTAGATAAAAGATAAAACTTTAGGAAGGCATATTTGTATATGATTATTGTGGGCTATGGCAGTGTTGAAGACTATCCCATTGCTGTCAAGTAAGGCCAAGTGTTAGTTGCTGGAAAACAAATAGAATAATCCCTTTTGACTTCTAAGTTTTGGAATCTTACCATTTTCCTCTTGCCACTTAGTAATGGGAATCGTCTTGTTGATGCGGTCCCTGAACCGACTGCCCCATTGCCACCAATATAATTCTATCGTTTGGCCCCAGGGCGAAACGATCGAATTAGCCTACACGCTCCCCGATATTGCCAACCCGTAGGTGGGGATATCTGGTGAAGATCTGCTCACTTGGCAATTTCGCCAAGCGAGTGAATCTTAAAGTGTATGGGCAGCTTAAGCCTTCTATGGCTAAACATGTATTTATTCCACAAATATGCTACCCCCCTGCCTAGGTGCGCAGTCTTTTATGCATGTGTTTACCTTGTGTTGTCTGTATCTGGGGGGGGGGGGGGGGTCAGGGAGCAAATTTAACTTGAGAGTGTGGTGCAGAAAACCCCTCCTTTTGCCAGGAAATTCCAAGCCTGCCTGCAGGTGGTGGTCTGCTGAGGATGTATCCAGCCATAGACTTTTATGGATTATTTGAAGCAGGCCTGGGAGGACAGCTGCTTTCACATAACTTTTTCATTAAAGCAATGGATCCTCCAGCTGAAGAGTTTTTGATTTATGACTTGAACTTGTGGATATCTGAAAGAAACAGAGAAAAGGGCCTCAGAGTTTTGGGCGAGAGGGGGACATGGGGAGGTTTGTATGGATTTTGCAGACTGGAGAAAAATATTCCAAGCATGAACTGTATACAAATGATTGTTTCCCTGCTGTGTTATGTTCTTACTATATGGACAACAGAAACTGAACAAATTGAGATTTTACTTATGACTAGGCTGAACTGAAAAAGTCCACTTGAGCTGTTGAGTAGCCAGATGAAAAAACTTTAGATCATTCAGTATTAACCTCATAAAGATAGCACATAGGAAATGTTGCTTTGTGTGAACAGGACTTTGTGTTACCATAGTAGTCATTGGCTAGTTTGCGTGTATGCTGTTTTTACATTTTGGTGATTGCTGCATCTTTTCCCCCAGGGCATTTTCTGCCTTCCATCAAAATGTTCGTCTGTCTGTTCTGTTTTAAAGTGGTGCTTCAGCTTAATCTGATCAATATTTTGCTTTCCATGCGTGAAGAACCAGATGTTAGAAGTTTCCTATTGTTGGGGGGAAAACTGACCCACAAGCTTTCTAGCATTTCTAGCAATCGATAACTTGACACATGCGCCGATGGACCCTTAAAATAATGCAGACAAATTTTCACGCTTTCAGAGTTTTTTTTTTTTTTAAAGTTTGATTTCACCCCCAGCTTTAGGCTACCGGTGCTTCTTTTGTTGCAAGAACGTGCATGAAGTTTTTGTCTGTTTTGTGAACTTGCTCTATATGGCACTGGACTAGTATAGAATTTTTTAAGCACATGGCCATCACATAATTTCCCATTTCTGTAAAATGAGTTTTACAAAGACAAACAATACATTTCAGTTGTAAAAAATACATAGTTTGCACAATGGTTTGAAAAAAAAAAATTGATTGTTTACAGGGCTACTGGTCAGCCAACACTGGAAATGTATGCATTCAAGCACTTTTTTAATGGTAGTTAAGGTCACCAGTGTCCCTTTACATTGATGCAACTGTAAAGCAGCCTACAGTGAGTAGCTTGCATTTTTACTGCCTTTATTGATTGAATACGCCTACATCTGGAAAGTCCAGCAACACAGTTATTTGGTTTGACGTGACACTTGTTCCTACCCTGTACTTTACTGAGTAACACATTGCTGCCTGATTATGTCCTGTTGACTTCAGTGGACTGTGCCAAGTCTAGGGTTGTGTAAATTACCTATTTTAAACATTAATTTGGAGTAAACATTTTTTTTGGCAATGGCAATACATGACATTAATTAACAAAGCTTTATTTACATGTATGGGATCTGTTGGCTGGAAACCCTGTTATGTAGAAAGCACTGGAGTAATTTTTAGACCAGCAATTCTTTTTTCATGAATTTGTTTTTTTCTGAAATAAATAGTAAGTATCTTGTACTAGGTACTGGCATACATCTTCTTCTGTATTGTATCTTACACCACTTTTTCCTCATAACTTATTTCTTATAACTTTGCCTCAGTATATCCAAACCTATTTATGAGTGATCAATCTGTGTACTAAGAGCAGGCTTGAACTGCCAAGCTGTGGATTTTGGCAAATGCCAGAGGGGTTGCCGTAAGATGCTATAGACAGACACTTTTTTAGTGGGCTGGTGGGGGATGTTTGGACCTCTGTATACTAAACATGCCAGAGTCTTTTTTGAATCCCAGTTCAGGCCTAACTGAGGAATGGATGGGTTAATTCTAATACATAGGTGTCCGTTGTCTTTTTGCAAATACTTTGTATGTTGTATCAACTATGTATGTTTGTAGCAATCATATAGGTGATTTATTTACAGAACTATCTAGGACAGCAATTAAGCATTACCCACAAATATCACTTCATGCGGCCTATAGGCCTTTATCCATCACTGACTCTTGGATCAGTGTCACATGGAATTAATTTGGACACTTTAAAGACCCAATAGGGCCTCACAAAAATTTGCAAGCCACTATTTGTTAATCAGACCCACACCAGTCTCTACATTAAAATGCTCTTTGTTACAGTATGACTGTTTATTATTCTGTGCTTTTTTTCTTTCTAAAGTGATACAACGTTTTATGTTTAGCTGAATTTTATAGGCTATCAGAACACTTTTTGCAGCACTTCTTAGTTTTCTTCAGTATCACAAATGGTTGTCAAGTGGTAATAATTGTTTATTTTAAAGTAGCAGTATACCCTCTTATCACAACATGTGTTTAATGGATAGTGGTTGTGCTAACCATACCGTTTGCCTTTTGTTTTAATCAGAACAATTTTTGGTTTTTGTTGTTTCTTGAACTAAAGGGAAATTAAAGATACTCCATGTTTGGTCCTTGTGAGGTAGGAAATTTGATTGCCACTGCACAAATAATGCCCCTACGTATTGGACTCCTAACAAAATACTAACAACACAGTCTAAATATCTGCCTCGTAGGGACCAAACACAGTCCTTGTTTATCACCATAGATTTTTCATGATTAAAACAATAGGAAATTGTATGAAAATGTAAGCCAGAAATGCCAACTCTATGTCACTGACATTTAGCAGGGAAGAATTTACAGTCTATGGCAGCCGAATAGTTAATTTAAAATGATCCTTTAGTTCCAGCCAAGCCATGCTATTCTATAGGATTATAAAATTAATTTTAAGGCTCTAGCACACAGGGCTTTTTGATTCTGCAATCAAATGCTGGGTGCCAAGGTGCTTCACTTTGATAGCAATGGATCCCGCAGCCAATAATCTCAGTAGTAATAATCAAAATCCTGTGTGCTCCATAGTCCTTAGATTAACATGATTGCTGTGGAAGGAGATAAGGAATTTTAACAAAGGAACTGGACAGTGACCTTAATAGCAAAATGTAGTATTTGGAACCGGAGAATTGGGTAGTAGCAACTATAATTATACATTTGTACAAAAGGCAGACACTTAACAAGTGGCTTTTTGGTTGTATGCATTTGAGGGTTAGCTCCACAGGAATCAACAGCCCATATTTGGTACTTATTGCACTTATAATATTGCTGGAAAAGGTCATCATAGGGGTTTCATCTGCCTCTGCTTGTTTATTCATAGTATTGTTCAGCTGTGTTTCCTTGCATGCAGTTAACTTTAACTGTCATTGCCTTTTATGTGATATGCAGGTCACTGCTGTTTTATTCAGTTTTTGTATAGTTGTGAATTTATTTATTCCCATCCACTGGCCTCTTTCCTCTTGTTTTTTCATGATTCTGTTTTAAAATGCCTGTTTTTTTGTATTCATCTGCAGCACTTGCAACAACATGAGAATGGCGCAGAAGGGGAGAACTGGTATTACCACTGTGTGCTGTGCTCCTACTCCACCAAGGCTAAGTTGAATTTAATCCAGCATGTCCGCTCAATGAAGCATCAGCGAAGTGAAAGCCTACGGAAACTGCAGCGCTTACAGAAGGGGCTTCCAGAGGAGGAGGAGGAGTTGGGCCAGATTTTTACTATTAGAACATCGTCGTCACCTGTAGAGACAGGTAAGAGTGCCAG
Source organism: Xenopus tropicalis (assembly GCF_000004195.4). Lineage (NCBI taxonomy): Eukaryota > Metazoa > Chordata > Amphibia > Anura > Pipidae > Xenopus > Xenopus tropicalis. The sequence continues at coordinate 60,267,644 of NC_030680.2, read as the reverse complement.
GGTCACACAAATGGACTAGGTGAATAAAATATATTTAGGTATTTAAATACTTTGTCCAGATGATTATCTGGGAGCTTTCATATGAAGGCAGACTCCTGTACTCCTAAAGAAAGACTGCCACTTGTGATGCATCTGCACATTCTCAGTCACCTGTCTCCAGGGTTTTCTATCTGCTAATTGCAGGTATAGTGAGACTGAAATTGTATCTGGAGAGGCAGCCTCTTTTAGTCCAAGTGCCTTTGGGATCTTTTTTTTCTTAATGGTATTCTTGCCAATTGTCTACACATCTCTGCATCTTCCCCACCTTTACTTTTATTTACATTTCTAACCCTGTGTTGTTTGACTATTTTTTTTTTGTTTACACTTTTCCATTGTGTCTTTTAAATATTTTGCTTCTATAAACCTGTAGCTTCAAGGTGCTGCAATCACTCAGGCAAGCTGAGAAGTATTGACTGTGCCTCTTGCATTCCTCTGGTGAGACAAGATCCCCTTACTGGACATATTGTTTCAGCAGATTCTGCTAATCTTGACAGAGTCCTTGGCATCTCTCCTCTAGCACATTGCCCTCATTGTTATAGGTCTCTGGTGAGAGTGAGGGGGCCGTGCTAGGAGGGATCCTAAGCACAAAGCCTGTTCTCTGAATGAAGCTTTTGTCAAGAAAGGAAAAGGGTGAACATTACTGTCAGCTCATGATTCTACTAGAGCGCGTCTCTTCGTGCCTATAGCTCCTCCTCTTTATCTTGTCGGCAGACTTCAGGCCACTGCAATGTGTAGAATCTGACTCCATTCTAACAGTTTTTTTCATCTAAACCTGCTGTTTAAACTTATCACATGGACGTGCTTGTGTTTATAATACCGAATGCCTCATGAAACATAAGAAAAAGCTGCACATAGCATGACAGAACTTATAATAGCAATCTGTGTTGCTACTGTTTGTATTCTGTAACATTAGTTGCCATATTTCATTTGTGTGTTGCTCTGCAATAGGGTTACTTAACCTCAAAATACATTTTGAGAAATTCAGAGCAGATAAAAAAAGTAAAGCACAAAATGAAAATGCCCAGAGCACATAAAGTGGCTGTCCAGTGGCTTTTTTTTTACCTCCTAATATGTCAGATCTGATGCCTCCCCCCCCCCCCCCCACCTTTACCTCTCCTAATATCAAATTGGGGTGGGATTACTAGTGTAGGGGCTTTTTGCTGCCCCTGCTCCTGCCCCTGCCACCTTGCCTTATCAGCAGTTGTGCATCCTGATGTCCCCTGCAGTAGTAAAAAGGCTGTGCAAGGTATGAGCATAGGCTTTTACAGACTTCTGCCCTATTATTCCTTTGCCACTGGGGATGTTTTTGAATGAGGCTGTGCACAGGAAGATACAGACAAAGTTAGAGAGGGCCCAGGAATGCCAGCAATGTCATGGAGCCTGTTTCTTGTTTGCTTTCTCCTGCTTGGAGCTGAGCGGCTTGGAAGAGGATATGAAACTCTTTATCCTGCTCATTTTCTTTTTATTAAAGTGTTTGACGAATAATTCCAGCTTCTATTTAATCTGCCCCCGGCTGCACAGAGGGGGCAAGAAAGCCAGGATGGAATGGGACGCAAATATTTTCTAATTCTTCTGAAAACAACCATCTTATATTTGTAGAATCTTAAAGCCTGGAGGGCACAAAGAACAGATATTGGAGGATGTTGCAGGCTATGGAATGTGTTTGATATAAACATATAGATGAGCTGTTGGGAGTTAAGGCGAAGCATAAACACAGAGGTAATCTCCTCCATGCCTGCTGTATAATATTCACAGTTGTGCTCTCGGTGCTCAGCATAATAAATGGAAGGGCAAAAGGTGTCTAAAGTGTGGGAATCAAATGCAAAACAGATGCACTCTTATTGCGTTTATGAGCCATTCAGTGCTTTTATCCCAGTCACCTGTATTATATAGCAAGAAATAGAAATGTCGGCGTGTGTTCTGCAGTTGAAGGATAAGGACATTTACTTTTATATACTTACAACTATTGTTATATAGTGTGCTGCATAAAATTCTGTTATATTGCCATGTAAAATGGGTGGGAGATTTTTTTCAATAGATCCTTGACAGTTAAAAGGTTAATCCATGTCCTCATGCTGCCTGATACATTGTAAAATAATGAATACAGGAACCCTTTATTTACTTTACTTAGGCATTAGGAAGCTGCTCTTCTAAAATGGGAACAAAAATCCCAGTTTATTCTTATACTGGTTGTACAGTCCCCCATCCCTCTCAGTCCCCCTTTCTAGCACTCTCCCCACCCCCCTCGGTTCACTCATTTCGACTCCCTGCGCAAATTGAAAACGACTAACCTTGTCATATTTAGTGCAGCACTCTGAGCCGCTGCCTTGCAGGGCTAATCAGGCACAAACATATTCGCAAAGTTGCTAAGCTCTGAGCTGTCTTCTGAGCATTAAAGTGTCCTGTCTGCCTGGGAGGTCACTCCTATCTTGGATGTGCCGCTCATGGACGGCCAGTAATATTGATTGATTAATGTATAAAAAGCACCAAATCTATTTGCTTCTATGAAACAGAGCAAAGTGCAGTTGTTCGCTTTGGATTTTTCACCTCGTGCTCCTGTTTGAAGGACGCACGCGTGAGCGTGACAGTGCACATACACATTGCTGCTCGATTGCTGGTTATACATTATATTTGGACGGCCTATTCTTGCCATGAGAACTTCACACGGGGGGTAAACATGCTCCTGGGGAGTCCTACTGCATTTAGGCAGCATGATGTGCACTTGTGCAGCTTACTATGGGCCGCTCCAAGGCTATGCCAAGCAGTGTCCTCACAAAAGAGTTATTCATTCGCATTGGCCCTGCCTGAGTTTTCTCTGAAGTTTTGCATGATTTGCTCTTGTTTTACATTAACCTCCTCACCTGCAGAGACCTGAGCCGCACCCAAAACATTTAACAGGGCTCTGCACTGCATTATCCCTTTTTTAATGACCAGGCTATCTACCAAGCAGTTTATTGCAGTGTAAACACCTTACACTATAAGAGGAAACTTTATGTGTGTGTGTATATATATATATATATATATATATATATATATATATATATATAATGTATAGGTATTTATTTGCTTTTTTTCTAATCATACTAGACCAGTAGCTGTTTTCCATTCCTATGAATACAGGCCAAAAATGTATGCCTAGTACTTCCTCTCAGATCAGTTTACTGTTATTTGTTTAATTTTGTTTTTCAAAGGGATCCACACAAGATGCCAGTAGCTATTGCAACCCACTTCCTTTCCATCTGTATACCAAAAAAGCTGATAATCTTTTGGGATGACTATTTAGTGAATCATTTATTAATGCCTGCCAATGGACATGCAACATTTCTCTGCATTTTGTTGCTAACAAAGTTGCTGAGAAAAGACAAAAAAAGTGGCCAAATTGCTACCCTGTTACATTATCCTTTAGGACATGCCCCCATTTGTAATAAAAGGCACTAATTTGCCTAAAGGCAGTAACCTATTGCAACCAATAAAATGTTTGCTCTTTAACAGGTGAACAGTAAATGATAGGTTGCTATAGGTTACTGCACCTGGGCAAACTAGGGGGTATATTTATCATGCTGAGTAAAAAGTGGAGTAAAACATCACGGGTGATGTTGTTTATAGTAGCCAATCAGATGCTTTGCTTTGATTTTCTAACTGTTGAAATCTAATTGCTGATTGGTTGCCCTGGGCAATGCTTCACTCCACTTTTTAAAGAGCATGATAAATATACCCTAATAAGTGTGTTCTGTTACATAACCCCAATGAAAAATATAATTACTATATTTCATATGCTAAAAACCGCTGTGATGTTTCATTTACCTTGCTAAGCTTTCTTAATTTTGCAGGAGTTTTACTCTTTTTAACGGGCTAACTTAATCTAAACAATAGGTTAGTGTGAATACTCTCGAATCTTAGCCATAAAGCAAGGGAGAAATGCTGTGGATGATCAATTACTTTTACCTAATCTAGTATCTAGCAATATGGCAGAGGCCAATGATAGAGTGCAATGGATTCATAGGCCATGTATTAAAAAGGCTTACCCATTTCATTGTACTTCCATGTGTTTAGGTTGGACATATCCTAAACTGTGCACAGGAGACTTACACCCATGTCTTCATGTATGTGTCATTTTGGCAAATGCTATGAAACTCAGTGGTGTACTGCCAAGGGGCAGCTTGTGCCACATCATTGGATCACAGAACAGAAAGTGAATTTTCTCCTAAAGCCTTAAGTGGGAAAGTCAGACTAATTGTAAATCAATGCATCTTAAAATGTGCCATTGATCTGCAGATGCAAGATAGTAGATAAACTGCAATTACTATCTTATTTTAGGAATTTTTACTCTTATATTCCAGGGAAAAAATAGCCCTCAAAATATTAACTCACTTTTCCATTTCCATTATGGTGACAAAATGCCTGCTGAATCCTGCTGCTATTTTGCCCCGATATTAGTTTATTTTATTGTAGAATGGCTCTTTTGGGATATATATATTTTAAAAGCTTTATTAGTGCACCACAGTATCATTCCTTCTGTGTGGGGGTATGGAACCTTTTTCCAGAATCTACATTTCTAGCACTAAAAATTAGAGATGGGTTGATTCTCTTACTAATGCATGGTTTCTTCTCAATAGATCACCTTCATTAAAATTGTTTGACAAACAATTTCAGGCCTCAGTGATATTGCCCTGCGGCTTCTGTCACACATGGAAAACGTCGCAGTGACTTTTCAAGAGACAAGTCGCAGTGACAAATAGCCTTTAATATTATCCATTAAAGTCTATAGGAAGTATGTTATACTGATGGATGTGTGTGATATAGTCACTAATAATGTGCGTGTATTTTGTGATTTGTGTATAGAAAAGTCATGGTAACAAATCTCCTCGCATGTCCTAAGCCATAGACAATCTAGGATTCTTCATAGAGAGTATTCTTAATAGTCAACAAAACCCACAACAGATGGCATTTATCACAGGTAAAAGTTAAAGGGGCAGTGTACCCCCTTGTTAAATATGAGTTAAAAAATACTTTAAACCTGTTTTAAGCACAAAAAATCTATTTGTTCTTTCTTAAACTAAACAGGGAAACTGAAACTACTCCATGCTTGGTCCTTGGATGGTAGGTAACTAGACTACCCTAATTATCTCATCTGCCTCCGAAGTACCAAATATGGAGTAGCTTCATTCTCCTATTTTGCTCTGCTTAGCTCAAGAAATAACAAAAAATAAAGGTTTTCCTGGTTAAAACAATAGATATAAAATATATTCAGCATAAACTATTTTCATTGGACTAATATTGAACAAGTATTCTTCTAGGAATTATATTTATCTGATTTAACAGGAGAATTGATAAACTGATCTTTGACCTGACTGGCAATACACACAAAGAATACAGTGGCAATTTTTGAGCTTGCTAGACATATACCAATATCATTATTTCAAAAACAAAGTAAGCATGTATGAAGGCCCAGTGACCCTGACCAATATCCATGTACATAACCTCCTTATTATATTTAGGACCATACTGTAGTGCTCAGGCCTCCTTTTATAAGTAGTAAATACTCTTAAGATGCATGTTTCATAGGAATTTAGTGAACTATCTCTATAATTGCACACACATATCACATAGCCCTCTTTCTACCAAGAAGTAAACAGACTTTATCAGGAATTGTCTGATTGCATGACCATTGAGTGCTGGAACATGCTTGAATTGGTTAGAAAGAGCAATATGAAAGGGCATGATGGGAGCCCTGTCTGTCCCTTAGTGCTGATATTTGCCCTGCTGCAGTCTCCTAACAAGCCTGGAACAAGTGGCAGCTGCTGGCTAGAAATTGATTTAATTAATTGCTATGCCAATAAGCCAGCTTGTTACGCCTGCCATTGGTTAGTAGAATGGCTAACAAGTCTGCTGATCAATGGAGCCAATAAAGATTTTACCCATTAATGAACAGAGCACTAATTACTGTTATCCGGTGACCAATTAGGCATTGTGACTTGAGTGTGGGTACATGCACTTACCTCTCAACATGCCAAAAAAAAAAAAACCTCTTGTTTTGGACAAGGGTGATGTGACAGTGTGGATAATTTAATAAGAAAGTAATATGAACTGCTAAGGTAAAATGTAACAAAATCATTGTTCAGGCTTATTTGAGAGTGCTTATGTTTCAGAATAATCCCACTAGGGACCTCAATTTTTGACACTGGAAAAATAGGTACAGCACTATAGAAGATCTAACAATTCCTAGGTGTAAATACAAATTAGACTTACAAATATTCAAGGAAACGGTGTTTTGGGCTAATGCTGACCACCAAAACAGTGAATGAGACTTGGCTTTTCTCAACCTAACTTACTATGACTTATGTACCTTCTTTCACTTTAAAGGAGACATATTGGATAAATGTGAAAAACCCTAATTTTGTAGGCAATTATGAATAATATACAGTGCTGGTTTCAATTTGTGCTAATAATTAATCCTATCTGTTGAAATGGCCCCTTTATTGGAGTTCCCTATAGATCCTATCACTTCTCTGTCCAAGTTTGAAATGGAGAGTGGGTGTGTCCTAACGGTCCCTGCCAGAAGCACAGTAGGAGGGGGAGAGCCAATCACAGCCCTGCACTCACACAAGCAAAGACAGGCTTCAGTTCCCTATCAGGTCAGCCTAGCTGCTGATTGGTTCCTATCCTACAGTGCAGAGTATGGAGGGCCGCTGGCTCCCCTACACATCCAGAGAATTCAGCCAGCAGGAAGTGGAACAGATGGGCGGGACTAGTGGAGTTTTGGTGGAATTTCTCAATAAATCAGTCTGAAATGCAACTTTTTTAAGCACAATCCTTCTATATCTAGAGGAGTATAATTCTCTGGTACATTCTTAATTTTTATAGGATATGTCTTCTTTAAAATAGTGTTCCCTGTTGCCATAAGTATTATGCTGATGCATTTTAGTCCCTTACTATAAGTGGCTAATTCAGGCCCGTACTGGCAAAGGCCAGAGGGGCTGCTGTAAGATGCCATAGACAGTAACTATTTAGTGTTCTTGTGGGAGCTATTTGGTACTCTGTGTACTTGAAATTCCAGGGCCTATTTTGAAACTAAAGGTGGCCATACACGTGGCGATCCGACGATGTTTCGTACGACCATCGGTCGCACGAAACATCGTAAGATCCGCCACACACCATTCAGGGCTGAATCGGCAGGTAAGGAGGTAGAAACAATAGGATTTCTACCTCCTTCTGCCGATTCAGCTCTGAAGGGAGAATTTTGGTCAGGCGCCTTCTATGGCGCCCGATCAAAATTTTCAAACTTGTCCGATCGGCGAGTCGTCCGATATCGGCAGCTTCCTGCGATATCGGTCGACTCGCCGACATGCCATACACGCACCGATTATCGTACGAAACGAGGTTTCGTACGATAATATCGGTGCGTGTATGGCCACCTTAAGTCTGGGCTTGGGCCAATTCTATTCTTTTTCTTATCAGTTTTATTGCTCATGCTGTAGGTGTAAGTAGCTGATAGCAGGTACACATAGAAGCCCCAGGAATCTGTTACTTCTCAAGTTCTCTGCTTTTCAATTATTGACCTGGTCAGACCCCTTGTGAGTTCCCTAATTGAAAATTAATAAAGGATCAATGTGGGATGCAATTTGCATATTGATTAAACGCAAGTCTGAATGCACCATATGTGTGGAAGATTGATCTGGATCCCAAAGCAACTCAGGGAAGCAAGAGACCTTGTATCCATATGAAATTTTGGAAAGAAAGAATGTTTGTTGGGCAGAGAGAGTGAGTTATACACAATTGGCAATAAAAGTGCATCAGAATTTGTCCACAATAAACAGGTCCAGATAGGGATACAAAATAAGCTCTGGCATATCCATGCACAGAGACCCAAAACAGACCCCATCAGCCCACTAAATAGTGACTGTACATGGCATCTTGCAGCAGCCCCTCAGAACCCACAGATTGCCAGTCCGGGCCTGACAATAAATGATAATAAAGAAACTGTTGCCCTTTTCCAGTGTCTAAATACAGAAATCACCTCATTTATACTTCCTCAGCAGGGCCATTAACATATGAAAGCTTACAGTATAATGGGCAATGCCCACCAAGTGGTTGTTTGAAAATTGCTGACCAGTCAACAAGCAGTTGTGACTATTATAAGCAGTGAGTGCTTATGATATGGATTTTGCATATTTTTTTTGTGTATAAAAGTGTTTTTAAATGGATCATTTTTATAGTTTATTCATAAGAGCAAACATATTTCAGAGCTTTGTACAGTGAGTTGAAGAGAACACATAGAATATGACAGAAACAAAACAACAGAAATAACATGAATCAAATTATGAGGTCAAAGGACCTTGGCCAGGACAATTTACAATCTAGGGGTTGCGGCACAAATGATACAAAAAATATGGGATTGTGTCAATAGAATAGCACAAATAGATGCGGGGTCAGGCCAGGTAAGGAGGATCAAAGTCCTAGGGAGCAAGGTGGAGAGTTCTAGAACTACACATCACCACCTCAGCCAGGAATTGCAGCATAAAATGCAGCTCATCTATTAAGCTGTGTTTTGATTTGTAGGAGACCATGAAGCCCAGTGTAAAATTCCAGCATGAAAAGAAGCAGCGGATTTGCCACTTTTTTTATTCTGTACACAACTTCTTATGCCAAAATTTTCTTGCCACTTGACTTAACCCTTTGCCTGCCAACAATGAAGCAGCTAGGTGTAAGTTCCTGCTATGCAAAAAATATGTTGCCTGGCAGTGTGCTTTTCAAAAAGTACCCTTAACCTGGCACTTTCACGTGAGGGAAGGGGTTAAGTCAGTAAATTAATGGCAAAATGACAACGTTTGGGCATTGTGAAAGAAAGTACCTTTATTATTATTCATATTTATTTATAAAGCACCAGCATATTCCGCAGCGCTGTACAATAGGTGGGTTACATACATTGGACATACAGAGTAACATATAAAGCAATCAATAAGCGATACAAGAGGTGAAGAGAGCCCTGCCCAAAGGAGCTTACAATCTACAAGGAGAAAGGGTTGAGACACAAGGTGTGGGAATGGGCATGACTAGATTATCACAAATAGTACTGTTTGGTGAATGCTTTCAGGGGTTACGGTGAACTGCATAAAATAATGCATGCAGCATAAGGAGAAGTACGCAGCTTCACAAATACACCTATTTATTATTTCTGATGTAAATTGTTTTATACACCTTTTCTATTGTGTAGGAAATGCCATGCTCCAGTTTCACAGTTTTGGGACCCATGGCAGCTTCTAAGCAAGTCGTTAGAGAATATGCTTGTTTTATTATTGTAATGCTTATTATATCTCCGTTTCTTATGAGTTCTTTCTGTTTGCTGCCTTCTCCAAAGCTGATTGATAACTTCTCTCAGTTCCCTCCTGTGCCTCCCTATGGTAAGGATGACACCTGTAGGCCATCTGAGGAACTGCACATTTAGTTTTGTGCTGAAGGCAAGGCGTAGGCTTCAAATGATTTCTGCTGATTCCAAGGATGCCGCTATGCTATAATAAGGAGACTAACATGTCTGTCCATTGTTCTCTTTGTGTGTTCAAAAGGGCATTTCTCTCCAGTTTAGATTGTCAATAAATAACCAGTAGTTTTCAACTAAATGATCAGTATTAATTGAGCGTTACATTTTAAAATCGCATTTACACAAAACGTCTGAGAATGTCCAGTGAATGTCCTCTGCAGTATGTTCTTCAATGTGCATTATAACTGTGGAAATTCCATGAATATATATATATATACTTTTTTTTTTTATTAAGGACCATATTTCTTAGCAGTTTGTAGTCTCTGGCGGAATGTAAACTAGTTATGCAGCTGAACTGCCTGGATATCACTGTATGTCATGTCAACTGCTCCCTTGATGGCCACATATTGGCATGTGTGCAAGTTTAGTGCCTGGCTCAGAAGTGGCAAGAGAACTAGCACTCCATCACCCCCTTTGTGACCATCTGGTTCAGCTAGCATGTCATACTCAGGATTCAGTGCAGTTGGGTTGAGCCATGTGTTTAGTCCCACTGCACAAAATTCACTCACTTGCAAGTTACACTTTATCCTGTCCACATATGGTCAGCTGGCATCACTTATTTACATTACAGAAGTGCTATTAGCTGTTATAGTGGAATGGTGTTTTTTTAGGAGAAATAAAAAGAAAACTAATTAGTAATGTTAATATCCAGGTAATTTTTCTCCTCTGCAGACAATGAGATGATGGAGCCATAGGAAACAATGAAGAGGCGATTTGCATTATTTGTAGCAGGGCCACTGTTCTAAAGGACTGAATTGCTCAGTCAGATGACTGGAAATGTGACCAGCATCTGTAATGTACACATACATTTTGTGGTAAGAACATTTTGATTGTATTATGTTCCTAATATACTTGTTTGTGTTCATTTTCAGAGGAACCCCTAGAAGATGCTGAGGGCTCATGTGATGCTGTCACAGTTGCAGAAGAATTCCTTAAAGACCCCGAACCTGAAAGTGCAAGGGACATGAGCAGGGGCGCAGGTAAGATGCTCTAACATAGATTTGCGTGTATTTCCTGCTGCTGTGTTTCGCTAGTATCCACTGAGGATAGGTTGGATTAAAGGGAAAGCATTGAGGGCTAGGAAGTGGCATAATAGATGACTGACAGGAAAGAAATCCAGGTATCTGTATTTCTTTATTGTGACTTTTTTAAGATGATTTGTGTCCTAAGCATCTTTGTTTGGCTTTACTCAGCACCGGCACCATCTAATCCCCCTGAGAAAGATCAGCCTGATGTCCCTCCAAAGCATTCATTTACTGGCAGCACTGAGCAATCTTTGCCCCCAAAGCAAACAAAGTCCGTGGAGGAAAAGAAACCCGAGCAGGTACTAGACTGTCACCTTTTCTGTCACCTGGGTGAAATAATTTGCTATTTCTATATTCTTTTTCCTTCAATCCCTTTTTTGTCATTTTTTTGTTAGGTTTTTCAGTGTCCATATTGTAAGTACAGCAATGCAGATGTGAATCGTCTCCGTGTTCATGCCATGACCCAACACTCGGTGCAGCCCATGCTACGCTGCCCTCTCTGCCAAGATATGTTAAACAACAAGATTCACCTGCAGTTGCACCTTACCCACCTACACAGTGTGGCGCCTGATTGTGTGGAAAAGCTTATTGTTACAGTAGGTATCACCTTAAATGCAATGTGCATTCACACCAGCAACTTTTGCCCCATTCATGTAGCAGTGGGGTTAATTAGAGCTGCAGACATATGTTTCTTTAATTATGTAGCTTTATTTGCAATCCCAGTATCTGTATTATATGGCACTCTTCCCATCATATCTGGTCAGTGTGAATAGGGAAATCTTATTTATGGCTGCTGCCTTTTCTATTTGGCACTAGAACAAGAATCCTTTTATCTTAATAAGGCTAAAATAAATGAGAGAATGCAATAACATAACAACTAAGACTGATCTAGCACAATTTAGTTTGCGGGACAAATGTGAATATGCACATTATGCATTCATGTAATCCGCCTAATAATATCTCAGACAGTTCTCTGGAACCTGTCCTGTGTACTGTCTGTTACCACGGTAACTAGGGTTTTGCATTTTCTCCATCTTTTATTTTTGTCTGTCCATCCTTCTAAGTATAGTGCACTTTTATCCAACAATTGACACTTTTTTAAGTGGAGCTCAGATAAATGTTAGTACATCGATCCTCTCAAATAACTCAATGTTTTGCCATTGACACCCCACAAGTCATTCTTTTTTTTTCTTTTCTTTTTCCAGTATTCTTTTTCATTTCTCACTCTGAGATCACACACACCTTCCCCCCCCCCCCCCCCCCTTCCTTCGCGTGTGTCTTAATTTATAATACTTGCATATAAGTGCAGGGACTGCAAGATCAGGCTTCCTGGCCAATGTTTGCCAATTAGATAGTGGAAATGTGAAGTGACCTTTGTATCCTCCCCTTGCTAACGAGTTCTTTCTCCAGTCCTTGCCCTCTTTGTAATGGAAATATGCAGTCTGTCTGCAAGGGGGATTTGCATGTTGGACCTTTGTGACAGTCAGGGTTTTTTTCTGACCTCTATCCTTTGTGTCCTTAGCTCTTCTCTTTTTAATTTAATTCTTTAATTTATTTTTTCTCTTACCTCCCTGTTTTTTTTCCTTTTTGCTTGCACTCCAAACAGACCCTCCCCCAATTTGTCTGCAGTGTTCACAGAAAAATGTGGGGCTCAGGGTGGGTCTGTAAATCCAGCTTACACCTCTTATACCTCAGCATGGTGTAAACAGACTCTGAAGATGTAGCTGTGTTTTGTCAGCTGGACCTCCTCGCACAATTAGCATGTAATTATTCTCTGTGATGGGCAGCCAGGGAAGAGCCAGCTGACATGTTGCATCTATGACCCACAAGTCAGAGATCAGCGGGCACAGGGAGCAATATAGAATGGGCTTTAATGATGTTATTTGCATTTTTGGCCAAGCATCTGTGTATTATAGAATCATGCTGTTAAGTGTGCTGTTTAGTAAGATGTGATTGTGTATTTTGCAAAGTGGCACTTCATACGCTGTTGGCAAGTGAGCAATCCTACTCAACTTTAAAAAGCAATATATATGATGCTTGGATAAAATGCAGCATTCTACACAAGCACAATGTATCCCATAACATGTACATGGCCAGTAGGCAAATGACAGGAAAGCATGGCAGAGTATGGTTTTCAGGTTTGTTTGATGTTGGAGACATTTTAGGGAGACTAGGTACAAAAAAAAAGGAGCTGGCACATTAGACTTCTCAAAACCTGCCAGAATTCCAATCAGGAAAGATGATTAAAGTGGAGAGCAGACAACGTCTCTCGCTCACCTCCTCGTCTGCCGTCATTCACACTTGATTGACTTCAACCTTTCAAGTACAGAAGTCTTTCTCTTATTATTCAAGGCCAGGCGAGGCTTTCTAATTAAAGTGTATGAAAACAATTATAGAGCTGTCTTGTGGAGCTGGAATTTGCAGAGACTCTGCACACAGCTTTGCCCTCTCTGGGTGCAGGAAGTGGACACATTTTCTTTTCCTTGTTTTAAAATGAAAATGTGCCCATGCACAGTGTCATTTCTTCTTCTTTTTCTAATGCTTATCCTCCTCACGTACATGTCAGAATAGCATTTTGCAGTGTATTCTTCATGAAAATGAAGAATCTTTGGGCAGTTTTTAAAAAGAATGTCATTTCATTGTCTTTGAATTTAAAGGTAAAATATAACCATGTGCAGTAAAGCAATTCACACACTTTTATACAAAGTTAATATTCAATAAATATTGTGTTTGTAGGAAACCTAAATTATTAGTATATTTGCTTTAGTTGATACATTTTTAAGACTTCGTGTAAGTGGGTTATAAGTGAACCTGGCCATGTATTTCTTTTACTAATGGCCCAAAAGACACCTTTAAGGCATTTGACCATGTGTGCCTTAAGCCTAAATATAATGTTTTTATTCTGACAGCAGCCTATAGAGCCTTGAATAACTTTTGACTAGTGATGGGCGAAAAGTTTCGCCAGGCATGGATTCGCGGCGAATTTCCGCGTTTCGCCATTGGCGGATTGTTTCGCGTAACGGATGAAAAATTTCGCCGCACGTCCAAAAATTGTCGCGGCGTCAAAAAAGAATAGTCGCGGGCGACGAAACAAGAGCCGCGCGCCGAAACAAGAGCCGCGCGCCGAAACAAGAGCCGCGGGCGACGAAACAAGAGCCGCGCGACGAAACAAGAGCCGCGGGCGATGAAACAAGAGCCGTGCGACAGAATAATAGCTGCGGGCGACGAAACAAGAGCCGCGCGACAAAACAAGAGCCGCGGGCAACGAAACAAGAGCCGCGGGCGACGAAACAAGAGCCGCGGGCGACGAAACAAGAGCCGCGGGCGACGAAACAAGAGCCGCACGATGAAACAAGAGCCGCGGGCGACGAAACAAGAGCCGCGCGACGAAACAAGAGCCGCGCGACAAAACAAGAGCCGTGCGCGACAAAATAATAGCCGCTTCGCGAATTTTTCGCCGTTTCGCGGATCTTTTCAAAGATTCACGAATTTTTCGGCGAAGCGAAACGGAACAGATTCGCTCATCACTACTTTTGACCCCTATTTGTCACCAAATGAGTTTAAAATTGGTTTCATTAAAAAACTTAGTGTATTTTCTGTGCAATACAAATGCCAGAGCCGTCAATACTTTGCTTAGACCTGGGTCACACAGGAATCAATTAAGTCACTCATTGTTGCCCTATAACAGGCACTTATATTTTAGCTGTTATCAGGAGGTATAGGGAAAAATGTAGTTACTTAGCTTGCTTTTCTATACTTTTAAAACTTTCCGTAGAGAAGCAAGTGGAAGAGCTTCTTGCAGCTCACCATTGGGGAGTAAACTGTCTAAAGATGCCTTGTTTTAGGCAACTTTATGTGGCATTTTATTACCACTTCAGATTTATTTGCAGATCTTTAACATATGGTGGTGCCTCCATATAGATTTATTAATGCAATAACTGTATACAATTAAAAATATACACACTCAGAGTGGCCTTGCCTTCCAGTTGTCACTGTACATGCCAATGCTGGGAGACACCCAAACACTTAAGCAAGAGGTGCTTTTTTGTTGGGTGCCCCTTTGTGCACACCTTAGCAGTTTGACAGATTTAACTGGTAAACACGAGTATGAAGAGACTAACCTCATACGTAATACAAAGCACTAAGGTTTCCCAGGAATAGTAACCCATAATAGGAACCAATAATATTTTTGCTTTTAAACATGTGACCAGTAAATTCTACCTGCTCATTGGTTGCTATTGGTTACTGCTCCTGGCAAAATTTGCGCCTTTTATTACATAAACGCTTATGACTTTCATACAGCTATTGTATTTGCTAATATCTACAGCACATAGCATTAATAGAGGCAGGTACTCAAAAGTAGTTTAAATAATATCAAGAGAACATTTTAAGCTTCATGTTTAGAAGATATACAATAGAATGGCAATTTTTTTTTGCCAAATGTACAAAGAATATTTTGCAGAGTTGCCATACTGTATGGAAATGGTAGCATAACGGGATATGAGTAAATGTTATTTAGCTTTCATGTCTTGGCAGCAGGTTATACAATATGACAGCGCATGTCACAGCCTTTTACAGTACTGGTGTATCACTGGTCTTTAAAATGATAGCAAATTTGCTTCAGCAGCCATGGGCGATTTTATTCATTCAGCCTGCATATAATTTAAGATCCAGGGAAAATATACCCTGTTTTTAAGAAGACGTATTTGTGTATGTACATGTTATTTTTACACACGCCCTTGTAGGGTTGAAATTAAATTAATTTTTCTATGGGCCTCATTCACTGAAGACTTGATAATATAGTGATCCTGTTACAAGTTTGTCTTTCCCAGTTTTAGGCAATTTAGGTTATCTGATTATAGAGAAAGCTTAACAGGCTGCTCCTTTTTCGCAAGAATATAGCATACTCATTTCTCTTTAGCAGTCTGAATTAATTAGGGGTGTTAATATGTGCTTGGTGGATTAAGCAGAGAGAGAGGGGGAGCTTCTAGCGCATCTCTATAATTGGCTACCCAACAGCCTGTAACAAAACATTCTTTGTGATCAAAGTCAGGATTCTGTAGAAAGGAAAAATATTAATTAGAAGATTATTCTCTTAGTGTGTACTGATAATTAGAGTAGGCCACCTCCTGAGTAATGGCGGGGGGAGATTCTGAGCAGATGTGAACACTCCTAGCATCTAGCTGTGAGGTGAGGGCAGGATGGTTGTTTGGGCACTTTCATGATCTTGTCCTTGTCTACAGGTGACCTCTCCTGAGATGATCATGCCAAGTACCATGTTTCTCCCAGTGAATTCACCAGAGCGAGAGAGAGCATCTTTAACCTTAACAGGGGATAATACAGAGAAACTGTCTGGTAAGACCTTGTCAACTAAAATTGAAGGCTGCATTTGTCTAGAAACAAAACCGTAGTAAAGAAGTTACTATTTGTTCATGGTCTTCTTACAATATTTTTTTTCACAGAATCTGCTGAAGAAATTTTGAAGACTGCAGCTGTTCCAGAGGAAATTGAGCTCCGTATAGAACAGAGTGCTCCTTCAAGTGACCACAGTTCTTCCAGAGAAGACTCTGGTTTCTTGTGCTGGAAAAAAGGATGCAACCAAGTTTTTAAAACCTCTGCTGCCCTACAAACACATTTTAATGAAATTCACAATAAGCGCCCACAACTGCCAGTGTCTGATCGCCATGTTTACAAGTACCGTTGCAACCAGTGCAGCTTGGCATTCAAAACCATTGAAAAGCTTCAACTGCATTCTCAGTATCATGTCATTCGGGCTGCTACTATGTGTTGCCTTTGTCAGAGAAGCTTTCGCACATTTCAGGCCCTAAAAAAGCATCTTGAGACCAGCCATCTAGAGTTGAGTGAGTCTGACATCCAGCAGCTGTACAGTGGGCTTCTAGTAAATGGAGACATGATGACCATGGGAGATGCATCCATGGCTGAAGACCAGAGTATGCTTGTGGATGATGATAAAGAAGATGAAAGTGATCTGGAAGAAAAACAGAGTCCTACAGGGAGTGACTCAGGATCTGTACAAGAAGATTCAGGCTCTGAGCCAAAGAGAGCATTGCCTTTCCGCAAAGGCCCCAACTTCACCATGGAGAAATTTTTGGATCCCTCTCGTCCCTATAAGTGCACGGTGTGCAAAGAATCCTTCACACAAAAAAACATTTTACTGGTTCATTACAACTCTGTGTCCCATCTTCATAAATTAAAAAGAGCCTTGCAAGAGTCAACAGTGGGGCAGCCTGAGCCCACTAGCAGTCCAGATAATAAGCCTTTTAAGTGCAACACATGTAATGTTGCATATAGCCAAAGTTCCACCCTAGAGATTCACATGAGGTCTGTGTTACATCAAACCAAAGCACGTGCAGCAAAACTGGAAGCTGCTAGTGGCAGTAGCAATGGAACAGGCACCAACAGCACCAGCACATCTTCAAATTCCACAATAACGAACCCTACTGTTACAGCTAGTTCAACATGTGGAACTGCGGTTACCAGTACAGTAAATTCCAGTTCTATCAGCCAAATGCCTATGGAGACAATTGGGAACACTGGTGCAAGCAGTGTTTTATGGCCTTCTGAGCACAAAGAAGTTAATCGGAAGAAATTAGCAGATATGATAGCATCACGACAGCAGCAGCAGCTGCAACAACAACAACAACAAGCCCAGTCGCTGGCCCAGGCACAAGCACAGGTGCAAGCCCATCTACAACAAGAACTACAGCAGCAAGCTGCCATCCTTCAGTCCCAGCTGTTAAATCCAACAATTCTTCCTCACTTTCCTATGACAACAGAAACTCTACTTCAGCTTCAACAGCAGCAACACCTGCTTTTCCCATTTTATATCCCTAGTGCAGATTTTCAGTTTAACCCTGATGTTAGTTTGCCCCTGACAAGTGGAACACTGACTTTGACTGGAAGTAATCATAGTTTGATAGAAGATCTTAAACCTACATTGCAGATCCCTCAACAGACTCACTCTCATCACCAGCATGTCCTGCAACAGCCAGGTCAGATATGTATGTCAGAATCTCACTCAGTGCTTATACAAGCTCCAGAACAAAAAATGAAACCAGTGAAAGAAAATTTTAAGGATATAAAAAAGGAGAAGGAATTCTATGAAAAATTAGATGAAAACACTGCAAATGTTGAACCCTTAACGTCTGAGACTGCAAAATGCAAAAAAGATCCGTCTGGATCCTGTTCTGACAACTTTTTGCTTCCTCCTCGCATTGCATCAGATGCACGAGGTAATGCCACCAAAGCTTTACTTGAAAACTTTGGATTTGAACTTGTAATTCAGTATAATGAAAACAAGCAGAAAGCCCAGAAGAGGAATATAAAAGGAGATCAAACAGACTGTCTAGACAAACTTGAATGCAACTCCTGTGGAAAAATGTTCTCCAATATCTTGATTCTAAAGAGTCACCAGGAGCATGTTCACCAGAGATATCTGCCTTTTAAGCAACTGGAGAATTTTGCAAAGCAGTATAGAGATCATTATGATAAATTATATCCTCTAAGACCTCAAACACCAGAGGCTCCTCCACCTCCTCCTCCACCACCCCCTCCACCTCCTCCTGCGACTCCTCAACCAGCTATCACCCCAACTATAGTAAGTTCAGCCCCTCCTGTAACTCCACCCAGCATTTCACCAGCTCAGTCCTCTGTGTCTTTAGCACAGCTCCCCATGCCCATGGAGCTGCCCATCTTTCCACCACTAATGATGCAAACAATGCCTTTACAGTCCATGCCAGCACAACTCCAACCACAGCTGGGGCCAGTGGATACTCTCTCAGCAGACTTAGCTCAGTTGTATCAGCACCAACTTAATCCCAGTCTTTTGCAACAGCAGAACAAAAGGCCACGAACCCGAATTACTGATGACCAATTAAGAGTTTTACGTCAGTATTTTGATATTAATAATTCTCCAAGTGAAGAACAGATTAAAGAAATGGCTGATAAGTCTGGGTTGCCACAAAAAGTAATTAAACATTGGTTTAGAAATACCCTCTTTAAAGAACGTCAACGCAATAAAGATTCCCCTTATAATTTTAATAATCCACCTATTACTAGCTTGGAGGAATTAAAGATGGACTCCAAGCCTCCTTCCCCAGAACCTCAAAAGCCTGAATACTGGGGAAGTAAGAGGTCATCCAGAACTCGCTTTACAGATTACCAGCTCCGTGTTCTTCAGGACTTTTTTGATGCCAATGCTTACCCAAAGGATGATGAATTTGAACAGCTTTCTAATCTACTAAATCTTCCTACACGTGTCATTGTTGTGTGGTTCCAGAATGCCCGTCAGAAAGCACGAAAGAACTATGAAAATCAAGGTGATGGAAAAGAAGGAGAGAGACGAGAGCTCACCAACGATCGATATATTCGAACAAGCAATTTAAACTACCAGTGCAAAAAGTGTAGTTTGGTTTTTCAGCGGATATTTGATCTTATTAAACATCAGAAAAAATTGTGTTATAAGGATGAAGATGAAGATATGAATGATGATAGCCAAAATGAAGACTCCACAGATGCCACTGATTTATTAACACCCTCTAGTTCTACATGTAGCACACCAATGACTTTTCCATCTTTCAGCACTGCAGTCTCATCATCTTCAAACACATCTTGTACTCCTTTCCTTCAACATACAACTGATGCAGAAGATATCATCCTTAGTTCAAAATCAGAGGCTTCTCATGATGATAAACCAAAGCACTTTGAGCCTATAAGGACGCAGCAAAACCAAACACAAGAACAGCCACAGCAGCCAAAGCAAGAATCCCAACAGCCACAGTCAACACAGTCACATCCTCTGCAACATGACCAAGCAGAGGACAAAATGAGTGTGACTCCACAGAAAAATGCACCACTTCCATCTTCATCCGCCCAACCTCCTCAGTGTACAGTGACTCAGACAAGCCCAAATACTACTCAAATCTCCCAGTTTTCTATCAAGCCACTTCACACATCAAGCCCACAACAACTGGCAAACATACCTCCCCCCCTTTTACCTTACCAATGTGATCAGTGTAAACTAGCTTTTCCATCTTTTGAACACTGGCAGGAACATCAACAACTACATTTCCTAAGTGCACAAAACCAGTTCATCCACCCTCAATTCCTAGACAGATCAATGGATATGCCCTTTATGCTTTTTGACCCCAGTAATCCACTTCTTGCCAGTCAGCTTCTTTCTGGAGGACTCTCTCAGATACCTCCTGGGTCAGCAACTTCCCCTTCCACTCCATCGTCAACAATGAATACCCTTAAAAGAAAACTAGAGGAAAAGGCAAATGCAAGTCCTGGGGAAAATGATAGTGGAACTGGTGGAGAAGAACCTCAAAGGGACAAACGCTTAAGAACAACAATCACTCCAGAGCAGCTGGAGATTCTGTATCAAAAATATTTGCTAGATTCAAACCCAACACGTAAAATGTTAGACCACATTGCTCATGAAGTGGGTTTGAAGAAGCGTGTGGTTCAAGTATGGTTTCAAAACACAAGGGCACGGGAAAGAAAAGGGCAGTTTAGAGCAGTTGGTCCAGCTCAAGCCCATAGACGCTGCCCATTTTGCAGAGCACTGTTTAAGGCAAAGACTGCATTAGAAGCTCACATTCGTTCACGCCACTGGCATGAAGCAAAGAGAGCTGGATACAATATGAATCTGTCTGCCATGCTCATTGATTGTGATGGCATCCAATTAAAGGGGGATTTCTTTGATAATACTGGATTTAATAGCCTTCCTCATAGCAGCGGTGATGGGCAATGCATTTCTTTCTCTCCAGGAAGCAAGTCTATGGAACTTTCGCCTCGAACATTGCTCAGCCCATCATCTATCAAAGTTGAAGGGGTAGAAGATTTTGAAAGTCCTTCAATGTCTTCTGTCAATCTGAGCTTTGACCAGACAAAGCTAGACAATGATGACTGCTCCTCTGTAAATACTGCTATAACTGATACAACAACGGGAGATGAAGGAAATGCTGACAATGACAGCACAACGGGTATTATAGCTGAAACCAAATCTATATCCTTAAACAGTGATGGCTTGCCAAAATCTGGCATGATAACAATGTCTGAATATGAGGATCAAATGTCATCTGGTTTAGTCAGCCCAGCCCCAAGTTATTACAGCAAAGAGTTTGAAAATGAAGGTATGGTTGATTACAGTGAAACGTCTAGCCTTGCAGACCCTTGCTCTCCTAGTCCAGGTGCAAGTGGTTCTGCAGGCAAATCCGGCGAAGACCGACCTGGTCAGAAACGTTTTAGGACTCAAATGACTAACCTGCAGCTAAAACTTCTTAAATCATGCTTTAATGACTATAGAACTCCCACCATGCTAGAGTGTGAAGTACTGGGTAATGACATCGGACTGCCAAAGAGAGTTGTCCAGGTCTGGTTTCAAAATGCCCGAGCAAAGGATAAGAAGTCAAAATTAAGTATGGCCAAGCACTTCGGAATAAACCAAACAAATTATGAGGGACCCAAAACAGAGTGCACTTTGTGTGGTATAAAGTACAGTGCTCGGCTCTCTGTGCGGGATCATATTTTTTCCCAGCAGCATATCTCCAAAGTAAAGGATGCCATTGGAAGTCAGCTGGACAAGGAGAAAGAATATTTTGATCCTGCTACAGTTCGTCAGCTGATGGCCCAACAGGAACTGGACAGAATTAAAAAGGCCAATGAGGTTTTGGGTCTGGCATCCCAACCACAAAATGTGTTTGATAACCCATCATTGCAAGCACTCAATCTTCCAGCAGCTTATCCAGCTCTCCAAGGAATCCCTCCAGTTCTGCTGCCAGGCCTTAGCAGCCCATCCCTGCCAGGCTTCACTCCGACTAATACAGGTGGGCACAGATATAACATAGTGATGAAACCAATCTACTAGTAGCATTTTCACAAAAAGATAATACTGAATATGTTCTGCTTTACATTTGCCAATCATTGAAATGTTACATTATACTAATTGTTGTGACATTACCATTTTTGCTTATGTTTTAGCAGATTTTGAATAATATGTAATGAAAACAAACCCATAGAAAGAATGGTGACGCAAGTAGACATCATTGTCCTTTTGCATACCATACTACGGCTAATAATAAGTGGCCTAGCTATTTGTAGATTTGCCAACTGGGTCAGTGTTCATTTACGAAATATAAATAAGTTTTATAGGGCACAGTGCAAACTGTAAATAGGTTAAACATGTACACATTATTAATACCATTGAAGCTTAAACAGCTGCACATTCTGTTCTGTAGCAGTGATAACAGATGGCACTTAGGTAGGTCAGTGTATCTTCTTCAAAATATTTTATTTAACATATAATGTGAAAGTTTTTTTGTTTTGTTTTTTGTAATTTGAACCAAAAAATTTGCAATAATGTGCCATCAAACATGGGACATGCAAAGGTTTATTTTTAAAGAATGCCTTAGTTGAGGCAAGAAGCTTCCAGCCAATGAATATTTTGGGCCCTTAGTTGTGCCCTCATACAGATGTAACCAGTTATCTAAAACTTAAGACATCTTAAGATAGATGATCTCTGCAACACATTGCTAAGCTGCACTTTGTGAACAAAGAGGAGAAAAAAGTTATAAGTCTCTGAATGCTTATGGCTTATCGCTATGCATTTCCATTGTAGAACTAATATTTCTCTTCATATGTAAACTTGCAATATCTGCAAAAACAAAGAGTTTACTTGTTAAAGGGGATCTTCACTTTTTTTCATTTTTTTTTTCACAAATTGTTGATTATAATAAAAGTCACAGACACCAATCATGCAATAGTATCAATAGTCATTAGTATTACTACTGATCCCTTTTTAAAATTCTAGTATAGTATGCTAGCTCATAAATATGTATAAATTATATGAATATAAATGTTTGTGAGATGTATTCAGCTGTCTGATTATCTTTTTTTGTATTTATTTTTTGTAGCTTTAAGTTCGCCCAAATCCAATATTATGGGAGTGTCTAGCACAAAAATCCCTTCTCCTGGCCTTCCCACTTCTGGACAACCAAATAAGCAAACCCCAAAATCTTTAAGCCCCACTGTTCCTTCGCAGTCTCACTCATTAACTGTTCCCCAGCCACCAGAAATGCATAAAGAAAAAGATGGTGAGAAGGTTAAAGAGAAAGATAAGGGCAAAGGAAAGGGAGAACTACCACCTGCACCCAAGAAAGAGAAAGTAGAAACTCCAGCATCAGCCTCCACATCATCATCAGGCATGGAGTATGTGGTGGATTCAGCACAGCTCCAGGCTTTGCAAGCTGCTCTGACATCAGATCCCACTGCCCTGCTCACTAGCCAGTTCCTTCCTTATTTTGTCCCAGGATTCTCTCCATACTACAGTACACAGATGCCTGGGGCCTTGCCGGGTGGATATCTGCAACCAATGTATGGGATGGAGAGTCTGTTTCCTTACAACCCTGCCCTGTCTCAAGCTTTGATGGGTCTGTCTCCTAGCTCCTTGCTGCAGCAGTACCAGCAGTACCAGCAAAGTTTGCAGGAAGCACTGCAGCAACAACAGCGGCAGCTACAAATGCAACAGAAGCAACATCACCACCATCAAAGACTGCAGCAGCAACAGCCCAAAGTAAGCCAAACCCCTGCACCCCCAGTTTCTTCCCCCACTGACAAAGAGCCTGCCAAAGACTCCCCCAAGCAGGAAGAACAGAATCCTGCAACTGTTGAGGTATCTCTGTCTAAGCCCCCAGATCAACAAGAAGTGGAGAACCAAGGTGCAGACTTTCTCTTGGACCCCTTTATTGTCCCAAAGGTGCAGTACAAGTTGGTCTGTCGGAAGTGTGAGCTGAGCTTCAGCAGCGAGGAGGCGGCTATCAGCCACCTAAAGTCCCTCTGCTTCTTTGGCCAATCTGTGGTGAACCTGCAAGAGCTGGTGACATGCGTCCCCACTGGTGACACTAATGGCTCTTACCGATGCTTGGGCTGTGATGCCACTTTCTGTGGGGGCGATGCTCTACGTCAACATCTGGAGTCGCCCTTGCACAAACACCGAACAATCAAAAGAACAGCAAGAAATGCCAAAGAGCACCCTAGTTTATTACCTCACTCTGCCTGCTTCCCCAACCCTGACACCGCATCTACCTCTCAGTCTGCTGCTGACTCCAAAGCCAGCCACTCACCCACTTATCCCACAGCTTCTACCCCCAACAGCACCGCAAAGTCTTGGTCTCACAATTCTCATAGAAAACCTCCTTCTTTTCCCACACTTTCCTCATCTTCAACAGTTACCTCAAGTTCTTGCAGCACCTCAGGGGTTGCATCCTCCTTTCCAACAGACACTTTCTCTGAGGAATCTGATTCAGACCTCAGCCAAAAGTCTGAAGGGGCAGGGAGTCCATTGGACGCTCCTGAGAATCCAGGCTGTCACGAGGATAGCTCTCGAACTGCTGTGGGAGTGAGTTCTTTACGCCTGTAGACTTCGAATATAGACGATGAAAAAATTAATTAAATACAAATTTTAAATAATGTTGAATAAACCAATTTCACAAAATACTGCAAATTCCAAAGCTTCTAACCAAATAAAGAGGATCCCTCCTTTCCCGTCAGACATTTCTTTCCTGCACCCTTTCCCTCTAACATATTATCCCCTCTACCTACATATATATTGGGGCCCCATACACAGGAAACTGGGCCCGAATTCTTTTGTCCCCTTGGAATTGGTCACCTTGTGGTGGCAACCTTTCTCTGCTCACATAGCAACGGCTTTGCTAAGAAGAAACCAATGGAAATATTGTGTTATTCTCAGGTCAAATGCTCACACCGTGTTCTGGTTCTGGTCTTGGAGTTTTATATATACATATATATAGATAGGGATATATATATGTGTGTATATATGTATTTATTTAATTTTTTGTTCAATAACTGATTTTTTTTAATTTAGTATTTGCTAACTTAACTGGGCAGAAAAGTTTCAGGACTGGGGTGAAAATGCCTCCCAGGGACAGAATGTTGGGTGATGTTCATTCTTTATAATTTCTACATCCAGGAACCACAGCTCAAAAAATATATGCTTAAAAAAAAAAAATGAACTGACTTTCTGTATTTCTTGTAGAGGCCACTGATTCAGGACAGTTTACAGATGTGGAGTAGATCATCATTCTTTTTTTTCTTATAGGAATTATATTTTATGTCATATGTTTATTTGATGTTGTACTTGGCCTTGAATACTCTTGTCATTAATACAAAAACCCCAAATCGTAGCTCATCAACCAAAAAACACACTTCAACCTTCTGCCCTCTATTTATTCATATGGCAACAAAGCTCTTATCAGCAGGCGATTGTCACTGCTAAATAAATCCTTTTTTTCTGTATGGCATTTTTCCCCCAATGGGACCTAAAGCTCTTTACAAATCTAGCGTGCATTATGCAATGCTGTACATAGTGTTCTTCAGACATAGTCTCTACCCTTTGAGCTTACAATCATTAAAGCCTGATGGAGGGTTTGAGAAGGAGGGGTTTACTCATAAAAGGTGTAAATTTCTCTGTTTGGTGTTTATATTCTGCACACTTATTTCCCTTGCCCCCCCCCCCCCCCCCCAGTCCCCAGTGTTACTTGTTACTCTGTCTAACATCATAGGCAGAGATCTGTTCTGTTTAACAAAAGAAAAAAAAGGCAAACTTTTTGTACGTGTGTATGTATATGCGTGTATGGGTATATATCTATACACACACGCATGTGTATATATGTATCTATTATACATACTGTGACACATGTGCACACATTGTCACTACTTTTTGAATGAAATCTGATGCTTTAAATAAAATCCAAAGAGTAGCCTCCCTTGTGTGCTTTGGCTTGGAAGGCTTTGTTTTACTTGAACATTTGTCTGTACAGTCAACATAAAAGCTAGTGACCTGAAGGAAACATTTACTGTTTGTGGCATCATCCGGCATGCACTTGTTGCTAAGGTACCAAGGAAACCCACACTACATTGTATTTATGATATCGCCTAAACTGCATAGTAGCAGGGAGTACAGAAGGGCAGATAAACACAAAATCAGGTCATTCTTTTGTTCTGCATCTCTGCTGTTCCTCAAGCTGAGGATGAATTTTAGTCTCTTCTTTCTATAGACCTCTAGGAAAATGAACTTTGAACATAGTAAATAGGCACGGCTACAGTAGAGATTCGAGTTAACACATGCAAGCCTCAAATCCTGTTTTTAACATCTGGCTAGATTAGACTCTTGGAGATTATGGTGTTACACTTTAAGGGGGGATATCTGCCCTTATGGATTTGTTTTAGCTTAAAAATGAAGTCCCCATATTTCATAGCCTCCCCTTTGAACTGGCAGAACCCAGGATCTATGGCACATTCCTATCCTTCTAGGATTTTACAAGCTGCACAGATTTGTGTGTGTGGGGGGGGGGGGGAAGAGATTAAACAAGTAAAGGGATTATTTATTATCTCCATGTGTTTTGTAATGTAAAATTAATTTATTATCATCCGACTGATGAAACTGTCACACGTGCACACCCGCTGCCAGCCATTTACCAAACGATTGGGTACTTTAACATTTCAAAAGCTGTTGTTTATGAAAGGGCTAATTGTGTTGCTAATAAAAGGCTACAGCATTCTAACAGTAGAAATTGACTCAACAGACATCGGTCTCAATGTTTGTTTCTGGTTAATCTTCATTAATGCAGGGAGGCTTTGATCATGGCCACGCCATATTACAAGAGCTGTTAAAAGCAATTCGGCCTTGTCCAGTGTTAGAAAAACAAAAAGATTTGGCTTACATGTGAAATGTGCATCCTCTATTGCCTCTAATACTGTGACAGATACCTTTCCGAAGGTCATTTTTGTTTTAGAAGCAGATTTCCAAGACTCCATTGGTATCAAAGCCCATAACCATTGGTTGGTTTCCAAGTCACTTGTTCTTTAGGTTACCTATTTATATTAGGTGTTTAGCAGCTTCCAGGGGTTCTATATGAAAGCAGTTACAATTAAGTTGTTCTTTTTAAGCACTTTTGAAGCAGCATTTTAATATATAGATATATATTTCATGTATTTGAATCAGTTACAGTAGTGAACATTATTGTTTTGGGAGTAGACTGAATTATATGCTTCAGCCTGTTCTCTGTTGCTGTTGTTTTATCTGTGTTCTGTTTGTCTAATTCCCCTTTCCATTGATTCTATGCTGTGCATAGAGTGATCATTATCTGCAGGGCAGTGCTTTTTCCTTGAGATTGTCGCTGGTGTGGGTGTAGGGAGCCCTAAGCCAGTAGCAAGGCATATCTCTGCAATGTTGTTACATCATACTCTGCCAGTGGATACTCTCGTGTTTTTTTTTGTTTTTTGTTGTTTTGTTATTTTAATCCAAATTGTCTCACATTTCATGTACAGCTGCCTGTGTAAGTAAACTGATATATCCTGTAAAGCAGTAGAACTTGAACAACTCTTCAGACTTACATTTTTGCGTGGGCTACTGCGAAAATATCACTTCCCATTGCACTTCAGTGGGCATTTCTTGAGCAAGGGCGCACTGCTCATTTAGACGGCCTGAGCTGAAGAAAGTTCATTAGATTGGGCGTTGGCAGAGTGTCTTGAGGCCCAGACAAACCTGGTTCCTGGTTTCTTGACCTTGAAGCAAAGACGGAGGACATCACGGATAACTTTTCTGAGCAAGCACTGACCTTTTTATTTCTTTTTTATATTAAACATATTTATATATTTGAAAGTGGCCAAATCTCGACACATCAAAGGTGTTTTAAATAAAGTTGTATTAATGACAGCAATGCTTGGGCAAGTGTACATGTGTGTAAATATGTGTAAACACACGCGCGCTCCACTGTATTATTATCTGTCCCAGATAAACAAGGATTTTAGATTTGGAGGCAGCCTGGGCTGACTGTCCACTGTGATTTATATACTAAGAGTGGAAAAGGCTTTCCCTGTTTAGAAGAATACTCTGAATAGGGTATGTGTTCCTGTGAAGTCATACAAGTTTTGCATTGTAAAAAAAAAAAAAAAAAAAAAAGAACAATAAAAACCAAGAAAATGATTAGAGAAAGTGAAACCAACAAAAGGACCCAGTCTCTCATTTTATAGAATGTATGCATTTTCTTTTTATGCAACACAGCGTCCATCTTTGCTAAACATTCAACTGCATTTAAAGGTCAATTTGGAACATTAAGTCAAGGTGAAAATACTTGCTTTTAGTTTGCTTTTAAGGGGGGAAAAAAGTGGAAAGAGACTTAAAGGAGAAGGAAGGGCTAAGTCACTTGGGGGTGCCAAAATGTTAATCACTTACGTTGTACCCCGGGCTGGTGCCCCTGTTAGGAGAAAAACCGCACCAGCCCGGGGTACCTGTAGCGAGTGCTTCCTTCTTCCGCATTTCTTCTGTCGGCAAAATCCCTGAGCCGGCACATGCGCATTAGAGTGAGAAGCAGACTTTGTTGTTAAAGTTCGGCTTTTCACTCTAATGCGCAAGCGTGCCAAGAAGGAAGCGCTCGCAGCTACCCCGGGCTGGTGCTGATCTCTCCTAACGGGCACCAGCCCGGGGTACAAGGTAAGCGATTAAAGTCACTTGGGGGTGCATTTCCTTCTCCTTTAAGCACACTCCACTCATGTCTATAACTGGCTTAGAGACAATCAACCGTAGCAGGCTGTAAGAAATCACAAGCCGGGGTCATTTATAAACACTGGGCAAATTTGCACCTGGCAATAACCCATGGCAGCCAATCATATGTTTGCTTTCTTTGTTCTACTTTCAGCTGGCTGAAAAAAAGCTAATCACAGATTGGTTGCTATGAGTTACTGCCCAAGTGCAAATTTGCCCAGTGTTTATAAATGAACTGCTCATGGGAATCACTAATCACCATGCTATAATTCAACTGTAAGTGGCAAAAGAAGCTTCTTCCAGTATCAGCATCAAAACATCTTTGCCATGTCACAATACAATAGCTATATGGCTAGCTGGCACACTGACTTGGTATGAGTCCATATATTTCACAAAAATAGTGTTTGTGTTTCTATCTGTTTGAAACTATAGGGTAAAAGAAGAAATGTAAGTTACGGGTATTGTGATTGGATATTTCCACCATAATGGTCAAAATATTTTGTAATCTGACATATATAATCATAGCGTTCACATTTATTTATAATTTCTTCATTGATGGTCATTAACATATTTTGCCTCAATTTGTAATTTGCAATGCCAGAAAGTAAATGCTAATGCTAATTCACAATGGAAGTGATGACACTTTGAAGAACTAGCAACCCTACTACAGCAGTGGAAGCTGTGTACACAAGAGTGGCTAGTAGACAACTCAAATCCACATCAATTTCTGAATCTTATACAATCCTGACAGCTACAGGCCAGTAGAGATGGATCCTTGCATTGTTCATATATGTTAAGACATCTTAGGAATGCTGAACAGACAAAAATGGCTGCACCTCCAACCTGCTCTGGTGTAGCACAAGTGTTGCCTTAACAAGACCCAAAGATTATAGTTATTAAAAAAATCTTACACAGATATGGGAAGACATGTTATTCAGAATGCTCGGTACCTGGGGTTTTCTGGGTAAGGGATCTTTCTGTAATTTGTGTCTCCAGACCTTACTTAAAAAAAAATTTAAACATTAAACCCAATAGGATTGTTTTGCCACCAATAAGGATTAATCATATCTTAGGATCAATTACAAGGTACTGTTTTATCAATACAGAGGAAAATGTTTTGTTTTTTAAAAAAAAAACATTGAATTATTATTAATAATTATTAGTTAGGAGTCTGGGACATATAAGATGGCCTTTATGTTATTCAGAACGTTCTGGATAGTAAATCTCATGCCTGTACATATTTTTCATTATATTCTGTTAAGATTTCTGAGGCAAGGCACACGAAACAGAGATCCTTAGTTGCACTAAGAGGGTCGCCAATGGTAAAACACAACTATGAATATCAAGAAAAGGCAGCCTCTAAAGAAGTGATTAACTGCACATCATGTTTCTGTCCCAGGTGGTTCTTGGTCTTGTGTTACTGATGGGAACAATATTTCCAGTGGTTGTAGGCTATGAGTTTATTAGTAGTCAACATGTAATCGTGCCGATTTAGTGCTTGATTGTTAAAGTAGATCACAAGGTCCTGTATACAACCCATTATTAGGTAACATTAAATAAGAGTATTGAGTATTGAAGAGAATTGAATAACCATTTGGCATATTCCACAGAATGTTGTATATATCCAGCAATGTTCATAATAGAAATTGTTGACAGATGTGGTAAAGAGGGCCCTGCTCCTAAGAGCTTAGTCATTTCTTATGAATATGATTAATAATAAGTAATATATTTGGATCCATGTCCCAAATGCAGACTTTCATCCAGTGTATGCAAAACAGCAAACATTCTGGGAAAGATGGCACATTTTAATACAAAGTTTTCTGTGGCCATGGAGTACCCTAAAAGCTTCAATTCACTCACTGCACCATTAGATGTTGAGCAGATCCCATGTACAGATGTTTTTCTCCTGGTGGAACCCTATTGTACTGCATGGTTCTGAGTTGCAGATATGAAAGCAAGGGAGTAGATTCCTTAGGCTTAGGTCTTACTGCACCAGCCCAATGGTGTGTTTATTCCATATTTGCTCCTGGAGTTCACTAAGGATCTTAAAGGTCCTCATACACGCTGAGATCCGCTCGCTTGGCGAGATCGCCAAGCGAGCGGATCTGCACCCGATATCCCCACCTACGGGTGGACGAAATCGGGAGCATGTAGTTAAAAAAAATAATAATTTGATTGTTTGATCGGCCCCCGATCCAACTAAATTTTCTAACCTGGCCGATCGAGATCTGGCCAATTTCAGGCCAGATATCGGTAGGCCAGGCCCCTCGTTTCTGCCCGTATATGGGGACCTTTAGGCTATAAAACAAAAGGTCTGTGGAGATCTTGGGCATGCTAAGGTCATATAAAGCTCTTGGAAAGTCCTTAAAAATGAGACAAATTAGCCTACTATGAATACATATATAAAATATATAGTGAATACATGGGTCAGTTTTGAATTGCTTTATGGCTGGGTGCCCTTAAGTACATGTGTGGTATTTTTGTTATTGTTGCCTACCTCATTGCTTTTCAGAAGGCATTGTAGCCCACCAATTTGATGACTTACATAGAGGTCATTATGTATAATAATAATCATATATATGAATAGAAATGTACATACATTGCCCTGCAGATTTTTTTTTATTAATTGAGGATGGGTAGGTTATAATAATCAATGGGCAGATAGGAGAAAGGAAGGAAGAATCCAGCCAAAAACTCTCTTCAATTAGCAATATCCTGTATTTGAATAGCTAGTGAAAAGTGAAGTTGCAGTACATAAATCTGCAGTTTAGTCACTGCTCTACAAACTATTATAATGATTAGTTAATTCTTGTTGGTTTTTCCATATTTCTGTTTTATATGGGATAACAGTTAAAAATTGAGAGTGCTAACAGAAGGACAGTGCCTTTTCATCAATAGACTTGTACTGAAATCAGGTACAGTGTTCTGTGAGAGGCAAGAGAATCAACTCAGCCAGTCCTATGGATCAGTGCTGTCCAACTTCTGTGGTGCTGAGGGCCAGAATTTCTATAGCATACATAGTGGAGGGCCACTAATGGAAGCCAGTTTTGCCTGTGTGTGCCATACTCTGCCTGCCCTACCCTGCCTGTGTGTGCCATACTCTGCCCTATGCTGCCTGTGTGTGCCTTACTCTGCCTGCCCTACACTGCATGTGTGTGCCATACACTGCCTGCCCTATACTCGGCCTGTCCTATGCTGCCTGTATGTGCCATGCTCTGCCTGCCCTTAGCTGCCTGTGTGTACCATTCTCTGCCCTATGCTGTCTGTGTGTGCCATGCTCTGCCTACCCTTAGCTGTCTGTGTGTACCATTCTCTGTCTGCCCTATGCTGCCTGTGTGTTCAATGCTATCCCTGCCCTATGCTGCCTGTGTGTGCCATACACACAGGCAGCATAGGCCAGGCAGTGCATAAAGTGACACAGTGCTGAGGTGTGAAGAGGTGAACAATGTGGGTGCTTAGAGTCTGAGCCTGAGGTGTGAACACTGCAGTGGTTGAACAATTAAGAGACTAAAGGTGTGAACAGTAAAGGGGATTATATGTTTAAACAAAACAGGGGAATTACAGCCTGAATCTGACGTGAGAACCATGCAGGGGGGCAGTTAATCTCATTACTGATACCATTTTAAGTTTACACAAAGGTAAGCTATCAAAGCAGCCAGACAGGTTGGGGGCCACACAGAGGGCATGCCACCAAGTGGACAGAACTGATATAGGGGATTGTAAAGGAGACTGACACGCACATCATATAAAAGTTACACATAAAACATCACTTTTTACTAATGCCTATAAAGCATGAGTATGGCACTTTTCTATTAGTCACTATGGTAATGTAGAAACAGGTGCAAGATTTGTGCCAGATATAATATTCCATAGCAATCAATATGCAAAGCAGCACTGTTTTGATTGGTTTGTCTGGGGCACTACAGGTTTAGGTAGAAAGCATAAAACTGCATGAATTTCAACTTGTGTCATAAAGAAGCCTCTGTAGTTGCACATTGCCAGGTACTAATGTCCCGAACAAGCTTTGCCTCTTTAAATGTTAGGAGTGAGTAATTATGGAGCTAGCTAACCCATTTAATTGTGAATTAACTGCAGGATCGCCTTCCCCCGAGACAACTGGGGAAACTAATAAAAAAAATGACTGTGAAATAGAAACCCATAGGAACAAATGATCAATTCGTTATGATGGGTAAACTGTAGCTAGTAAAACTAGCTAGAAAAAAAACAAAATCAAGTTGGTTGTGATTAGTGATAAGTGGCCTCAGGCTGCAAGTATAATAAGTCCTGGGCATTATTAGTAGTTCTATTTGACTGGATCTCACAAGTTTTTGCTATACTTTGCTATCACAGGGCAACTACATATAAACTAATTTCATCATACCCTGTGGGCCAGCCATTGTTGAAAAAATAAATGCCCTTCATTCACTTTACTGTTTAACATGGTATGATTCCTGGTGCACACGAGCCTACCTTTTGTCCACCCACAAGCAAAGTGGCCCACCATTAATCCATAATGCAGTAACAGGCTTCATATTTACCAACAATTTAATCTCCAGGAAAGAAATGATTATATAACCACATTACTTCAATGAATAGGGCTTGTGATGGACATACATATTTCCTAATTGAAACAATAGGCACTAAACAGAAATCTAGAAAATCTAAAATTAAAACTAAAGTCACATTCCACTTCTTGAACCCTATGATAAGAATCAAAACAAATCAGCAGTCCTGAGAAAGGGAGGGGTTTATTTATACAGCGGGCTTCTTAGTGGACAGCTAAGACATTTTTTTGGTTGTGCTTGCAGGGAACAGGAGGAAGAAAGCAACTACAGTTTCAGTATCGCATATTGCCATTTAATGCAAGAAATAATAAAAAAAAAATATTTATTTTTATTTAATTAAACCAACACACAAAAAGCATGTTTATTACACTATTTTTTAATTAATAATAAAAAGGGTGGTTTTCTGCCTCTTTCATTTCAAGGTAAAGGATGACTTTAAGAACACTGTATGACAAAATTGTAAAGTTTTGCAGCCTCCAAAAAGATGCCGCGGCATCATTATAGGTGTTATGCAGGCAAGGCGTGGGATTTCTTCTACATACCCTTCATTTGCATGCAGTTTAGTTTCATGGCAAATGAATAGCAGAGTTGCTCATTGGTTCCAGATCCTTTGAATAACTTGGCATATACTGGCATTTACTGGGCGGAAAAGCACAACGTGAGGGCTCTAATGACTGTGTGCTCTATGCAATAACTTTAGCTTACAAAATACTGAGTAATGGAAATCCCAGCTGCACATTTGTCAATTCAAAAATGAGGGAGCACCTTGTTAAATGCTTTATGGCCCGAGAGATTACTGCATTTCCTAAAATATCATAAAATAAGGGCAGCAAGAAGTTACTTTTTTACAACAGCAAACATCATTCTCTCTCTCTCTCTCTCTCTCTCTCTATGAGTACCTAAGGAAGATGGAGAAGAGAGGAGACAGCAAGAGACCCTCAGGCAATTATTGTCAAGCCAAAACAAACAACATATTGTTATATGCACCAGGAGACTTGGTGCATGCATTACGCTGATATTGCCCACCTTGGGCACCTCAATGGAAAGATCTGCTCATTTGTCGACCTCACTTTGGTTCAAACTCTGCCGTCGGCCCACAGCAGAAAGTTCTGGGGCCCCAAAAGGGCACTGATGAAGACCAGTCCCGGCAGAGCTCTCCTGCTTACAAAATAGTGCAATCTTTCAAGCAGTCCTTAGGGTTCCTGCTATAGAGATTGTAACAATATCCTTGTAGTTAAACCTTATTTTTTATAAAATAAATAAAACCGTAAATAAACAAATGATTTAATTTTGTGTTGTGTTATACTTACAAAATTGTATCATTTGCGTTGCATTTTCACAGTGGAATATGCAGCCACTTGTTGAGATTTTGTGCTCATTATCACATATTTAGAAAGGATTTTTGAAAATAACAAAGAGGAAGAAATTGTTTATCATTTAGGGCAGTGCTGTCCAACTTTTGTGGTGCCGAGGGCTGAAATTTCTCTAGCATACAGTGGTGTGCAACAAAAACTCATCAGGTACAAGATATTTGCATGGGTATGAGCAACAAACAGCAAACACCAAAAGTACAAAAGTGACTTCCATTATAGGTCCCCCAAGGATAACGTCCAATTCACAATATATGCACAGATTGTATTGTTATCCAACCGCAAATCATAAAAAAATCATACGAAACTAGGTTTTGTATTCTACTATAGTTCATACAAATAGGCTGCTCCATGGCCATGGGGCAGCCGTTCAGGCACAGGATACATAACAGATGACAGATAAGCTGTGTAAAATCCCATTGTATAGAACAAAACTTATCTGCTGTGTAACCTGTGTCTTTTCTCCTTTTTCAGCTTTGAAACTATAGCAGTGTTTCTGAAGCAAACAGACTAGTTGTACCAGTGCAGAGCAAAAGCACATTATATTTTAATTAGTTACTGTCCCTTTAATTCCAGCGCTTTCTTGCACCCATGCACTCTGTACTGTGCACCTTGCACATAATTCCTCAAAGCAGGCAGATGTATAAGTGCTTTGTACTTCCTGTGGCCATAGATGAAGAACACTCATATGAAGTGGTAGACACCAAGAATGTGTTGGGATTTTTTTAGATGGGACATTGAATGTTTTTTCCATGGTCTTTCAGACCTCCATGCATATCATTGTAGAACATTAGATATATTTAAGCCCATTTTGGTTATTTTAGTGTTTGTGTTCCTTATAGGAAAACTGATTTTTCTATTTAATAATCCTATGTATGTTAAGTGCAACTCCAAAGAAATCTGCTTTGAAACAGAATTGTATGGCTTTACATTTGATCGTAGGAGCTCCAAGAACTTAATCAATATTCAGGTTTATCTAGCTGTTACATTGTACATAAACAGAGAACAGAGCATGTATGGGAGGGCTTGGTGAATATATGCTACATTGTATCAACCACAAAGGGACCAATCATATCTTGATAGAAACCTGCCTTTTTCCTGTATAACTAAAAAAAATTAAAGGCTGAAAAGGAGCAAGTCAAGTATTGATCTGAGGCAATAGAATATAGACATCTCGCAACATTACATACACATTGTACAAAACTATTTCGATACCCCTTTAAATAAGAACACAATGATGTATTGAAAAACCAGGGCTTCACTTGAATTTACAGTGTGTAAACTGATAGTTGGTGGAACTTATGAAAAAATGGAATTTGTAACTGTGGCATCAAAATAAATCCTTCAGAGTTCATACCCAAGGCCTTCCTCCTCTGGAGCAGTGAGGGCATTGGCATTTAAAATTCAATGTTGGTCACAACTGTTTAAAAAAGTGTTCCTTTATCCATAGCTTTGCCTCATGTACTATCACCCTACATGGCCTTTGTATGTGTACTGTAATGTCACCTTTGCTAAATGAGAGGTTTGTCCTTGTTCTCTAAGCAAGTAGCCACAAACAGCAATGCAGAGACACTATTCATGTGCAAGGCAACTAGGAACAGTTTAATCAAGGACATGGTATGCCCCTGGGGAAACTGGTGAGGCATAAATGTTCACTGGCACAGGGCTGACATACCTTAGGGCTTCTGCAGTAAAACCTGTGCTTGAGGTACATGAGGGGTGCCTGCAGGCTGCTTCCAGTCCAGGTGGTCCTTCTGTGGGCTGGCTATCATGTGGTTGGCCCTGCATGTAAACAAGTACTCTCTTAAGTGTTTCACCCCAGAACAATGCAATAGGAAAATAGTTAATAGAATTAACTTTTAAATTGAAAGAAATGGTGGACTATTAGAAGAGGAATGGTGAGTTAAATAATAGCACAGAATGGAAAAAGAGGAGGTGGCCACAACAGAAGAAACAGAGTGGAACAGTAGAGTATAAAGAGGAAAGAAGAGACAAGCATCGGGGACACATGAAAGGCATGAAAACAATGAAAGGTAAAAGTGAAAAGGTGATCGAAAATGACAATGCTAGGGGAAAAGAAACAGACATTGAACAAGAGAGGAGATGAAAGAGAAAAGGAGGGAGAAAAAAAGGTGGCACAATAAGTAGGAAAACTGGGTGTAGGTGAAAAGAAGATTATTGTAGCCTGTGAGAGGAGTGGGAGAAGCACATGGGCCATACTGCCACCACAAAAATGCCCCTGGCTGTCTGCTAGGAAGATTCTGCACAAAAAATCTGGATAGCATAATAGACAAAATGCCCAGTGCCGTTGCCCTAAGAACTAAAAGCTATTGCATTGTACACATTGTTTCAGCTTCAATAGCTGCTCATGGAAATCCAGCAGCTGTAATTTATATAAACTGCATGATTTCAAAACAAACTCAAGTTTGCAAGTATAAAATGCAAGTATAAAATGCAGTAGCGGAGGAGAAGCTTCCTGAATTGAACCAGTGTGCCTCCTCCAATATTGCCCCTATTGCAATACTAGCTCCGATGCAAAGTAGCACAACAGGGTTGGCATCTTCACTCTGTTAGCAAGGGTGCTTAACATCTATTAACATCTTGCTAACATCTGCAAAGATTTTAGTCTAAGCTGCTTTTGACTGGCATTCTTATAGGATCACACATCCTATAACCAGTATTCCTATAAGTATATAAGGATCAGTATAGTCAGTAAGGCAGTGTTCCTCAACCAGTGGTTCGTGAGCAACATGTTGCTCACGAACACCTTGGATGTTGCTCCCCTTGGCCTCAAAGCAGGTGCTCATTTTTAGTTTCTGGGAAGGAGGCAAGTTGTGGTTGAATAAAAAGTGACAAATGGTGCTGGTGGCCTGTGCTTTCATGGTTTACTGAGGCTGCTGGGATATGGTAAATTTAGGTAAAAAAGTAAAGAGTAAAGGACAGATCTGAATGCAGTTTATAAAAAGAAAGAGGCTTTAGAATGGTGATAAAAAAAGTATGGAATATGAGGCAACAGATATGGGAATAAACTGAATCGGAAGAATAAAAATGAAGAGTTTAGATGGCCAGAAGGGAAAAGAGCCTTCAGGGGCATCACTCAAGTTAGAAAACCTGGGTACCATCAGTCTTATGCATTGCAACCCTGGACATATTACCTAACTGAAAGTTAAAAATGTGTTTTTTTTATCTAGAAGCTGGCTTCTTTTACACCAAAGTCTGCAGCATGGCTTCTTGGTAGCATAAGCAGGTCCAGGGCGGCCAAGATAGTCCGGTTTGAATGCATAGCCTTGATTGTGTTTTTGTTTCATCTGTACATTGTACTTGATTCTTACTAAGCTGTATGAATCCATATTGGTGGCAAACAATCCTACTGGGTTTATTCAGTGTTGAAATAATCAGACTTAAGATATGGAGATCCAATTTAGAGAGAGAGAGATCTCTTATCTGGAAAACCTCAGGGTCTGGGCATTCTGAATAACAGATCCTACACCTTTATTAAGTTTTTGTGTCAGATTACTGCATGCTGTGGCCAACTATAAGCATGTTCCAGAGTCCAATAATAAAGTCATTAAATGCGCAAAATGATAGACTTTATTTAAAAACCTACATTTCTAGTATTTCTGGGGTTAACAGTGTGGAAAGTCAGCCATTAAAAAATTGTATCACATACCATTGGTATAAAATATGCCAATTATTGGTGTGACATGATGGAAATAAGTTGATGGGAACTGACTTAGAGTGGGGCTTCTTGGAAGATTCCCTGGTACCTTGGGGCCAATCTACCCTGCTAAGATGGTTTTTCCAGCCCTACAATGGCATCCTTGTAGAAAATGTAATGCTTTCAACAAGTCATTAAAGATGAAATACTTGTTTACTGTTGAGACCCAGCTCTTGTTAGTGATACACAAAGTACTTTCAACACGGTTCTTTGTTGTCATAGGCACTGCATTGTCTCCTCATCATAGGTGCAGCATTACAATAAATTGCTGTCAAATTGTAATGTAGAATTGTGTGCATATATAGATCATAAATGCATTGTGTATTGTTGTTTGCAAAATTAAGCATGGCAAAGTCATTAGGCAATGCTCCATTTTAAATGTAAATATACATCCATACTTCCACACTGAACTTATTCACACAGTCAGTTTTATGTACAATATACACATACAAGCCATGGAGGCAATCTGGAAGCAGTTTCGAATCAGGTCACTAGGATCAGGAAAAAAAGTGGCTCCACTCAAGGCTTATTTGTATTTTAAATATTCTTTTTCTGTGATAGCAGATGCCATTTGCACAAGCTACCCCCATCTGCAAAACATGACACCACACAAATGAGAAAAATTCCCTGACATTAATGCCGTGATCACTCAGCTCTGTTTGTAGATAAGCTTACATAAAAATAAGCCACTTACGGCTTGTATAAAGAGTGGGGCCTGTATCAACAGACACTGTTTTGTATTCATCTCCCGTTAAGGCTCATCTTAGCTGTGTCATATCGAAAATTCATGATACAGAATTCTTATTTAAAGCTAGATGTATCATCCTTTTATAGGACATTTTAATATGTTATTAATATGTATAAGGTAAACAGCAGTCAAAATAGGCCCTGGCATTTCAAATACACAGAGGCTCAAACAGCCCCCACCAGACCAATAGATAGTGAATGTCTATGGCATCTTACAGCAGCCTGTCTGGAATTTGCCACAGATTGCCAGTCTGGGCCTGGTAAACAGAGTCAGGCCAAAGTGCTATTGCACCCAAGGAAGCTGTTCAGCGTGACGCTGCGCCAGAGAACAACACAGGTTAGTAAGAGGTGACATGGGGGGAGGCGCATCAGTCAGAAAACTATAGCAGTGCTAGAGTTTATATAGGCATAGTGACATGTTCTTGGAACATGTCGCTATCCCTTTAACCCTTTCACTGCCAGCTGTTTTGGACAAAGCGGAACTTCTACTGCCGGACAGTTTTTGAACATTTTGCACTGTTTCACTTTAGGGGCCTTTCCTCGGGGGGGACTTTTAGTTTACCCAGTAAAACAAAAAATTGTTTTTTTCAGAGCAACCTAAGCTTTCAAAATATGGTAGAATTTTTGTGTAATTCCAATTCAGTAACAAGATATATGTCTAAAAAATTTAAAAAAATCATACATTTTCATAATATAAACACACATACCAGAATCAAAAATAAATTTATGCACAAAAATACAACTGATTTGGAAAGTCCCATTTCTCCTGAACGTGCCAATACCAATTATATATAGTTTTATGTAGATTTCTTACTTGTATAGGTATTATAAATATATTATACCTGTACATTTTTGGAAAGAACAAATTCTGGGGAATCCAGAATAAGTACAACTGTCTGTCTACTCCAAACTATCAAGCTGCAATGCTTTCCTAAATTTATTGGTTTTTATCAAAACTTGTGAAATTTGTAAATAAATCGCTTAAAAGCTTCCAGTCTATAGTATCTAATCTCCTATAGGTCATAAAGTAACCAGATAAAACACCCTAAATATGAACCCCAGGGGTCCACTGAACAGTTTGATGCCCAATATGTATAGATTTACCTGAGTATGTGGCATGTAGGGGCCCCAATGGGAACATACCACCATATGATCTATCATTTCAGTTCCTGCAAAATCAACACATTTACATAATTTTATGTGGGATAAAGCTAGTAAAAAGTACGCTCACCCCTGAAAGCCATATATTTTTGGAAAGTACATATTGCCCTGAATTCAAAATGGGTACCCATGTCTTTCTACTCCAAAGTACCAAGCCGCAAAGCTTTTCTAAAGCTGGCAATTTTAATGACATTTCCAAAAATCCCCTCAAAGGTTCCACTTTGCAGCATCGTATCTCCCACATAGTGTTAGGTACCAAGATAAAACACCCTAAATTTGAACGCCAGGGGTCCAATGAACAGTTTGATGCCCAATATGTATAGGTTTACCCAAGTATGTGGCATGTAGGGGCCCCAATGTGAACATACCCCCATATGATCTGTCATTTCAGCTCCTGCAAAATCAACACATTTACCGTATATACTCGAGTATAAGCCGATCCGAATATAAGCCGAGGTACCTAATTTTACCTAAGAAAACTGGAAAAACTTATTGACTCGAGTATAAGCCTAGGGTGGGAATTGCAGCCGCTACTGCAAGATGAAGTGATATCACCCCCATCCCAGCAGCCATTTAGCAGAACAATGTGAAAGCATCAAGATAGCAGCTCCCAGTATATATCAGAATAGCATGCAATAGTAAGAAATCCAAGTCCGGCTTGGGACTCCCCCAGTTACATGGGAGTAGGAGAAACAATAGGTTAGCTGAAAGCAGTTCTAATGTGTAGCGCTGCTCCTTCTGAAACTCAGACCCAAGCACAATGCTCTGAGATGGCACCTACACACCAATATTAAAACCAAAAAAATACATTTGTTGGTTCAAGAACACAATTTTATTTGCTATGTAAACAGTGTAATTTAGAACTAAAAGTATACCATAAAAATCATGACCGTATTCCTTTAAAATTTAGTTGATCACTTGGCACTGTGACCTTTGCTCCCTTTGTTTGGCAAACCTTCACTGTGCAGAGACAGTACAGGCTGAGCAGTGCCCATAATCTGATGATAATGAAGTGTACATGTAATTTCACAGCAGGCGGTGGGATCTAGTACACAATCTCCAGCCTGGGTCTCCCACTTCAAAGGCCGCTGTGCTACACACCCACTGCTTTCTGTGCCACTCCAACCTGTTCATTAGATATGTGCCTCAGCCTGTGTATGGCCACCTTAAGTAAACTTAGTGAACCACACTATTCAAGTGAACTGGAAATTCTGGCAATATCTGTAAAAAGGCCATAAAACCATTCAAAACATTTTTTAAATTATAGAAAGCAATTAAAACCCTGTAAACACAAAGGGGCATATGTAACTTAGGTATACTGTACAGGTGACCTGTTGCGTGTTGGCCAGTATGAAGACTACACATGGAAAACATGAACCTGTTCATTAGGTATGTAGGTATATGCCTCAGTTATATGTCTCTTATCCCCTACCCCGTGAAGCGGTGCGCTGATGCCGCCGCCGCCATCATCTGATGCCCCGACTGTGCACTTGAAGCCGATGCTGGCGATGCTCGGCACCTTACTGATGGCGGCACCTTACCGATGTCGCGTGTATGATGTCACTCTAACGTGACAGCCTGCGTGTTACGTCGTCCACGGGGTGGGGGGGAGGGTCGATGCGCGCACAACGATCACAGTTCAACAGCAAATCCAAATACCGTATATATTCGGGTATAAGCGCGAGTATAAGCCGAGGTTTACTTTTTCAGCTCATTTTTAGTGCTGAAAAACTCGGCTTATACTCGAGTATATACGGTACATAATTTTATGTGGGATAACAAGCCATATATTTTTGGAAAGTACACATTACCCTGAAGTTTGCAGATTTTTATGAAATTTCCAAAAATCACCTCAAAACTTCCAATATGCAGCATCGTATGTTCTATAGGTCATAAGGTACCAAGATAAAACACCCTAAATATGAACCCCAGAGGTCTACTGAACAGTTTGATGCTCACTGTACATAGGTTTATCAAAGAACATGGCACTTAGAGACCCCAAAATATACCTTTTGCACATTAATTTCATGGCTTACCTTTACATAATTCATAAACACTTGGCAGTTTTATGAGGGGAAAAAGGTGCAGAAATGTAGGGTGACCCCTAAAAACCATATATTTTTGGAAAGAACACATTCTGACAAATCCAACAAGGGTAAAGAGTCCTTTCTACACCAAAGTACCAATCTGCAAAGCTTTTCTAAAGTTAGTGGTTTTTATGACATTTCAGAAAATCTAATAAAAATGTTGCAATTTGCCGCATTTATCTCTCACAATTTCTTGATAAAGATTAGATAAAGGCAAATCACCCCAAATATGAACACCTAAGGTCTACTGAAGAGTTTGATGCCAATATGCATAGATATACCAAAGTCTGCGGTATGAACCCAAAATGAAAATAGCGCATAAGGATTTCTCGCCTGCCAACTCAGCTTTTGCACACAGAGCCCCCTGTCAGTATATAATGTGCCGTAAGACCCCCTAACTATACAGAGACCCCCAGAAAGTCATATATTTTTGGAAAGTACACATTCTGATGAATTCAAAAAAGGTAAAGTTATTTTTCTACACAGTGTCGGACTGAGATGGCAGGGGCCCACCAGGAAACCCTGGACCATGAACCCCTGGACCATGGGCCCATGACCATGGAATAGGCTAAATAGCTAGAAGCAGGAGGGCCCACTGACACCTGGGCCCACCGGGAGTTTTCCTGGTATCCTGGTGGGCCAGTCCAACACTGTTTCTACACCAAAGTTACATATGGCAAAGCTATGCTAAAAACAGATCAGGAATACTAATACAGGGATAAAAATGCAAAAAACCCCACAAAAATTGTGCAAATTAGTGAAACAACAAAATATGTCACCTGACAGTGTAATTAATGTTAAGAATATCTTATCCAATAGTCAAACTGTCAAAATAAACAGTTTTTAGGTTTTAAGTTTTGTGAATGTTTGTGTACACATGTAAAAGTTGTGTGACAGTGTATAAGTGTGCATATGAGTGTATATAAATGTATATAATTGTGCAAAATGAAAAAAAAAAACAAAAACCTGTGCTAAATTGTGTGCTGCATGTATGTGTAAATGTGTGTAAAAGTGTGTGTAAATGAAAAAAAAAATCGCACTTACCTGTACTGAAGCACAGATCGCTTGCCTGGTCCTCCATGCTGCAGTCCTCCTGAGGAAGTTAGTGGGCGGCGGCTGGGGGGAAGGAGGAAGCAGTACAAGCAGCAGACATGATGTGAAAAAACAGACTATACAGACTTTTGCGAATTTGGAACAAAATGCATGCGCAGTTGTAACTCAGACGAAATTGTGTCAGACACAAAGCAACTGCATTAATTGCATTGACACTGGAATTCTGGGAAAAAAGGTGGTGATTGAAATTGATGTAGTTACACAACTGCAAGAGTATTTATTAGAAAAATCATTTTTTCCCTTCCCTAATATTAATCTTTTCCACCATACCATTTCCCATATTTATACTTAAGCCATATATAAGCATGCAGTAACGTGTACTCAATGGTTGTGCTCCATATTGGTGGCAACACAATCCTACTAGGAATTTTAATGTTTAAAGGAGAAAGAAAGGTAAAAACTAAGTAAGCTTTATCAGAAAGGTCTATGTAAATACAGTCATAAGCACTCACAGAAATGCTGCACTGACTTCTCTGAAAAAAGATTTGTTGTGTCTGTAATTCCTGTGCCAGAGACACACAGCTTTCTGTTCTCTGCTCTTTCCTGTTCCCCCCTCCCTCAAGAATGCTAAGAACTCACCCCCCCTTAGGAATGTGGATCTGAGCCAATCAGCTGGAAGCTGATTTATAGTCTTACTAACTGTTCACTTGGTCTGCATGTCTGTGCAGGAGTGAGGCATTATGGGAACTTTCTTTACACAGCTCAGCGTTTTTCCTTCCTGTTTGGCTTCTGATCATCTGAACAGGTGAAATATGGGGAGACTTAAGGGCACTATTGAGACAACTGAAGGTATGCCTGCAGCTTGAGATTAACTCTTTACTAGCCTTTCCTTCTCCTTTAAAGTGGAACTCCACCCAAACTTAACTTGAGCCTTTTCATAATTTTTACTGCAATAATATAGTTTGAAACAGTTACCTAAGCCTGGCCCCCTGTTCTCCTCAGCCAGCATCCTTCATACATTTAAAAGGAACAGGTTACAGTGATAGGTATATTAGGGATTTCTGTGTTATGCAGGGTTCTTTAAGAAATTGTGGTTTGGATGCCAGAGTTTCCCTTTCAATGTTTTTGTAGCCCCAGTGTAGAATCCCTTATTTAGAAAACCGAGGTCCCAAGCATTGCTGCTAATATATTCCAAATTTTATTTACATTTACACGCTCTTAGGTGCTGGTTTAAAGTGCATTAACATTTTACAATTAAATATTCTACAGTAAGTTTAAAATAAGGAAACATTACAATTTTTGCTAAGCTATGCGCAGACTATGCACAGGGTGAGCTTTAGGGTATCTGACCAATCATTATGCACGGCAGTCGGTTTGACCATGTGCCAATACATGAAAAACTGGCCTTGCTAATTGGATTTGTGCACAGAAAAACAGGCACCTGACCCATGTTTGCCTCATATCAAGTCCTTGGTCAGTTTTTATTTTAAGCCTATAAGATGCAGTGGCATTATGCCATATGCTGTTTAGGGGGCCACATACAGACAACCATACATGTTTAGTCCAAAATGAACCAAGTGTGTGGCCAGTCGCAGGTACCTCTCTATCTTGTTCCTTTTATTAACAACCAGAAATGAAATTATTTACAAAGTGTTACCCATTTGC
Organism: Xenopus tropicalis; assembly: GCF_000004195.4. Lineage (NCBI taxonomy): Eukaryota > Metazoa > Chordata > Amphibia > Anura > Pipidae > Xenopus > Xenopus tropicalis. Next base: position 60,223,089 of record NC_030680.2, on the reverse strand, counting down.
ATTCCATGGGCCTAAATCCATTCCAGACTGTCAATACAGACCTCATTTCCAGCTTTGTTAGGCATGACATATTGGCAGTAGGGGTAGCTTTGGAATGCTTAGGCATTGATTATGGATAATCAGTACCATTTTTTAACCCTTCAATTGAGGTATTAAATTAACAAGTTACTATTTACAAATAGAATTCTCTGGTGCAGCTTTTACCAGTTATAATGAAAGCTTTCCATTAAGAATGATCCATGCCATAAAGCTATAGTGACCCAGCTTCTGTTCATTTTATGTCAAAATTTCCTTTGTGTCCTCTCCACATGCATATTATCAGCTTAGTTATTGCTCCATTTTGGGGTGCAATGGCAATTACTGGCACACCTATTGGGATATGACCCAACCAGCCAGTCCCAAAAACAGCTTATAGTGGGTAAGTGTGCAGTGGAACCAAGAACAATAGGGAAACATTCAAGGACATACTCTGATCTTGTATGCATCAAGAACAAACTGTAAAATCTATGGTGCTGGCACACTGGCACATACAGTATGCGTCGCTGCGATGTCCTGCAGTCGCCTTCGGAGGAAACAACACGTATGCCATCCCACCGGCAATTTACATTCTATCTGGTGGGATGGCATTGCGGGGAGATTAGTCGCCCACAACAACGAAGATTTGTCGCGGGGCGACTAATCTCCCCGTGTACCACTGCCCTGGTACCAATGCCATATAATTTACAATTCCTGGCACTTAAAAATAAAGACCAAGCAGTATAATTAGAAATAATTGGATCCCACAGCTAAATAGCTGAAGTTCCCCCCAAAATATAACTTGGTTTGAAACGATATTGACATTGCACATTAGTCGGGAACCAACTAGACCCTTTACATTCCTGTCACAAGGAGTGTCTATTGTTATACCCCTGAGGTTAGTATATTGGAAATGACTGACGTTTGGTTGCTCTAGCATTGCTTTATCAATGCAGTAATTAGAGAATAAAGGAGTTTCATGAATCCCAGTCAATAGAATGTTTTCTAAATGATGCTAAATTAAAATGATAAATGTGGAGAGAACTTCGATAGCCCTTTTATGTGGACACTGAGTCTGAAGTCTAGACAGGATGATTTTACATTTTCTTTTATGCCAGAATATGCTTTGGGAAGCAGTTTATATTTTGCCTATATTCATTTTATTAAGGAGAAGTTGCGGGTCTTGTGTAAATTATTTAGTGTATGTGTCTAATAAAGAAAGTGCTGTATTTTCACTCAATTAGGCCAGAAACTATAAATATATATCGACCAAATTTAATGATATATCTATCTGACTTGACTGTGCAGATTTCTGATGCAGAACAGAATGTGATAGAATAAACACCCTCTCACCGGCTCGCCCACATGACATGGATGCTACAATACGGTTATGCATGACATGAGCAGCACCAATGTTGAAGCCCCTTTCCCTGATAAAGCCACCTCCCACCACCAACCCTTTACTAACACATTCAATCTGATACTTTGTTGAGCTGAAAAGGCAGCAGACAATTTATTAACAGCAAGTTTGCTTTACATATACCTAGTTAACTACATCAATATCAAAACTGTCAAATCTTGCTCCCCCACCTAACTGCTGTTCTTGTGGGAATAAATTTAACCTTGTCAATCCCTGAGGCTAGCTGTCTTGCACTTAAAGAGACTCCCCTTCCACATTGGCCTATAGCCACAACCATTAGTCTCAACTTCTGCCTCAACTCCTGCTGCAGAAAATCTAGCCCTGCTATATTGGTATATATGGTTTATGTATGTGAATGTATAGTAAGGCTGGCATGAGTGTGTGTTTAGATGTGAACTGGGGCTCGTTTTTAGGGGTTGAACCTAATGTACTTTGTTTTTATTTTTTTAACCCAACATAACTATGTAACTATATAACTTAATCATATGCTCAATAATAAAAAATTAACAATATCAAAACGTTGTCAAACCTTGGGACGCTTGCTCTATACACTCACCCCTGGCATAGAGTCCAGCATTGCTGCCTTGCATTTAATTCATATTTATATTTATCAGGAAGATTGCCAGGTGAGGGAAGGGTACTCTCTGAATCCACAGGTTAACATATGGTTATTTCAAGAAAGAGTCTTTTAATCCCTTTAGGTATAAATGGCATATAAAGTAAAATACCATTCTGAATTTGGCAGATAAAGAGTATATTCTTAGTTGCCTGGTCTATTATCTTATGTGACCCTGATGATGAATGGTTCTGAGGCCTTGATGTTCCTCCTCTCCTGGAATTATCTTCTCCCTTTTTCTCCTCTCCTAATCTAGTAACCCAGATTACATAAACCCACCTATTTGCTTGTTATAGGTATAATATTGTTAGGGTGAAGCGACATGGTGCATATTCCGCTTACTGTGCCTGCACCCGGCCAACGCAATGCTCCGGGTGCAGGCACAACAATAAGTTTTTTGAAGTGTAGGGGTGGATTCTTGGCCTGCACTGACAATCTGCCCCATGTGGCTTTAGACTTAGGTATTGCCTGTTATGGGAATTGCTGTATATCAGCAAATTCTTCTATGTAGTAGGTTTTAATGAACATATTAAATCCTTAGTGGTCTATTTATTATGCTGCCGTAAAAACGGTTTAAAAAGCTGTGTAGAATAAATACAGAAGTTCGCCGTCTGAACAACAGATTTTACGCTGTTAAATAAGTTCCAGTGGAAGAAAAAACACTTTTGATTTTACACCATTTTTTACACTGCTAAGCCTGGCGATGTGTGGCGAATTTTGTCATTGTTTTTTCCACAGCATAATAAATCTGCCCTTTCGACTCCTTGAAAGATGGCCATGCTACAGATGTCTAACAATAGCTTGCAAGGATGCTATCCCCTTGTCGGGTAAATGTATTGAACTGAAACCCAATCTTTGTATTTTCTAAAATAACATAAAAAACTAAATATAAAAGAATTATACCAAGTCCGGACTGGGATTCAAAATAGGCCCTGGCATTTCAAGTACACAAAGTCTCAAATAGCCCCCTACATGCCCAATAAATAGTGACTGCCTATGGCATCTTACAGCAGCCCCTCTGGCACAGATTGTCAGAACCTACAGATTGTCAGTCCAGGCCTGAATTATACATACAAAACAGAATTATATGTTATAAAACTTAATACTAAAAATGAACATACATATAAATGATCATATGTAAATGTATAAAAAGGTTTTTAACGAACTCTGTCCTGCAAGAATACTAAAATCATTAGTTCTCCCCAAATGCCACATGTCACTCCACATTCATCCAGTGCTATAATTTAACCATAACCATGTCAGTAGCTAGAGGTTGTACTGTTAATTATGGGTAATTGATTAACCCTGATTTCTTACACTGGGTTTAATGCTACCTGTGTGGAGTTTCTATGTTCTTCCCATGTTTGTGTGCACAACTTTATTTCAACTTCTATTTCCTGTTGGTGTGATAATTGGTTTCTGCTCACTAGGACAATTCTCTGTAAAATGCTACAGTATATTGAAGTGCTATTTAAATAAAGAATAATGAAAATAAAATCTGAATACTTTAATGAGCATGTACATAGAAGACCTCTCACAATGTGCTGTTGTGTCTGTTGCTATTTTCATTCCTATCTGTACCTTGCCAATATATTTCATTAAGTGTTCATTAATTCATTACTAGTGCATATTGAATATAATGAACAGAAAGGCTTTGTTGAAATGGCATTGGGAAGGGAGCTACTGATCAGGAACTATAGATAGCACTTACTCAAGGCACTAAAGGGACAACATACCATTAGCTAGACCACATGGACTCATTTCTTGCACTGAGGATTATAACTGATTAACCCCTTCCGCTGCCCCAGCTGAAGCATCACCACATAACACACATAATATTTAGAAAAAATTGCTAGTTATGAGATAAGAACCATCTGGACAGAGATACCCTACTATAAATGAGATGTGCCATTTTATATGTCATCTGTACAATATGCTATTCAACTATATGTGAGATGTGTCTGTATCTCAAGGTTAAAACCAAAGGCTTAATAGGTCTTGTACTTATTCTGGTCTTGTCAACAAGGCCCGGTGTCATCTCTCCTTGCTCAGCTGTTTTGTGTTGCTCAAGGTCATGCTGATATTTATCTGCCTACATTTATAGCCATCAGTTCGGTGGCCTCTTCCTACCTGCTTTCCACCTTTATTCCATGGTCCTCCCTTTGTACTAAAGTCCTGCCTTTGTTTCAGAGTGCAACAGAGTGCTGTATTTCTTCAAAGCTTAGACCTTTTTTATAAGTTCAGCTTTGTTTAGCCCGCCCAGTTCTAGATACGTTATTCCTGCTCTTGCATGACCTGTTCCAGTACTCTGTTCTCAAAACTCAGTAGCCTGGTTTCTGTAACAGGCAATTGACTGTAAATGCTTCTTCCTTCAGCCCACTCAGATTTATTAACCAGCTCACCCAACAAATCCAATTTAAAATTTATACTGTGCAAGAGTTGTTTTCTTGCCCCACCTTGGTTTATGTTCCAGTCTGCACCAGTCACTCCTGTTGCCCAGTTTCAGTATAGAATTCTCTTGATACGTCTTGTTGCCCAAAGGTTTCCAGGCCCTCCTTCTACATTCATATCGCCATTGGGACAGCCCCTATTTGTTAAAGGGGTTGTTCACCATAAAATTAACTTTCAGTATGATGTAGATCGTGATAGTCTGAGAAAATTTGCAGTTGGTATTCACTTTTTATTTTTGGTGGTTTTTGAGTTATTTAGAGTTCTATTCAGCAGCAGTTCATATTACCCTAGCAACTAGGGAGTGGCTTGAATGAGAAACTGGAATTTGAATAGTAGAGGGGCTGAATAGAAAGATGAGTAATGAAAAGTAGCAATAGCGATACAATTGTATCCTCACAGAGAAATAGTTTTTAGCTGCTGGGGTCAATGACTCCCTTTTGAAAGATGGAAAGAGGCAAATAACTCAAAAACATAAGAAATAAAAAATTAAGACCAATTGAAAAGTTCATAAGAATTGGCCATTCTATAACATAATAAAAGTTAATGTAATGGTGAACCGCCCCTTTAAGAACTAGCCTTATATGAGCTTCAGAAGCCTATTTTCTAATGATTCATAGATAAAGCTATCTTGCAGGAGTCCTGAATTTCTGACTAGGGCCTGCATGCCTTTAAGCATTTTACTATTTCAGTACAGTATAGGAAAGTGGAAACCAATGCCATTTTATTTGTTGGTTTTGCCACTAGCTCCTATAAATTTCCACATGGATTGTGTATTATTGCATAGTTTTATCTTAGTATAAGCAATTGGTAAACAGTGGGGACAAAAAAGCTATTTTTGACTATATCTAGCTGGTAATTACCCCATTGCAGACCCCCCCCATTGCATATCAGACCAAGCCCTGCTCCATGCTTGCTTACTGTAAGCTTGGGAGCCACCCCCTTGACAATAATGGAAGCTGATATTAGAAGCTGAGACAGTAAACAAGAGAAAATATTGCAAGAGGGAAATTACTTTATATTCAGTTCTAAATCTATTAATTGGACAAATAAAATCAGTAGATAAAACATGAAGATATTGTAGCCCTTTAATAAGCCACCCTTGACCAGCTAGTCCTTGAAAGACACAGCACTCCATCTTTCATCTTCCCATAGCAGACAGGAGAGCAGAATATGTCTGGACTCTGGTCTCTATGGAAACACAGCCTTCTTTATACATCAACACAAGAAAAAAAAAAAAAAACAAGGAAAACTAAAATATATGTATATTCAGCAAATGGAAAGTGTAAACAGAAATACAATGGTAACAATAGAAGAGAAAGCTGCATGAAGTGCCAAAATGTTTTTATTTCAATCCAGGGAATGGTATTACCATCTACTCATAATATCAGTCAATAAAATGCTAATTAAATATTTTCATTTCACAATTAGTACAATCTACAATACATATGTGCTTTCAATAAAAGAAATAGAAAACAAATTCATACGAGTTTCAACCTGATTATTTTTTTTTTTCCCTATTATTCGACACTGTGTTTGCTATTCTTGCAGTATTGATTCATACTGGGGTTGCCACCTGAAACCATGTTATTGTTTTGCTATGAATTCTACTGACTGCTGCTTTAATAGCATGTGAATCAGGGCAGGTTGGTATCCATACTGTCAACTGATGAAGCCCCTCTATAATGGCTGGATGGCGTTGTCATTGAGAAAGGTCTTCTCCTGCACCTCTTCCTCTGGTGCTTCATTCTCCATGCATTGCCACACACTACATGCTTGAGGAATTGCATCTGGGGCCCAATTATTAGTATTAACTTGCCCTAGGAGCCAGTTGTTTCCTGTCTTTGTATGCAAGAACTGGGATCCCCATACCTGGGTCTCTCTATGCATCGCGTGAATGCAGGCGGCAGCTGTACATTATTTATTATCTGTTTATAAAATTTGGTTTCTTGTCCAGCGCTTGGAATTTGTATTTCACTAGCTATTGTATGCCTTTGAGTGTGTCTTTATCTGTTTTATTCTTTTATATTGCATTTACATGGGTTTCAGTGCCCTCAGTGGCACTTAGTGGCTGACTTGCAGTGAAGGAGCTAGTCCTTTCATTAAAGTTGCCTCGAAGTTCCATGACCTGTATAAAATCACTTGGCCTTTGGCCTTGTTCTTTTATATGGTTATGGAACTCCTTGGTGACTTATATTATCCTTATATTTTACAATAGGGGGTACATTGTTCACTATATAACTGTCACTTCTGTGCCCAAGCCCTTAATTCAGTACTAAGATGAATATGGTTAATCATCTGTTATTTCACCATTGGGCTCTACAAGTAATGTAGGGAGGGGGTTGTAATAATTACATCATGCAATTGTTTTATATTTATGCCTTTACTCATCCTCTGAGCAATGCTCTTTCATGTTACTTTTAGTTCTCTTCAGCTGCTTGCTGTTATCTGTAGATCCCTGTTAATGAATGTAACATATTTCCCAGCGCTTTTCATTTCTCTTTTGTTTTAAAGAGATGTAATTGTTTGGTTACATTTCTGTTATTTCTTTGTCTCTTGTGCCTTTATTGTATGCTATCAATATGACTAAGTGATCTCTTATCTTTGTTTATGAGCACAGCACATTGTAATAGAACGCATTAGCTGGTGCTGCTGATTGAGAAGTATTCTTGATGTAATGCCGTATATAGTATCATCTTAGCTAGACAGCATGTGAAAACAACATCTGGAAATATTATCTACACTGATTGCATACACTCAGAATAAAGGTGCCCTATTCCAAAGTCCACAAACACCTCACTTTCTGCTGCACTGCAGTGTTTTTATTTCTGTTGTGCTACAGACAGCAGTGCTGTACGGTTTTATAAAGAGACAATTTATTTGAGCCAGTCTCAGTATGAACTGTATGACAAAAGGCATTCCATGATGCTTTACACTCAAATCCGCCACCATCACTGTGTAACTCCTACTAGTGACCAGGGGTTATTTGTTTTTCACTTTTGTTAGGCATTAAGACTTTCAGACTTCAGCCTTGCAAGGGCATTTCTGCCATAAGCCAAGGTAAGATCCTTGCCTGAAGCTCCACTGTATTACTGGCACAATATCTCTCTCTTCACTAGCGATGCTGCACCCTATTCCCAGTCTATGCAATGGAGATGTAAGCAGCAGGAGGGGGAAGCATTGAGTTTCTTTAGGTATGGAATGCCCCTGTGCCCACTGCCTGGTCTGATGTCATCGGAAGTGGTGTTTGTGTAAAGTTTTTTAAGGGATCCTAACATGTACATGTAAATGAATAGGAATGTGTCACTTTTTTGTTGGAAAGAACACCCACAATCTTCTTTAGGTCCTAAAGTACCCCCACCTGTCTCCAAATTAGCGGTACCTGCAGACACAATCAAGGGAGAGAGCTGCAGGATCCAGCACCACTTCCTTCAGTCACAATGGGTTGGGGGCAGTGTGATACTTCCATAATCTGCTTCCAAATCTAAACAGTACTCCAGCACTTTATCTACACCAGCGCTGTCCAACTGGTGGCCCCCCTCTGTGTGTTCCCTTACCTGTCTGGCTGCTGCAACTGCTTAATTTGTGTAAGATTTAAATTTTATCAGTACTAAGATTAACTGGCATTGTTCACACCTCAGATTCAGGCTGTAAACCCCTGTATTGTTTAAACATATAATCCCCTGTACTGTTCACACCTTTTAGTCCCTGTATTGTTCACACTTTAGACTTAGACTATAAGACCCCACATTGTTCAACTGTTCACATCAGCACTGTGTCTGTATGTACAGTGCCTGCCCTATGCTGCCTGTGTGCCATACTCTGCCTGCCCTATGCTGCCTGTGTGTGCAATACTCTGCCTGCCCTATGCTGCCTGTGTGTGCCATACTCTTCCTGCCCTATGCTGCCTGTGTGTGCCATACTCTGCCTGCCCTATGCTGCCTGTGTGTAGCATAGGGCAGGCAGAGTATGGCACACACAGGCACCCTGCCTTTTAGTCTCATTGTTCCATGCCTGGCCTTCCTTGTTTCTGATTTGGCTGGTAATCAGCCAGCCTCCCTACTCACTCTGATTACTGGCCAAGCTTCTTTAACTGAGGCTTCTCCTAATAAATGTTTGGCACCTGAATAGCTTAAAGTCAGACAATAAGGTGAAAAGTGACTGTTACTGATATAGGCAAAAGAGAAAACCTACAGTCACAATGCTCCTTTGGTTTGTAACAAGATCCCTGAGTAGTCTTCACTATTATTGTGCCTAAGTTCAGTCAGGCTGAGTATACATGCGGTAAATGTTATCTAGCAGGTTGCCTTTCATTGAAGCTTGCACTATCTTTTAAAGATGCTACACAAAGCACAAGAAAACTCTCATAGGAGGGAAAGTCCATGTTCATTCACCAAAAGTGTGAGTTATGAGGACTCCAGTGGACATATCTCCATACATATCTGCATAAAAAAGAACAAAGAGAATAGAAAGAACATTTAACTGTGCATCATATATATGTATATGCATCATATATTGTATATGTATATATATATAAATATATATATATATATATATATTTATAAACACTGGATAAAAGGGTAAGTAACCAATAAACAAAATATCAGTAATACCAATGAGGCACTGTTATGTTTGTTATGAATAAACTAAAGCTAATTTAATAGCGAACTACACCTTTAATTTGCTCTTTTTCTAATTTAATGTAAACAGGACCTGGCAATGAGATCTGCACAGCGTAAGGGTTTCCGGCAAAGAGATTTCCAGTGCGCTGGTTCCTGCCTAAAGGGGAAGAAAAGAAGAAGACAGTTAAAGGACAGAAAGACTTTCAAGTCAAGGTAAAAAGAACTTAAATTAAAAGTTGTTAAAAACTGATGTAGTAAAAACAAACACAGCAGCACCATTTTATTTCCTTGAACAGTGTAGTAAAATCCACAAATGTGCATGCATGGGTGTATATCTAGAGGGTGCCGCCTGGGAAAGGTAAGTAAGATGGGATTTTTAAAAATGATTACCTTTTTCTCTGTAAAAATAAAACTACTTTGTACTTGATCCTAATAGATTTATTTAATGTTTTAATTATTTTTAGCAGACTGAAGGTATGGAGATCCAAATTACAGAAAGATCTGTATGTGGAAAACCCAAGCATTCCAGGTAATAAAGCCCTTACCAATAAAACAGCTTAGGGGCACATTTATCAAAGTACGATTGATTCGAATACAAAAAAATAGTATTTTTTCTAATTTATAGAACTGTGTGTATTTTCTGCATTTTTTTCATTAATTTGCTCAACTTTTTATTACTTTGCGACAAATTTTACACAACAAAATCGTATTTGTCGCAACAAGTACGAAAGTTTCGGATTCATTAAAGCTTCGTTATTGTGACTTTCCTTGGGCCAGGTTGGAGCTGCAGAGTGCCATTGAGTCCTATGGGAGGCTTCCAAAAACATGCACAGAAGGATCAAAGTCAGAAAGGTTTCCCCTCCGTTAACGATCGTTCGGATACAAAAATTTAGTGACTTTCGGATTACCAATACGATATTATCGTGACTATTACGATTTTTTCGTAAGCATTTTCGTGGCATTTCCGATCATCAGAAATTATCGTATCTAATCCAAATTTTACCCATTTCGGGATTCAAACTCGTACTTTGATGAATTTGCCCCTAAGTGTTGTACATATTTATGCATGAACCAACTAACTTTTTATACACTGGAAGCCTTTGCTGTAGGCCCTGTCTAAATGTTATTAGTTCTCCCTATTCCACCAGAGAAATTATTAAATTAAGATGGCGGGCATAGGTGCCTTCAGTTTTGTGGCCACATCAACAAGTCAATGAGTTCCCTGATCTGACAGAAAAATCAAACCTGCCCAATCGAGATCTGGCCAATTTCAGGAAGCCCGTCTGTGGTGCCCATACACGGGCAGATGAGCTGCCGAATCTGTCTAATGGACAGATATCAGCAGCTAAAACCGGCCCGAGTATGGCCACCTTAAGATATGTCTTCTGTTTTAACAAAAATCAGCTCCAGTATTTATTTGGTGACAACTGAACCGTTAAATCTCATTATTTCTTTTTGTGCATTTTTTTTAGTACAGGGGAACTAAAAAAAACATTTGGGTTCAAGAAACAGAGAGTGACCATATAAAGCAAAATAGTGATTGAAATGAATTCTTTCTTCTGAGAGGTCTTTAGTAAACTTGGACATTTCATCTCCACAAATCTTCATTGTTGACTGGTTTACTTTGTTTCATTGAACCGCTTGTAAATTCAATGGAAGTGTGAGGGCGGCTGAAGCCTTGATATCTGGGCCAGTAAAATTAATTTGTTGGCAGGCTTTCCCTGCATGGAATAATCTGTGACTTCCTTGTGTTGTGTGTGATATAGATTTGTACAAACTGCAAAGAGTAACCTAGAGAGGGACGCCCCAGGCCATATTCTCTCTTTCAACTGCCCCACAGCTCTTCTTTACACTGATAGAAATTCTACTCAGCGCTTTATTTCTCTACAGTAAGTAACTGAACACAGATGCTGTGTGTGTGTAAGAAATAGCAAGTGACAAGGTATTGAGCGCAGCATTGGAAATCAATCCACGCTAAATGTGCATCTTAACTATAAGTGAAGAGTTGAAAACAATCCTGTTTTTATAGCTGTGGAGATAAATACTCTGTTTTTATTAGGAAAAAATTGCTCGGGACTAAATAAAGTCATTTGATTAAATAGTCAAAGCATGTGGGGTATTGATGTTTCGAGAGGAGTTTGCGAGATCTGCTGCATAGACTGAGATTTTACCTCGGCATTAGCAATTGACCTAATAATATGGAAGTGAGACAGTTGTGCAGCACGAGATTTACGAGGAGATTGTGCCCTGTCTGTGCCCTGGTTAGGTTTATTAAGATGAAATATTGTTCTATGGCAGTATTCAATGCTCTGCAGTGAAATAAGATTTTGACCTTTAGCCTTTGCACGCTCTCGATGAAAATTAGCACTACATCTTAATGCAGATCACAGTGCAGATGAACTCCAAGTGCCCCAGGGCTTGCAGTTTATATATTTCCCCCCAGAATTGAAAAGATGCCTCTGTGGTGTATAGGACAGGCTATATAGCTTTTCTCTATCCAATCCCTAATTTGTTTTCATAGTTAATGAGGTTGAAAAAAGACAGAAATCCATCAAGTTCACTCCTTGCTAAAACCTCTCTGTCTTAATCCAGAAGAAAGCAAACAAACCCCTCAGAAGACATCTGTCAATTTAAACCCAAACACTAATTAAATCCCCTGAACCCAAAATTGGCAATTGGGTAAATCCTTGGATCAATCCCTCTTATGATGCTATTTAAAAATCATAAATTTTTCTTCCGTGAAAGTCATCCAACCCAATTCAAATCCATCTAATTAATCAGACATCAACACTTCTTTAGGTAAGGTTTTTCTAGAACCCGACTGCCCTTTCAATAAATAAAACTAGGCCTCCTTGATGGATGTCCTCTTGTCACCTGCACCACTACAAGCAGGAAAAGTTAATTAGGCAAATCTTATATATAAATGTGTATGCAATAAAGCCATCACTAGGTTTAGCTATCAGTGTTATGCTAAGGACTAGTTATCAAGAAATGTCATCAGATGAGACAGGACTGGTGACATTTGCGAGGCTTCCAAGAGCTATTCATAAACTGGGAAATTTTGCAAGAGCATTACAGCAACATGGAAGCCTTGCTAAACAACACACATTTCCATAACCTTCTGCAGATATAGCTGCAACAGAGAAGTCGCCAGTGTGTTTCTAACCAATTTGCTATTGCTACTATGCCTTTTGCTTCCTGTTCAGATTTTATGGAATGTTTTAATGAAATGTTTCAATGCATACACAACAACCAATACAATGACTATTTTCAAATGTACTTACTTGACCCAATTCACCATACTGCACATAACATGTGATTCACACTGTTGGTAAAACATTTCACAAAAGAAAATAGTTTTTCAACAAAGCACACAAGTAACGAGAAGTAAATGGGAACGTTCTTTTATACATAACGGAGGTACTAAAATGGTGTGTCACCTGCATTGTATCTTCCTTGTATTAAAAGGTAATTTAGCCATAGCCAGGGCTGGATTTGTCTTCTGGGCGCCCCGAGGCCGCTCCACCCGTGCACGAACCGCAACCCCCCCGTGCCAGCTGCAAGTGCGCATGCGCTCCTTTAAACTCCCATACGGAGCAGTGGGGCGAGGTCCCGACTGCTCCGTATGGGAGCCAAATTTAAAAATTTTGTTGCGACGGCCCGGCATGCCACCCCCCCTGGCCCGGGCCTTTGTGGCCTCTCCACAAATCCGGGCCTGGCCATAGCCATAATAAAATATAAGGTGTTTTCCATTTAAGTAGTCTGAAGTAACATTAACAATTTTGCATGTTACTTATCTCTGGTCTCAATCATCCACTCCTTTTACTAACTGGTTGCCTATAGACCCTCTATCCAAGCAGTGGCTTAATCAATATTGTTTACAAACATAAAATTACTCTTGTGCTGCTATTTCCTTTTCATGCTATGATTTTTCATAATAAAAAATCTAATTTAGGGGAGTAACGGTGCACCTCTGGTCTGGACACATTTCAATGATGTCATCACAAATATTAAATATAAAAGGCTCCTGCCTTCAGTAGGTACTCAAGCTGTTCTTGTATGTATACTTATGTGTATGTATGCTCCTAAATTTGTAGTACAGGGATGGGATTTATTATACAGAAACCTGTTATCCAGAAAGCTCTGAATTACAGGAAGGTCATCCTCAACAGATTCCATTTTAATCAAATAATTCACATTTTTAAAAAATATTTTCTTTTTCTCTGTAATAATAATAATAAAACAGTAACATGTACTGGATTGCAACTAAGATATAATTAATCACGATTAGAGGCAAAACAATCCTATTGGGTTTAATTAATATTTAAATTATTTTTTAGTAGGCTTAATGTAAGGAGATCCACATTACAAAAATTACATAACTGTACTGACTAAGGTTGTGATCCTGCCTTGACTGCTGTCTGCCCAGGCCCTTTGTCTGGATTTAAGCTTGTTAACTTCTTTTGGGCCAATAACCTGTGCTGCCTGTGCCCATGATTTCTTGTTTTTGGGACCAACACAACTCTGTGCAGCACCTCACAATTATATGGACTGAATGGTACATGGCAAAATACCACTCCAAGTGGTATTTCACTTCCATTTGTAGCTGAATTGGAATTTATTCTGTGCAAGATTTTCTAAATGGTGCAGAAAGGATCTTGAGCTGGATTTATCAAAGGGTTACAAAAACAGATTTAGCTACACTTTGTCAAAGGCAAGAGGCAAACTCCACAGCTCTCTATTCCCCTGCACATGATTTTTAGGAAATAATTATCAGTGGGTGAACTCACTCTTTGATAAACATGACCCTAAAAATCCTAAAAAAGTGAATAAATGAGCCAGGGAGTTTCCATCTGGTGAACTGTGGTGACAACTATTTTCATCTTTTGATATATATGCCCCCCCCCCCGGTGAAAAATATATCATATTATTTAGGTGTCCAAATATTCAGCTGTTCAGAAGAAAAACTTGCAGGTGTCAAAAAGACTAGAAATTTTCATGATACATCTGAAAATAGCCTTTTTACGCAAGTAAATATTATTACCCAAAGATGCATTTTTGCTTCTCTTAATACATCTAACTACCTATTTGTATTATGGCTTTGTTCTCTGTCTAAAAGCTTTAGCAAAATGTAAATGTATCATGTAAAGTGCACTGTCATGATCCAATTTACTACTAACCTTCCCACAGAAGCTAATCAGATTAGTTAGGCACTGCCCATCATTATTAAATTTATGCTGACTTGACAGTAATAAGATATTTTGCTATAACTTAATCCTGTATAACGTGTAGGCATCTCATCACAATGTTTACCTTGCATGAATGTCAGTCCTGGTGTTCTTTAGCTTCCTGGTTGTGACCTTGTTCCCTTTGGGTACCAACACCCATTTCCATTCTTGCATACCTGGTCAAAATAATAGTAGGTAGTCCATAATATTTTGAAATTGTTTTGTTAAGTATTATATACTTGTGTCACGTGGTTAAATTCCTTCAGACCTTATCTTTGCAGTATTTCTTCCTGCGTTAAGAAAAAGGCATTCACATTTTACTCCCCAAGATATAATTCATGATAATCAGTTAGCAATTAGTTCTGATCAAATGTAGTCAAACTAATCAAAGTTTTGATTGGCGGATATGGGTTACTTCTAATGAGTAGAGTAATTAACCCTTTAAGTGCCAGCCGAATTCGTCATTTCAGTTCCCCCCAGTGCCAGACGTTTTTTAAGCATTTTGTACTCATTCACTTTAAAAATGTTTTTTGGTAGGAAAACCTCCATGAAACTAGGGAAATTATATATTGTTTTTTTCGTCACTAATTGGGCTTCGACATACATACCAAATTTTATAATTTTTCTGGAGATATGATGTGTATTTTGGGTGAAATATGTAAAAAAAAAATAAAATTATGAAAAATTTCTGTATATTTCGAGTTTTTTTTCCATAGAAAAGTTAATTTTACACACTTTTTTTTGTTGTTTGTAAAAGCCCTGATACTCCCAAGTCCAACGATACCAAATATGTGGTGGTACCCCACAGTTCCTGTCCAGAAGTAACCCCCAAACTAAAGCAATACTTAGTACAATATCACACCAGAACAAAGCGGAAAAGCGCTTGTAACAGTTGATGCAGCATAACTTATATGTAAATCTAGAATATCCCCTCATGTTTGGTATCTTTAGAAACTACAGACCTTCAGGTTTCTAGGTGCAATGTTGTTTTCACTTAAAAGCCAAATACCTTTTGTATTGTATTGTGAAATTTGGAACTTTTTTTGACATTTTTTTTTTTTTTCTAAAACGTAAACTTGGACGCATGATCAAATGTGGATTTGACAAAAAAAAATCTCATAAAAATTTTCTAACAAAGGCAAATTTGAAAGACAAACTTCTCCTGAATAAAATGATGCCCCATATGTATGGGTGCACATAAAGACATGGGCACCAAACACTCCAAAGCAGGGGCAATGCACAAGGGCAATTACAGCTAAAAATGTGGGTGCTGTGCTCTATGTGCACTACCTGCAGTTTTTCAGTGTTAACCCCCCCTACTTGTGAAATAACCCCCACAAACTATATATTTCTGAAAAGTGCACACCTTCAGCTATTCAGAGACGCCACTCTCCTCTTTCTACATGGAAAATTGTGGCCGCAGTCCCTTGCAGAAGTCAGCGCTTTGGTCAGAAATCAAGAAAAAAACAGATACAAACCTAGATTTCTCCCCAAAATCTCCATGGCAACTACCAAAAAATTACTAAACATCAATCTGCAAGTTCCCCTGAATAAAACGATACCCCATATGTATGGGTGCACATAAAGATGTGGCCACCAAATGCCCCAAAACAGGGGCAATGCATAAGGGCAATTTCAGTTGAAATTTTGTGGGCTGCGCTCTATGTGCACTTCCTGCAGTTTTTCAGTGTTAACCCCCCCTACCTGTAAAATAACCCCCACAAACTATATATTTCTGAAAAGTGCACACCTTCAGCTATTCAGAGACACCACTCTCCTCTTTCTACATGGAAAATTGTGGCCGCAGTCCCTTGCAGAAGTCAGCGCTTTGGTCAGAAATCAAGAAAAAAACAGATACAAACCTAGATTTCTCCCCAAAATCTCCATGGCAACTACTAAAAACTTACTAAACATCAATCTGCAAGTTCCCCTGAATAAAACGATACCCCATATGTATGGGTGCACATAAAGACGTGGCCACCAAATGCCCCAAAACAGGGGCAATGCATAAGGGCAATTTCAGTTGAAATTTTGGGGGCTGCACTCTATGTGCACTTCCTGCAGTTTTTCAGTGTTAACCCCCCCTACCTGTAAAATAACCCCCACAAACTATATATTTCTGAAAAGTGCACACCTTCAGCTATTCAGAGACGCCACTCTCCTCTTTCTACATGGAAAATTGTGGCCGCAGTCCATTGCAGAAGTCAGCGCTTTGGTCAGAAATCAAGGAAAAACCAGATACAAACCTAGATTTCTCCCCAAAATCTCCATGGCAACTACCAAAAACTTACTAAACATCAATCTGCTAGTTCCCCTGAATAAAACGATACCCCATATGTATGGGTGCACATAAAGACGTGGCCACCAAATGCCCCAAAACAGGGGCAATGCATTACAATGGGGCTGCAATTTATGTGCACATCTCAAAGTTTTTCAGACAAAATTGCCCCTTACCTGTGAAAAAACCCATATAAACTATACATTGATTAAAAATAGACAACTTCAGCTATTCAGAGACACCACTCTCCTCTTTCTACATGGAAAATTGTGGCCGTGGTCCCTTGCAGAAGTCAGCGCTTTGGTCAGAAATCAAGGAAAAACCAGATACAAACCTAGATTTCTCCCCAAAATCTCCATGGCAACTACCAAAAACTTACTAAACATCAATCTGCAAGTTCCCCTGAATAAAACGATATGCCATATGTATGGGTGCACATAAAGATGCAGCCACCAAATGCCCCAAAACAGGGGCAATGCATAATAATGGGGCTGCAATTTATGTGCACATCTCAAAGTTTTTCAGACAAAATTGCCCCTTACCTGTGAAAAAACCCATATAAACTATACATTGAAATAGACAACTTCAGCTATTTAGAAACACCATTCTTGGTTTTCTACAGGCAAAATTGTGGATGCAGTTCCCTATACAAGCTGGACTTTAGTCTGAAAAAAAATATAAAGTTAGATTTCTCCCCAAAATCTCAATGGCAACTATCAAAAAACTTGCTCAGTATCAATTAGCAAGTTACCCTGAATAAAATTACACCCCATATGTCTGGTTGCACATAAGTACATGGCCGCCAAACCTGAAAATGCATAATATTGGGGCTGCACTCTATGCACCCCTTGCAGTTTTTTTACTTTAACCCCCCCCCCCCCAAATAAACCCCTAAATTGTACTTTACTCACCTATTTCAGTTTAGCGGAGCATCTTTGATTTGAGTTCCATCTTTCCTGTGGTGTTATGATACCAGTTTTTTGCTTCTTCCTACACTACTTTAGAAATGACAAAATCTGCACCACATTTAGAAGGATATTTGCCAAAAAAATCCATAGTAATTTGGCCCATAAATGATGCAAGTGTCCTTAGAAGTTGCACTAAAGGTGCCAACAATAAAGCTTGGGGCATTAGCATCAGAGATAAAATTATGTGCACAATTACGTGCCGTGCAGCAGTCACCAGTGGCACACCAGTATTACACAAAGTTTTTATATTTAGAGAGCCACTGCAACTTGTGTAACCTAACCAGAACATACAGTAGATATTCAATTTGTACTACAAGCACAAAAAAACGTAATGTATCTGTCATCCTGTGCTCAAGAACCTTTGCAAAAAACTTAAGGCCTACACTTACAGTAGTTAAATGCTGCCCAGAAATACAAAGTAATATACAAAACTATGCACAGATAACTGCGCTGACAGGCATGCTTTTGAGGTGCCAGTAAAAGGACTTGTGGCATCAGCTTTAGAGATAAAAACATCTCATTGATTCATCACACACCACAAGTTTTATCATGCGCCCTGTCAGTCACCCAGCACCTCAGTTCGCTATACCAACAGCACAATACAAGTCCTACCCCATAACCAAAGAAACACTGCAACTAGCCTGAATAACCATAGCTCAAACACAAAAATCTGAATGCCCAAGAACAAGTCTAAACAACCACAAGCTACAAGCACACACTGTTTTTCTGACAACCTGTGCAAAAAACAAAATCACATACCATAAAACCCTACTTTACTAAAAAAAAAAAAACTTTTGCCAATAATATGACACACCTTACCAAACTTTTCATCACATATATCTATAACCTAGTTATAAGTAAAGTACGGACCTGCCAGAATAGATAAACTCAATAAATAAAAAACAGCGTCACTTTGCCAGCACAGCTAAGTTTGGAGGCCTGCAACCTTGTGCATAAAAACCTAGAACATGCCAAGTCCACTATTCTGATATGCTAAATCCTTATTCCACCAACAAACCCAGAGAACCATAACCTACCTATAAAAACACAAAATTCAAGTCCTCTCATAGTGTACCACAGTATGGTACACTTCAAAACATGGGTGGAAACACAAAGCAGGCTTGCTAGGACACTTGGGACTATAATACCGGACATCTCGCCTAACACCCTTGGAACGGCAAACCTTACATTTTCTCTGGGCATATCTTTTATTAGGTGTTGGTGGAATTTGTGCTATAAAATGCTTACCCACCATTCGGGCAACATTGTCATTACCTGGCATGTCAGGAACCTCCTCTACATCACCAAACAACAAGGCAGGGAGCAACTGCAGCAAATAATTATAATAAGACAATCTGGGGCCTGGTACTGCCGCCTTGTAAACGACATAAGAATTATAAAGGGCCATTTGGATCATATAAATTGCTGCTTTTTTGTACCAGGCCCTGGTTTTTCGGGTGGCGTTATAATAATGTTGTATTTGGTCGGATTTATCAACACCACCCATATGCTTACTATATTCTTTACTACACAGGGGCTTTGTTTTTGAGGGCCTACCGCCACTTCTGTGTTGGACAATCATGGTCTCATCGTGGATAGTAGTAAGCATAAGAACAACTTTGGTGTCTGAATATTTTATGGCCAAGAGCTCATTGCTTCTTAGAGCATGTACTTCTCCACGCTTCAGTTTCTTATCCAGCAATTCCCTGGGCAGTCCTTTGCGGTTACGGTTGACTGTGCCGCAGGCTGGGGTGTCCAAAGAATTTAGGGCTCTAAATAAAGGGATGCCTGTGTAAAAGTTATCCACGTATAAGTGGTAACCTCGGCCCAGCAGTGGAGTTATGAGCTCCCAAACAATTTTACCACTGGTAGTCAAGTCAGTGGGACAACCGGGGGGGTCCAAATTAGTGTCCTTTCCCTCATACAGCATGAAATAACTAGTGTAGCCCGTGCTGCTTTCACAGAGTTTGTAAAATTTAATCCCATAGCGAGAACGCTTACTAGGGATATATTGGCGAAATTTTAGGCGCCCTTTGAAGAGCAAAAGGGACTCATCTACACAGACATTTTGGGAGGGGGTGTAAACCTCTGCGAAGCGCTGAGACAGGCTATCTATAAGGGGCCTCAATTTATAAAGCCTGTCATAACCGGGCTCATTAGGGGCAACAGCCGTTGTGTTGTCGTTAAAGTGAAGAAACCGCAATAAAATTTGATAACGGTTTCTTGCCATAACGGCTGAAAAAAGAGGGATGGAAAGGACTGTATTGGTATCCCAGTAGGAAGCTAAAGAATTACGTTCTACGAGTCCCATTGCCAATGTAAGAGCCAGGAATCTTTTTATTTCGTTTATATTTGTGGGATACCATGCCTGGGCTCTTGAAAAACCCGGTAAAGGGTTGCTGGCAAGATACTGCTCAGCATACAAATTTGTGTAACGGACCATGTCCTGTAGGATGGCCTCTGTAATATAGAGATTAAAAAAATCTATAATTTCAAAATTAGTGGTGTCCACACTGAGGCCAGGGACTGCAGTGAAAGGGGGAATTTCAGGGACATAATTAGAGGGAGGCCCCCACGCAGGCTCTCCAACTGCTGCATCAGTGCTACCCTCACCCTCTTCTACATCCATGAGTACATCTTGGGCACTACCACTAGCCTCTGCCTCTTCAGCAGTAAGCGTGCCACCACTACTAACCTCTGCGCTAACCGTGTCACTATCGTCTATCTCTGATTCCTCAGTAGAGTGGTCAGATGGCACATACTCAGACCCAGAATCGCTAAATTCTTCTGAGCTGGAGTCCATGCAATACCTAGCAGCTTCCTCTGTGCTGTAAAACCGTTTGGCCATTGTGCCAGAAATATACAGACAACTACAAATCTAGCAATCAGCAGGCAAAGTCAAAACAAGCAAGCAAAAAAAAAAAAAAAAAAAAAAAAAAAGCAAGACAACACTTGTAATGATGTAATAATGTAATAGGAGAACACTTGTAATAGGAGAAGCTAGAAAAAAAAAACTCACTGTAACCTTTTGATAAACTCAAGCCAGCAAGAGATGACCAGGAGTTAACCTTTGGCAATAGAAACTACCAGAACAATCTGAACTTAGCACCTCTGGACCTTTCTAGAACAACTGAAATCAAATGGAATAAAACCACTAAAAGCAATCAAAGAACAATAATTGCAATGAAATCAGTGGTCAGAGCCCTGGATCCACTAATGTCACTGCAAAAGCAACCTTTTTTGGGGCACTAAACACACAATAAAGAACAATGCAAAGATAAAACACCATAAAATCAGTAAAACCCAATAAAACCACCTAAACCAACAGAAGAACAATAATTGCAATGAAATTGGTGGTCAGAGCCCTGGATCCACCTATGTCACTGCAAAAGCAACCTTTTTTGGGGCACTAAACACACAATAAAGAACAATGCAAAGATAAAACACCATAAAATCAGTAAAACCGAATAAAACCACCTAAACCAACAGAAGAACAATAATTGCAATGAAATCGGTGGTCAGAGCCCTGGATCCACCAATGTCACTGCAAAAGCAACCTTTTTTGGGGCACTAAATACACAATAAAGAACAATGCAAGGATAAAACACCATAAAATCAGTAAAACCCAATAAAACCACCTAAACCAACAGATGAACAATAATTGCAATGAAATCGGTGGTCAGAGCCCTGGATCCACCTATGTCACTGCAAAAGCAACCTTTTTTGGGGCACTAAACACACAATAAAGAACAATGCAAAGATAAAACACCATAAAATCAGTAAAACCGAATAAAACCACCTAAACCAACAGAAGAACAATAATTGCAATGAAATCGGTGGTCAGAGCCCTGGATCCACCAATGTCACTGCAAAAGCAACCTTTTTTGGGGCACTAAACACACAATAAAGAACAATGCAAGGATAAAACACCATAAAATCAGTAAAACCCAATAAAACCACCTAAACCAACAGAAGAACAATAATTGCAATGAAATCGGTGGCCAGAGCCCTGGCTCCACCAACGTCACTGCAAATTCAGCACCCAATAGCAATACAAAAGTTACAGTGCAATAAAAACAGAAATCAATTATGAAAATGCCAAAAAAAACACTAAAATGCAACCAAATAAATCAGATAATTATAGAGCAAGATCAGAAATAAAGTTTTAGTAAAAAAAAAGACTGCCAAAGAAAGCAAAGAAAGAAAGAAAAGAAAAGAAAGAAAGTTTTTTTTTTTTTTTTTTTTTTCTAAGTGTAAGTGTGTGTGTAAGTGTCTGTGTGTGCTTGGGAAAGTTGTAAATAAGTGTGTATGTGTGTAAAAGTGTAATAATGACAAAGATAGAAGAAGAAATGGAAAAAAAAAAATAAATACATTTTTAGACAGTTGAGATAAAATAAGCAAAATAAACAGTGGTTAGAGAGTTGTAGTTCAGCTCACACAATGCAGGCAGGCAATCAGGGCGACCAATCCAGCAGGAAGGCAGCAGGAAGGCAGCAGGGGGGCTCCAGCAGTCACACGTGCACAGCAGGAGTGAAGAGGCGACGCGGGGGCGGCGACATTTAAAGGGACAGCAGTGGACACGTCATCAATGCGTGTCCACTGCTGTCATTGGCTAAGGGACCGGATCGGTGCGGCTGGGCGACCGGATCGGTAAGTATGTTCATTCTCGCTCGTTGCCTAGGGGGTTGTGCAGGCTTTACAAGCGCTGCGCTGCTTTAAAAGCGAGCGCAGCGCTTGTAAACCCGATAGTGCCATAGGACGTAGATTCTACGTTCTATGGCACTTTGGTCCTTTAGTGCCTAGGACGTAGAATCTACGTCCTATGGCACTAAAAAGGTTAATTGTTTGGTGTCTTTCCCCATGATGTTTTATGTAGTAGTTGGGAAAAACTAAACAGGATTTTGGGGCGTATTAATCAAGTGTTGAAGTTGGAAAAATGGTTAGTGTTGAAGATTTTTCCCCCCAAACTAACCTATATAAAAAAATTCATAGAATGTTGTCTCTTAAGTTTTTGAAGCTGTGCACATTGTTTATATTGAAATTATTTGGTACACATTGGTACTTTGATTATTTATAAACACAATCACTTTTCTATGGTCCTTTTCTAGAGTTAATGTATCACAGAGACAATTGTAAACTTTGATTGCCACCTAACAATAGGAGGTCCTTGGTCTAGCTCCACAAACAGTATACCATACTTACTGACTTGCCAGTTTAATAGTAGTAATGAGTTAAAGAGCCCTGTTGTTTCATGTTGCTGAAAATATTGTGAAACCATGGCAGAATATGCAAAATTTCACCAAATGCAGTTGGGACACTTTTTCTTTGCATTTTTTTCCGTCAATAGCTACTTTTTCCCAGTGCAAAAAAATGCAGGTTTTTGTTTCCACTGCATTGTAAAAAATCTTGATGATAGTTGCCTCTTCATCCTTTTTAAAACCAAACACTATGGCTATTTAGCAATTAATTTTATGAGCATGATTGTGACTGTATTGGTTATAGTACAGGTGCATTTAATTCAAGTCCAGCTTTAAATGGGTGTAGCAACAACTGTACAATCTATTCAACCCCAAATAAACAAGTCACCTTTCCTCTGTTACCATGAGTACTGACATGGCATTGGCTTTACTGTTCAAATGTTTCAGAGAGGATCCTTTAAGGCTGTGCCAGAATGCTTTGTTATAAAGACAGTTAGCGCCTCAGTCATAAAGGGGGATGGCACCAAACACTTGTCTACTAACATTACCCAGTATTTTTATAATAGTGTTCACTGGTTCAAGCCCAATTTGATTTGGTTCAGAACATTGCTAACATAGCCATCCAAACATAATCCCCCCCCCCCCCCCCACACACACATTTTATGTTTACTGACTCTCTAATTATGGTTATAAGAGTATTAAGGTGGGCCAGGGCCTTTTTAATAAATAGGCAAAAGAGGCATTTGCCCATGACCAATAAATAGAGTATCCATCCATCAGACCTGTCACCAGCTATAATTTTTGTAAAATGGAGCAAACCCAAATGTTCCTATGAGATTATTAGTGAAGCCTCTTTTTAGTGCTGTTCCAACATTTCTAATGTTCTGAATAAAACACATTAGGAAAAACTATGGAAGAAGCACACCCTGCAAAGGGAGACATGTCAACCAAGAATGACAGGGTACCCAGGGAACAGGCACACAAAGCACACTGCTGAAAATTGAGGGGACCCCATTGATCCCTGCTCATGCACACAAGGCCCAGATGCATCACAGAATGCCCACTGTGCGCACACAGGCCTTTCTATAGAACTGAATCCTCCCTCTAACTTATAAAGGGGAAGAATGCTTTTGGGCTAAACTCCACAGGAGATTTTCATCAGATTTTGTGGGTCAGATTTTATCTGATATTACAATGCAACAGCATGGGATTCTGTAGGATCCTACAAAATCTGATCTTCATGGGCTGTAATGTCAAGTCGAATGGAGTGTTTTGTTCCTGCACCTACAGCCGACAGTCAATGTAAATGAATAAGAAAAAAGGGCAGTCAGACACCATCAGATGCTGAAGACTCAGCATATCCTTATGGGCTAAACTCTACAGGAGGTGGACAAAGCGCATCCTACAAGTCAGATGTAGTTGCATGGGTTCAAATATAATGGTACCAGGGGGAGATGAATGATGTGCAGCGCTAATAGCAGTAGGGGCTATAGGGAGCCCATTGCACCACTGACTGATTTCCATTTTAGTATACAATTATAAAAATAGTCTTGTTCCCAAAGTTTAGGGGACCCTAAACACTGTAGTACGGATCATCCACTGTTATAAGAAAAAGCAATGAGACACATATATATTTACACTTAAAGCCAGCCACAAAATAGTTTGCATATATTTCACTTCAGTGACTTCACTACATAAAACAAACGAGGGAGCACTGTTGGAAGTGTTTGGAAGAGAACATTGGCGTAATGGAACGCCCACAAGGGCACCCCTCCCTCTAACCGTCTATACAGCGGCTCGAAACTATCCGTCGCCATAGAAACAGGAGGACGCTTTCTCTTTCGCTCCACCACACTTGCTACCTTTCTCTTCTGCACGCTTATTGGCTGGTTGCAATTTCCATTTAAGAGAGCTGATGTTCCATTGGCGAATCTGCTCACTAGGCGGTCTGGCAAGGCTTAGAATTTAGGTTGTGTAAAGGATCCATATAACCATGGCAACTTTATTTAGCAGCTACCGGAAAGCACATGGGCGAAACCTAAACGTGGTTGGAACTAAAGCGTAAACGGGGCGGGATTAAGATATCAGTTGGCTAAAATACCTGTCCATCAAGCGCAGCGGGCTGTTCAGCGGGTAAGGATGCCAAATGCTTGGTAGTGTATGAGCTAAAGTGGCCGAACCGTGAGGCAAGGAGCAAAGGATTCGCTATTCTCCCAAAGACATGGAGGACACAGGTTGGAGCAAAGGTTTGACCCCTTGAGACTTTGATGCCGTATCAGACATATTTCTTAAACCACACTTTTTGCAGGGTTAAAACCAATATGCCAGTGGTCCTGCATAGTCCTGCATTACACTGCTACTGGCTAAATTCCTTCCGTATCTCTACCCCTGATCCCTATGTGTGCAGTCTTGGTGATCATTTGCTGAGGTGACGCAGCTCCTCCATGCTACATGTTTCTAGCCTTTTGGTACTAGTAGTGTCCAATGAAGTATTAGCAGAAATATTTTATGGGCAGAAACATGGTATTGGCAATGTGCTAGTGTAGACACTATGTACAAGTTGTCATTTGCCCCTTCCAAATTTTCAAAATTAGCTCTCAGTTTTACCTCTCTGTACTACAAACGTTTGTTTCCCTAAAGTATCCCTGTTATTATAACTGACCAGCAGCACAGACCTCATTATGATCACACCATCAGAACTCAACTTTAAAGGAGAAGTAAAGGCTAAGTCACTTGGGGGTGCCAAAATGTTAGGCTCCCCCAAGTAACTTAGATCGCTTACCTTGTACCTCAGGCTGGTGCCCCTGTTAGGAGAAAACAGCACCAGCCCGGGGTATCTGTAGCGATGTGCTTCCTCCTTCCTTTTTCTTCTGCCGGCGAAATCCGTGGGCCAGCGCATGCACAGTAGAGTGAAGAGCCGACTTTCTTGTTTAAGTTCGGCTTTTCACTCTACTGCGCATGCGCGCGCAAGCGAATAGGAAGTAGGAAGCGCTCGCTGCTACCCTGGGCTGGTGCTGTTCTCTTCGTACAGGGGCACCAGCCCAGGGTAAAAGGTAAGCGATCTAAGTCACTTGGGGGTGCCTAACATATTGGCCCCCTCAAGTGACTTAGCCTTTCCTTCTCCTTTAAGGGGGAAATTCATCAAAATGTCAAATACGAGCTCAGAACAATTGAAAGCTCTATCATTCTCTTTCTGACTTAAGTTCCCACAATGCCTTGGATGTTCTGTGAATATGAAAAATGTGGAAGTCATGGTGGGAAATAAAGTCTAGATATCTGATTCATTATGACCTACAGTAGAACCCCCATTTTACATTTTTCAGGGGACCAGAAACAAATGGTGCAAAATCAGGGAAAATGTAAGATCAGGGACGTTTATTATGTGCTATACAGTGAAACCTCAATTTTACATCCCCTGATTTTGTGGTCCCACTAATATATAACACATAATAAACTTCCCTGATTTTACATTTTTCCAGATTTTGCACCTTTTTTTCTGGTCCTCTGAAAAATGTAAAATGGGGGTTCTACTGTATATTAGTGGGACCACAAAACAATGGTGTAAAATGCAGGAAAACTTTAAATCAGGGGATGTAAAATTGAGGTTATTTATTACTACCCCTCCTGTAAGTGCTGATTAAGTTCTGAAGTGTTGATTAGATTCCCATTAAAAGTCTTTCTTGTTTAAAGAACTTGTCTACTACTAATTTGTGGCCTAATAAAAGAAAACATAATACTAAGCAACTTTCCAGTATGATTTTATTAAAACATTTTAGTTCTTTAATAGTTATATGTAAATGTAATTGCTATAGAAAACAGCATTTGCTGAACCCCTGGGTGTTACTTTTTAAACAATGTTGCAAAGGTCCGTCTTCTCCAGCAAGGCAGGTCTGTCAGTCTGTTGCCTTGTGTTACATTTTTCAAATGCCAGAACCATCAGGGCAGAGAATAGAAAAGGACTGGAAAACACTGCTTTTAATATAAACCATATATACAAATAACTCCAAAACCATAACCAATTTGTAATAAATGTATATTGCAAAGCTGCTTAAAATTGTGTTTCCTTTTATTAAGCAAAAATTTTTATTTTGGGTTGACTTGTTCTCTATGTCTGTGATGTTCTGGTGATGTATCTTATCAAACCTATTAAAAATAAGCAGTATTATATTAAAAAGGACCCAGACCAATTCTGTATAGTATTTATTATAGGAGTTCTATAGTATTTGGGGTATGGGTATCACCTTTGTTGCTACATATGAAGAAATCATTTTACCCTAGGACAAATGAAGTTCTCTTGAAGGGACATATTTAAAAAAAAAAAAAAAAAACACTCTATAAATCAAAATGGATAATTAATGAGTACAGGTATTTTTTTTTATTTATTTGTTTTTATTTTTCCAGTTGCTTATATGTTTAGTTTGTTTGTGACTTCCTCAACCCAACATGTTTGGAAATACACTTTTGCTTTTCTGACAGTTTTAACTGTTTTAAAGCTGGCCATACCTAGGCCAATATAAGCTGCCACAAGACAATACATAATAGATAGAGAGAGACCATCTAGTGCCTATACTTCACTGCTAAGGTCCTGAATAGAGATACATACAATACACAACAAATTAGCAGTGAAATATGCAAACATTTAATGGTTCTAATTAGTTCAAAAAAACTAAGCATACTATACCAAACGCCATAAGGGTGTATCCCAGTGCCACATGGTCCCCATACTCTGCCCTCCTATATATTAACTGCTAACTTCCCCTCCAGGCCAAGATGACAGCTTATTAGTATGCCTCCTACTTGACCAATATATGTCCAGTTAGAAAATTCTGTGAAGCAAAGACCCCCTCGGACACTTGATGCTTAGTCCTTATGGCCCAAAGACTTTCTTTGTAACAATCCCCTTACTTTAACATGTAACTCAGCTGCTTTCCACTTTGTCCCAGCAGTCAATGTTTTGCTTTGAGAGCAGACTAAACTCCCGAAAGACTGGGACAAACTCATGACTTTTCTGGCCCTTCTTCTTTACATTTGTTTCATGTATTTGGGATTGATATCAGACTCTCTTTTCAGTTCACTTACTGTCACAGCTTTAATTAGACATGTAACTGAGTTCTTTGGTTTGTTATTGTATTTGCTAGATGATGTTAGCAACTTTCACTCCAGGAAGGGTAAAGGGGTCTATGATGATTTTCATATGCAAGAGCAATTTCGAAGAGATGAAACTATTGATATTGTAAGAGAAGACCATCTGAAGGTGAGTAAAATTACCTTTCTGAAGTTGAAGATTATGTATTGACTCTTAAGCTGCCCATACACCTAAAGATCAGCATATCTTTCCCCAATATGCCCACCTTAAGCTGGGAGATAACGGGCAAATTCAGACGCTTGGCATTTGGATGGTAAATGCAGGCCTTCAGAGCGAGAACCTCATTAATGAGCTAATGTGGTTCTTGCTGCAACACCATTGATCAATATCTGGCCAGTTTTCAGCCAGATATTGGTCGGGTGGGCCCCATACATGGGCCAATGAGCTGACAACTCTGGATGTTTTAATTGTCCATGTATGGCCACTTTTAGCATCAACCCTACCTTACAAAATATATTGCAGATATTTTCTAGTTCATTGAAGTGGACCTGGCACATATCCACAAACTGTATATCATGTATCCTTGTTGAAAATTGCCTTTGCAATATATCTTATTCTTGTTGCTATGCAGCTTTTAACCAAAAATTTCTGCACTACTTCTAGGCTTTTGCACCTCTGGGTCCACTCTTCTAATTGCACATGTTCCATTGCACACAAATTGTGGCATGCACTAAATTATGTGAAAACACATAATTTTGTACTCATTTTGACCCACCTAATTTTCTGTGCACACTGTTTTTGCTGATCTCGACCCAGAAATATTAACATACATCTCTTCTTTCTAGACTTGGATGTCCTAACACTATCTTAAATTAAACCTCTCTAAAAATTCTCTCTCATTCACTCTCTCATCATTTCAAGTATTGGCTACTATAACTCTGTTAATTGGCTTTCCCCTCAAGAAACTACCACCTCTCCTGTAATAAATGCTGCTGCCAAGCTCATATACCTCAGCAGCTGCTTATATACCTCAGCACTGGCTTCCACTATCTTTCAGAATAAAATTTAAACCAATGGCCTTGACATTCAAAGCAATTTACAACTCAACTCCACCCTACAACTTTGTACATTCCAAATTGATTGTTAGACTCATCTACTGATCTACTCCTCAGCACCTTACTTCACATACTTGCATTCAAGGCTTTGCTAGGGCTGCACTCCTCCTCTGGAATTCAATCTGGCTTTCCCCCAAACTCTCTGCCTTTAGAGAAGCTTACCCTTATATCTAGCCTAACATAGCTTTAGTATAGTCTGTATGCTGCTAAATTCAATGCTCAGTGCCCCTTGCCTTGTGTTGCATACCCCTTTTAGACTTTAAGCACTTTTCAGTAGGGCCTTTTTTACCTTGTGTATTAGTTATGGATTTGTCTTGAATTGATGTAACATATTGGGTAAATCTGTTTGGTGGTTGTCAGCCACACATACATATTATTATCCCTGTCCGATCTCATGGATAAAGTGATTTCTGGACAAATCTAGCTCTGTTCTGGTCAATTTTACACTTCGTGGTGTTGCTAGATTAGCCAGTGATCTGTCCACTTAGCTGGCTCTGTATTCAACCTTTGTCTCCTGGGCATTAAGAGGCCATATGGGTTTCCCAGAGTAATTGAAAACACAGTTTTCTAACTGTCCTACTTTCAATGGTGTATTTTAAAACATGTTGAGGCTCCAGGGGAGTGGCCAAGGGTGACTCCAGTAATATGTCTTTATACAGCAAAATGCCTGGGATGCTCCTTTATCCAATAAAATATGGGTATGGTTTATTCCATCTTTCCAATAGATTTGAATTATCATTTTGTAATATGACATTAATTCCCAAGCAGCAATCTTATTATTGAGTCTATAATATATGTGAGTTAAAACTGTTCTATTCTGACTGTAATAAGTCAGTCGTGATTGTCTTCATAGAAATGTTTTTCTGCCTCACTTCTAGTAACGTGCATATTTATTATTGAGATTGCAGCTTGACTACTTAGAATGTATAGAATGATTAATAGGCATTGGTGCATCTACGTTTACAGATGCAACCAAGATCCTTTACCATGTTGTCATGTTATGTCTCTAACTGGTTATCCTGTTAACGCAAGGAAAATAAATATCAAAATTTGCCACCAGGTGGCGTATGGTTTGTGGCATTTTCTACTGTGTTTTGCTGGCAAGGTTTATGGATGGAAGCCTTGACTGTAGAGGTTGGGGGTTCAATTCCTTACACTAACCAATGTGTTCTCCTGCTTTTAACTTTACCTTCTGCTTTTTTTTCCTTTTCCTGCTAGACTATGATTCCTTTTGTTTTCTTCTTCCATTCCACATATTCTTATTGGTAGAACAACACATGTGCAGTACAGATTTCACATGTTGCTAAAAACGTTTCCTTCAAAAAGATATGATGGCAAAATAAAGAAGAAAAGAAAAAGTAATGGGGTGCAAGAAGAAAACATACAAAAATGCTGATTTTAATATTGATTAGAGATAGTTGATTTTTCATATACCTTTTCACCAGCGATTCACTTTGTTGCCATTGAAAAAGCATTTTGGAGCGATTTATTGCCTGTGGTGGCAGAGATTTATTGTGGCCAACTAATCTCCCTATGGGACATTAGCCTTACTTCTATGGAAAACCTTCCACTCTTCAACCCCTTTTTTTAAATTAGAAGGAAAGGTCAAAATCACTGGGGGCCAAATGTTAACCCCCCCCCCCCAGTGATTGTAATCTTGTAATCGCTTAACTTTAACCCCGGCTTGTGCTCCTGTTAGGAGAAAACTGCCCCCGCCCGGGGTAGCAGCAAGGGAGTGATCCCTTGTCCTGGTGCATGCTCAGTAGAGTGAGAAGCCAAACTTTAACAAGAAAGTCAGTATTTTCACGCTACTGCGCATGCGGTGGCCCAGAAGAATCAAGACAGAAGGAAGAGGATCACTCCCTCACAGCTACCCGGGGCTGGTGCACACCAGCCCAGAGAGAAAGGTAAGTGATTATAATCACTGGGTTTGCCTAACATTTGGCACCCCCAGTGATTTTTACCTTTGCTTCTCCTTTAAAATTTTCTAATATAAACACTGAACATTTTATATTTCATTTGGAACTTTTGATGTTCTCACTTTAAGAGCAGCATGTGGCTGTTGTGAGTGCTCTCAGCTGGATTGCAGGTTGCTTGTGTGTTATACTGTTATATATGAGTCTCTATCTAAGGAAACCTGTAGAGGAAATTGTAGGGGTAATTTACTTATCCCACCATAGTAAAGCTTGGTCGCAGTCAGTTGTGTGAAAAATCCCATTCATTAAAGGTACTTGCATTAACATGCACTTCTAACAGTAACATCAAAATTAAAAAAAAATGAAAGTTTTTTAAAGTAAATAAAATATATAATTGGTTATTTATAGCACTGCACTGAGCACCACAGTGCAAAGAGCAGTGCCAGGACATGCAGCTAAGCCCTGTCATTACGGCTTGCCTTAAGGCCCTAAGATAGTGCCCCCATGCGGGTTGCTTATCCTGCCACTCCCTACCTTGAATGTCCCAATCAGCTAACCAATAAGACATTTGCTTTTAAACAGGTGACCAGTAAATGCTACCTGCTAATAGGTTACTATACATTACTGCACCGTGGCAAATTTGGTGACTTTTATTATATAACCCTATCTGATAGATTACTATGCATGATAAGTTACAGGTATATGCCATCTGATAGGTTACTATGGATTATCAGACAGGGCGAAAAAAACACAGTTAATGCCAGCAGAGCTAAAGTATCGTATTCCTGTGTGGGCCCAGTTGGGCAGACCCATGCCCAACCCGGACCTGCTGACTTGCTATCAAGTACCCTTTCACTGCTACCCGACCCTACCCACACTGGCTGAACCTTTCAACAGAGACCTGGGGACCCACATGAACCAGAAGTGATGTCACCGGTGCACAGAAGTGGCTGCACTTCAGGGTTGAATCAACAACCAGGTCAGGGAGAAAAAATTACTTTGAGAGGTTGAGGGAATGCAAGTCTGCAATCGGCCAGGGTACACAAGCCGGGTACCCAGGGACCATCCGTATTTTCAGGAAATTGAGGTCTTTCTGCCTGAAACACGACCAGTTTGCGGGTATCCTGCAGGTACCCAACCTGATGCAGGACTTATAATGATAGATTGGTTTACTGACACCAGCTTGAATTTCCAAATATAAATACACAAAGTATAGACTGCTTCAAAATGTACTGCTCTATGGGAAAATGCTTTGCATCATCTCAGCTTCTGGCAGTCTCATAAACATCTAACAAGAAAATTATTTATAATAAATATAATAAAGTCCTTCTGTTTAATACAGACATCATTGTTCCTAAAAATGAAATATGCTCTGCTGCATGCAATGTCCGATTTACAAACATTTATATTTATACTAGAACACTACATAATATATTGTCCTGTCTATCAAAGCAAATTCTATTTAGTGCTGGCTTTGATATAAATTTTTTGGTCACATAGGTTAATAAAATATAGGTGACCATATGTACAACCAGGCAGTGAAGTGTATCAAATAATCCCGTTTAGACTGATTAGATTTCAGTCCGGCAATTACTATTTCAAACCAATCCTGAACATTTGAAAGCTTCATTTGTATTCAGGGTATGTTTTAAGAGCCTGCGTGACAATATGAGTTGCAGTGCATTTTTGCTCTTTTATATCCAGGCTGTGAAGTATAAATAAGTAAACATGATATTTATGCTGTTGTTTTGCAGAGATTTGTAAGGGTGTGGTAGTGCCAAAGAATAAAAGGTTTGAATTGCCAGCATTTTTTTGCACTTTACAATGAAGGAACAAATATGAAGGGGAGATTGTGCATGAGCAGCATGGAACAGATAGAGGCTGTTATATGAATCTCCTATGCACGGGTAGAAATTCTCACAAAGGAGTGAATGCAGCTGGCAATTAGAATTCGCAAGAGCACGTCCTGCTGCAATTACTACAGCCGCTTTCTGAGACCAGGGGTGCTGTGTCTGGAAATTGGAGCTGCAGCAGCACATTATAGCCCAGTAACTGAGACCCAAATTCATTTCACAGCTGTAATTGAATCCTCTGACTTGTGCTGGAGAAATCTTTGATATGTTTTGCTCCTGTTGCTATTCGAAATGTCTCCTTACATATTTGCATTATGTCTGGCAAGCAGCCGCCGCCACGTTATGAAGACTCACTAGGGAATCCAAAGCTAAACCTCTCATTTTGATTGCTTAGAACTTTTAGAGAAAGAAAAAATGCAGATTTCGTTAGTCACCAAGAATCTTTTTTTTTTTTTAAATATAATTTTAGGTACTAATACAGAAATTTGGTGTGGTTACCATGCCTTTTGCATTCAGATGCAATTAGGTTACCATAAATTGAAATAATTATTAGTAAAGGCAATAGTAGTGTGCAGAATTTTGTGCTCTGTTCAACATTATTTACAAGAGCACACTTAAAATACATAGTGAGCCTTTTGTTTTATATCATATTATAGGGCTGACAGTACATACCTCCTTATTCCTGTTTAAATAGCAAGATAAAGTAAGAAATACCTGATCTGTTTATTAGAAAACTGTGTATTAAATCCTTTATTATACAAGATCCAAATAAGTCCACTGCTACAGTACAGCATAGAAATTTACTCAGGTTTGCTGAAATTTTAATATTAATTACAATTGATCATTGTAATTAAGACACAAAAACTGCTGAAGTGCTAAGTGACACAAAACTGTATTCATTAGAGCACAATAAACTAAGCACTTGTGGCTAACCATAGCACAGTGCAAGCTGTACTCTGCTCCTTGCTGTTGATTGAAAGCCCACAATGCTCAGGGTTGCAATAGAACCCTGTACTTAAAGGACAAGAAAAATGGAAATCACTTCCCTAACACCACGAGTGACTGACCTTGTTCCCTGGTTGGTGCTCCTCTTTTTCTGAAAAATGACCAGTCAATGTTGTTTTCCTAACAGCACCTCCCATACGCACCAGTGGTTGTCTGCTACCAAGCGGATGTTCAGTATATTACATATGCTTACAATCTCAGACAGTTATACTGATTTGTGTGTGAAAAATGTATACCCTATTGTGTCATCGACAAGTTCTGTGACCATATATACCATTTTATACAGGTATACGGGGGGTACATTATTTATTATAATACATAAGTTTTAGTGAGTCATGTGACAGATATTACACCACTAAGCACTGTTTATAAGAATATAATTTACTAGATAATTTACTTTAGATATTTCTGTCTCTTGTGTATTTTATGTATATATTCATCTATAAGATGTGAAGACTTTAGTGCTTAGGCACTTAGGTTGCAGGAAAAGCAGCTATACTTATTAACACTATCTAAATATTCCTCCGAATTTGGCCGATCTACCCATTTTTCCAGGAAGCTGTGTGTGCTTCGGAGGTGTACAACGTTAATGGCTTGTTGTATGCCATTAAAAGGTATTGTACACTCATAAAAGAATGACATTTTGATCAATGCTGTTAAAAGAATTATTGTCTTAACACAGAAAAGCTTTCCTGTTACAAGTTTAAAAATATGCCTTTAAAAGCTTTTTATTGAATATCTCAGTATCCTAGGGAAAGCAGCCTGTTTTGGCACGTGGCTGCTTTGAGTACTATACCATTTAACCTCATTGCAGAAGATCCACTTCTTGGCCGGGATAGGGTTTCTGTGTCTGACATACAGACTAAGGGTCTTGTTCAACTCTGTCTCTGAAAGGCGTGGGGTTTTTATGATATTAAATATCCTAATATCTAAAGGTTTTTGCTTATTGGAATGATCACCTTCATTATCCTAATTTTACTTAGAAAGTAATTATTTTATTCTCATAAATTCCTCATTAACAGATTGGGCATCTTGGTGTCTCTATGGTCAGTTTTCATACCAGCACCCAAATCCTTATGACCATGGAAGGAACTGTTTAGCCAGGCTGCATTTCTGTTGATAATACCTTCATCTCTTATATATGGGGGTAGCGTCATAGGGAAAGATGTAAGACTCCTCATGGGGTAATTCCGTTAGCTTTAGTGAAGCAGTGTAAATCCAAGCAATCTTTACAAGTTCTCACATGACATTCAGCTGACAAGTGTTCTATAATTTAAGGGAGTGACAGGGATTGCAGCATTCTTCATAAACACTTTATTATTGTGTCACTGCCAAACAAATTAAAAGTGTTATGTGGAAACACATATTATGCAATGTGCAATTTCAAGTGCAGTCGCCATTGTTTTTCCCTGCAGGGCAGCTTATTTTACCACAATTCAGGTGATATTGCAGATGCAAACGGGTGAATTGTTTGACGCAAGTCTGCTGTGTCTACAGGAGTTCATTAAAATGTACGCAACTGCATGTGAACTTCACTTTGAAATGGCCTAAATATTTTCTTAGTCTGTCAGGCTTTATTTCAGGTGTTCAATGTGCAAATGACGTTAGCACCTGATTCTTTCAGTACAAGTGAGCTGCACCTATTAAGGCAGGGCGCTGAGATACCCCTGGAGCTTACTGCTTCGTCAGGAGGTGGCGGTAGCTCCAGGGTTCCCCTGCGTCATTTTGGGCAGCTGTGGAAGTGCAAAGAACGCGTCTTGCACATGAACCTTTAATGAGAGCGGTTTTGGGGCAGCTCATTGCAGGGAAAAGTGCAAGTCGCCCACATCGCTTCTCTGCTGATATACCTAAAGGATACAATAAAATATAACACATAGAAATACAAAGTAATGTAAAAAAGGTGCACATTACATGTTCTTTTAAAGGAGAAGGAAAGACATTTTGGCATTCTACTGCCAATAGATTCGCCACGTCAGTGCCTCCTAGAACACTATATTTATTCTGCAGAAAGTATTACCATACCTGAGTAAACAGCCCTAGAAGCTCCCTCCGTTTGTTTAAGATAGCAGCTGCCATTTTAACTTGGTCTCCGTAGCTTCGTTGCTGTAGCTCTAGTGGTTGGTAGCTCAGATCACACATTCTGATAGGAGGGGGAGTAAATTCTTATGAATTCTTATGGGAGGAGGAGCAGGAGAAGAGAGAGGAGAGATCTGAACAAACTTGGGCCCCTGGAATTCGGGACTGAAGGATTTTCAGAGAGGAAGCCTAAAACTGAAGAACATGTTTACACAAAAGAAGACAAGAAATCCTGTGTTTCTTTTGATAGAGAGTGCACCTTTTCTGTGAGTGCTTATGGCTGTATTTACATAGAACTTTCTGATAAAGCTTACTTTTTTACCTTTACTTCTCCTTTAAATATCACTTTTCCACAAAATGTACATATTCTGTAGCAGTTCTCAAAATTTTTACCATAAGGCCGCATATATCATAAATGCATTTTACATTGCCTTCATATATAATCAAATCATTATTAAAGTAATTGGAATGCAATGTTTTCCCTATGTTTTAGCTTTCAAATAAAAAAGAAAATTGGATTTGTGGTTATAGTATAAAGACTAGAGCCAAAAGGCATTTCTATGTAGAAGAAAAGTAGACTGGTATTTAAGATACATTTTTTGAAGAAGCAACAGGAACTTCTCCCATTTATAGTGAACAAAGAGTTCACTCACACCTTGTCACAAATACACGAGTTTTATAGTTTATAGAAAACAAAATATTCTAGAGATATTTACTGTAAATATCTACTATTAACTGGCTGATGAGACTGATGCTTGAGATGAAATCCTTGGATATACTGAGAGAATCTGGGTATTTTATTAAGTTAAAATGAATAACTCTGCCCTATCATAGCCCAAGCCACTATCCTGCTATGTCATGATATCCAGCAGTATTAGATTTTGTTTGTTGAACTAAAAACACAATTTCTGGGCCTCCTTGCGTAGAGCAGTAACTGAATTGAATGACGAGATTTTGCTGTGAGGGGTAGCTTGCATAGAATATGGGAGTACATTTCAGAGGCTTGATGTAGCACAATTAATATACAAAATACATTCGCAATATATATTATAGACATATGCAACTATTAACAAACATTATAAACAGTTATGTACCAGTTAGTATAAGTGAAAATGAAAAAATATAGGATTAAAAATTACTGCCTTAATGGGAGAAAGACCGCAAAGGGAAACATTTATTTTCAGACATGAAGGTTTCCTATAGTATTCGGTGCTTAGGTCATTGCGGCTTTATTTTTCCTAGGTGAGCTTTTCTGATTATATGAAGGCATAATTATGGCACTTCCACAGGTTGCTGGCCTTGTGTTCTTCTCTAATCGCAACAGGAGTTTTGATAAATGCAGTATTTACTACTTGCGACTGCCAAAGAATTGGGATCTACTGACATTTCTCCCTTGCAGTGAGATGAAGCTTTATTCCCAGGCATACAGTATGACAGGGGGGCCACGATAATGGTTTTCGGCACTTGCTTGAATGGAAACACAGTTATTTCACCTTTAACTTGCTTAGTTTAAAACATCAGATATCCAGATCTGTAAAATTTTACTGTAGCAAGCTGTTATTGACTAAAGATATATTTAGCTCATTACAAACCTCTGTGTGTTTCCCTTTAGGAAATGCATCAAAAATGTTTTGTTTCCTATCTGTGTATTTAACCGCAAGGAGTTTTGGGCTGAGGATCGGGTTTGTAAAGCAAACATGCCTGTTTTATTAGTGAAAAGATTATTCTCTTGTGTTTTCTGTGCATGATTTCTCTAGCCTCCTATCCTGGGGGTTGTTGTATGGAAGAACGAAAACAGACAGTTATTGAGAGGGCTTGAAATGATTTGCCAATACAAGACTTCCCTTTACGGCTGGGTTATTGATCTGTTCAGTGATATCAGCGTCTGGCTTGTTTTCTATTTTAAAGTTGATAAGTATATTTTATTGGGGAAGCTTGACAAGCTAAAAACTGAAGGACTTCATTTTTATATTAGTCTCCAATGTCTGCTAAACCGTACTGCCTGTGCAATATTTTAGTATGCTGAGGTCTTGTCTGCATGGAGGTACTAAAGCACTAGCACCACAGTGGTTTGCTCTGGTGCATAATACCCTGTTACTCTCCCTTTTTTGAAGAATTCACTAAAAAGTTTGAGGTTAATCTTTGATGCCTTTGAGAAAAAAAAGCTGGCAAATATTTTATCATGCACTTTATGCTAGCTTAAGGCATCCATGCATTGGTTGACACCTGTAGGCTCATGAAAGTGGCCATACACATTATTGTGCCATTTGTTCGGGCCATCAACCAGAACAATTGGAACAGCAGCAAGTAGAGAGAAGCTTTGTCTCCTCTTCTCTTTTTCACCTGCTGATGTATCCTACATTGGCCACACAAATTGAGGCAGTGTAGGACACCTTTGTCCTTACATGTTTTTATATTTTAGTGTTTTGCTTTGGTCAGCATTGGGACCTTTATGAAGGCGTATGTGTGTTTGTGTGTATATATATATTTTTGTTGTGTTTTAGATTTGTGTGTGTATAGATATATATACTTATACTTCTTTTAGGCAGTTCAGCTTACATAGGTGCAACAATATTATCTCATATTAAAAAGGGGTGGGGGATTTTTCCCGGTAAGAGCCCCTTAGGTCCTTCAAAGGTACTTTTCTGTCCTTTAAGATGGGAACTTCCTTCCAGAGTTTAATCGGCATGAGAATGTCACTTTGAAGGGCCTTCATAATGGGGGTTATTGCTAAATGTTATACCTTGTACTACCATTCTCTATTTAGTTCTCCCTGGTGGACAAATTATAGGGGCCTACTGTGTTTGCAGATGGTGTTTCACTGTTAGACTTAATAAAGAGACTCACTAGGCATAAAATGGAAAGCGTCAGTTTTATATAATTTAATGTTTGCCTACAGTAAATAGTACAGTTCCTGCTGTGCAAAGCCATGATCTTTCACTGTCAGAATCTTTCATTATCTGCCTTTTATACTTAATTTTTTTCTTGTTTCTGACGTGCAATGTAGTCCTATAACACTGTTTGATGGAAAAGGCCCCGGGGTCTTTGGTTGCGAGCTGTAAACCTCAACTTAAATACACAAATGTGTTAATGTGACAAATTGCCAAGTGACACTGCCTGGAAGATGAAAAGAAACTGTGTGCTTTCTATTGATATTGGGGAAACATTGCATGTTCTTTGCCAAATTGCAAAACAAGGTTATCCCACTGAAGATTGCCATATAAGGACAAGACAAAAGATTTTGTAAATTCAATTGAGGCCATGTTATGTAATTATTAGCCAGGTATTAGTCTTTATCCATTGGTAACAACATGTTGTCACCCCAGTGTAAAATGTACAAACAATTTATTTTAGCAGATTCAAATAGAGCAAATTGCGGTGCTCCCTTCCATAGAGAGTGCCAACGATATTAGGAAAAGAGGTTATCATGCACCACCATAGTGATTAAAAGAATAGTAGATATATTCCTTGGTGGATTTTATGCCAGCACTCAATATAAATTACCAATGAATTACATCCGTTTGAATGGCACACTGTATATTGGAATCACTTAATGCAAAACATGTAGTGGAGCAGTTCGTATGTAACATACCACCTAGTGCCCGTTTTATTAGTTTTAAATTATAAGACAGACAGTCAAAATGATTAGTATTCAAGGTCATTTTGCAGTATGGTTTGTTTAAAGCTGGTCTACTGTTCTTGTGCCAAACACAGTCTAGCAAAGCACAACCTGTGTACTTCACGGGCACGCTGTCTCGATTAGGTACAGCTTTACAGCTTGTATATGCAGCCACGGGAGAGTGGGGAGGCAATTTCATCTCCCCAGAAACACCAGTCTCCTTTCCTCCTTTCCCCATGCTTAAATTATGGCAGTGTCCTTGTGACCTTATATGAGAAATCCAGCTGTGCATTAGCAGTGCTTAAGGGAAGTGTTTGTATCTTTTTGTCTAAAAATACCTATCCTGTAGGGCTCATGATCCATGAAAGTTAATTGAAACAATTTCTCTCCAAGTTTTGGCAAGCGAAGCATGCATTATAAGCATTTATATCTATAAATTGAATTGTTAATGAATCTAGACACTAATAAGGAATGCAATTTTGCCTTCTTAACTAGAATCACTAAAATTATCAAGTTCTCTGGTAGAATTGCTAATATTCTTTGCTTATTAAATAGCAAAGATATGCATTTTATAAGCTAATCACTTTTATCTGACCCTGCAGGAGTATACACTCTGATTAGAAACAGACTTCCCACTGCAAACCTGGATTTTTTTTGTTTCCTACAGTAACTTCTTGTTGTCTGGCACTAAAGTAGAAGCAAACAGGATCATGTGTATGAATTTGTTTCCTACCTGTATATTAAAAAATCTGTAGGTTCAGTGTACATTTTATTTTGGTTTTCCAATTTCTTTGTATTAATCTGATGTGGAAAATTAGTGTGGTCTTAAATGTTGGTGATGTGCATACTGAATAGTGTATATATCTGTTGTTTTAATTATAGAAAAAGTGGAAATACATTTATGTGCCAGAACATAACATGCATAGTATTGCAGCGCTGTGCTTGAAAAGTAGTTCATTGAAGGGGAACTGTTACCTACATATACAAAGCTGTATTAAAAAGTCCTTTGCAAATTAAACATGAAACCCTATTTTTTTTTTATGAAATCATCCATCCATGGTTTGAAAAATCTTAGCTGTCAACGATATATTGTCTCCTCTGTCCCTATGTCTGAGCCATAGAGGCGGGACAGTTAATTAATTTCCATTCAGCACTAGATGTCCCTGCACTCCTCTCAATCTCCCTCCCAACTTACCGCCTATAATAGTGTAGCCTTGCATGAACAAAATTCTGGGGTCATACAAAACTTTGGGGTCAAACAAAATGGCACCTGTTTGCCGTGAATTCCTAAATTGATGAAAACATGATTTAAATAATTTACTTAATGTAAGTACATGATAGAAAAGGATGTAGAATTATTTGGTAGGGTGACAGCCATATAATAGAAAAAATGTTGTCTTTTTATGCCTTAATATGTCATGCATACAGTAGCAAATATTGAAAACCCACTCTGATGTATTTTGCCGAATCCCGAACCAAATCCGAATACTAATTAACATTTGTTAATTAGGATCGGAAGGAGTTAAAAAAAAATTTCCCCTGACCATTTAACCCTTTCCAAATGCTAATTAGCATATGCTAATTTATGCTGATTCGGATTCGGTGTGGCAAGGACTGTGGATTTAGCCGAAACCGAATCCTTCAAAAAAAGCCTGGATTTGGCCCGAATCCCTGATTGAAAATAGCAAGTTCTGTTTTGATTTATGACCCTACTTGCAAACTTGCGGTATATGGGCCGGAGGCAAGAGGTTTGCAAATTAAATAAGGGGTAGAGAGATTTTAGTGACCTTAGCAAGCAGACATTATCCCTGCCCTACTCCATTCTAAACCTGGCAAAAAAACCAGAAAGCTCCGAATTACGGGAAGGCTGTCTCCCATAGACTCCATTTTAATCAAATAGTTCAGATTTTTAAATTTAATTTCCTTTTTCTCTGTAATAATAAAAAAGTACCTTGTACTTGAAGATATAATTAATCCTTATTGGAGTTAAAACAAAATAATATCGGGTTTAATTAATGTTTTAATTATATTTTAGTAGACTTTAGGTATGGAGATCCAAATTATGGAAAGACCTCTTATTTGGAAAACCCCAGGTCCTGAGCATTCTGGATAATGGGTCCTATACCTTTACCAGGTATAGCAAAATAGTCACATTTGGATGTCTAGCCCTGTAACATGACATTAAAGTTTTGCCTAAAGCCAGTGTTGCCAAAAGTGCTACAGTTCTGCTCAGTCCTCCTTCCTGGGTTTCTAGTTATTTGCTCAGAACTTAGTAGTACATAAATGTCTCAGTAAGTTCTTTTCCTTTCTGTCCTATTGGCTGTTTAATTCTGCTAAAACATAATGTATGCAAAATGTGTATTCCTTAGATACTTCATCATGACTGTTTTATTCTATTCAAATAGTTTTATCATGGCATTTACAACAATTTAACAAATATGTCTCAGAATAAATCAGAAATATTAAAGAGCAAAGCTCAACAAAAGCTTACAGTCTTGAAGCAACCATAAGTCCTTAAAAATCAGCTATGCCATGCCTGCATATCTGTATTATTTGTAATTGTTCCTAGGTGGCAGCCTTATGATAATGCCTGTAGAAGTTCCCCAACCTCTTCCTGTCTTCAGCCATGACAATAGGCAGGTGTTAGGTTGTAATTGATATCCGATGATATCAGTACAGTGACTAACTAAGTCACAGTATAAGACCCATTAGCTGTCTTGCCTTCCTAATGTAAGGCCCATGGCATACATAACATTCCTCCACACTCTTATGTCACCCAGGGTAATTCTCTGTGATGACTGTCATTTACGTAAATGGAATCCAAATTAGTGTTTGTCACTGGAAGTTGTGAGTCTTAAAATGCACATTTGCATGGTTTTGGGCATAAACCAGTTGCATGGAGATGTATTAGACTTTTTTTCTGCCAGCTGAAACATGCTGGCAGAGAAACGCCATATGTTCCATCAATGTAAGGGCAATCATATAGGTATTACTTTGTTGTCCGTGGCTAAATACTGCATGCAAAGTGTCTTACATGTGGCAATTCCCATTCCACTGGGTTAAAAGGTATTTTCAGGCATTTTGTGGAAAAGGTGATTACCCACTGGAAACAAAAGCATACGTGTCTCATTTTCTGAAATAAACTGTTAAGTTTTACCAAAGTTATATAGGAATTCTTAAACAAGTTGGTTTACAGATAGCACCTAGAGGAAAGTAAAGATTCTGATAGGATGAAGCAGGGCATTTCGGAAAGAAAATGAGAGGCAGAAGGACAGGAAAATGATAATGATGTTAATTTGGGACTGGGAAAGGGTCACATAGTTTTGTGGCATGCGGGAGAACATTAACATCTAGCTATGGTGAGGACAGAAAGGAGCAAAGTAAATCTAAGATGAATCTGCAAACACTTAGCAACAGAAGTCAACTGATTTTCCCAAGAGATCAAGTTTACAGTGAAACTAGCAGGGAGCCTAAATAGATAACATGGCACAAGGTCCTATAGGTAACAAGCTACCTCTGTGTAAACTCAATATTGTAATCCTTTATAACCTACTTATCATAGGTTTATCGACAATTATAGCATTTCATCAGGGGAGAACTAATGACTTTTAGTGTAGGGGCCAAGGCCAGGTAATGATCTAGAATCAGGGGTGATGGGCACTGGGTTCAACTATTATTATTATGGTAATCAGAATTAAAGAAAGAGCAGGAAAATGTGACAGATTTCCTGGTTGATAGGGTTATAAACACTGCTCTAGTTGCCAAATTCCTCCTTGTCAACAGACCAGCAAGTGCTGGTTTTCACTGGCAAATTAAAATGTGCATGTATCTATGTAACAGTCTGTTCTAGCTGCATAACCACTTTTCTAACATTTTTAGCACTCTTCATAAAGGCCATAGAGGTTATTTATGCATTGGAAGGCAGGGTTCAAAGTGAGCACAGTTAGAGTGTGACCAATGTATATTTTGTGTTTTTGGCCAGGCCCAGACTGGCAATCTCTAGATTCTGGCATATGCCAGAGGGGCTGCTGTAAATTGCCAAAGACAATCACTATTTGTTTGGCTGGTGGGGGCTGTTTGGGCATTTGTGTACTTAAAATGCCAGGAACAATTTTGAATCCCAGTGCAGACCTGTTTGTGGCTTGTAAATTAACAGTAAAAGTACATAGCCTTGTAATGCGCTGCCACAGAGAGTTCCTGGCTGCACGAAGGAAAGAGTTAATCAATCGGCACAATAGCAAAGTGTCCCTAGAAATATTTTTCCAGTTGACTATGCTTCTGATGAATTCACTAGAATCTTTTTCTTTAATCACTTATGGCAGGGGTTCATTTGATAGCTTTAAATATTAAAACATGGCTTGTATAAATATTTAAATATAAAAGAGTTTTTAAAAAAAAAAAAAAAAAATTCCATTGGCTTGGTGCTTTATTGACATTAATAGTGACATGTGGCATTGCAGTGATTGTGGCATTCCATGGTTGACTAAGCATTCAGGTGTCATTCTGATTTATAAACATAACTGCAGGCCTTCCGTGAACTTAATTCTTTATAACTCCAGGGGAACGGTCCCATTTACTTCAGATGTTAACTGGGCTTTCTGTATAATCAAATGTCACCAGTGCCGTTCCTGTCTCTCAATTGACAGTTTTAGACCTGCAGGGCCCCAGGTCAGATATCAAAGATGGAGAATCCACAAGCATTTGCCTTTCTCTTGGCTGCATTGGTGCTTTCTAGCTATGTTCAAATTCATGGCAATGCAAAGAAAATATGGCATATTTTCCCTGTGGAGCAATACGCTCATAGACAACTCTTTCCATGTAGTACCTAATTTCTATATAGTAGATTTAATGCCACATGATAA
Source organism: Xenopus tropicalis (assembly GCF_000004195.4). Taxonomy (NCBI): domain Eukaryota; kingdom Metazoa; phylum Chordata; class Amphibia; order Anura; family Pipidae; genus Xenopus; species Xenopus tropicalis. The sequence continues at coordinate 60,178,764 of NC_030680.2, read as the reverse complement.
CTGTCTACATTATATTAAAATGATGATACCAGATAAAAGAGTCTGATGGAGCCCAATGGTAGGCTGCAGGTTGGAAATCTCTGTAGCATTTAGCACATGTGAACCTTGGGTACAGCTCTCTCTATAAACTACATATGTAGATATATATATTCTATATAGATGGATGGTAAGTATTACATTTTACATTACATTAACATTTATTTATAAAGCGCCAACATATTCCGCAGCGCTGTACAATAAGTGGGTTACATACATTGGACATACAGAGTAACATATAAAGCAATCAATAACCGATACAAGAGGTGAAGAGAGCCCTGCCCAAAAGAGCTTACAATCTACAAGGAGAAAGGGTTGAGACACAAGGTGTGGGAATGGGCATGACCAGAGTTGTGAGAGGTGTGGCACAGGGTATTGCTAAACTAGATTTGGGTAAGCTTCTCTGAATAAATGTGTTTTTAGAGATCTCTTGAAGGCAGAGAGATTGGGAGAAAGTCTGACAGTTTGTGGGAGTGAATTCCAGAGAAGGGCGGCAGCCCTTGCAAAGTCTTGAATGCGAGTGAGGAGGGAATGAGAGAGGAGTTGAGGAGCAGGTCGGTAGAGGAGCGTAACAAGCGGGTTGGATGGTACCTAGAGATAAGTTCAGAGATGTAGGGTGGGGCAGAGTTATGAACTGCTTTGAATGTGAGAGTCATTAGTTTGAATTTTATCCTGGATGGTAGGGGAAGCCAGTGCAGATATTGGCAGAGTGGCACGGCAGAGGAGGAGCGGTTGGAGAGGTGTATGAGCCTGGCCTGGCTGGAATAAGAATTTTGGCAGCGTCTTGGGTGATAAATGATCGGATTTTGGAGATATTTCTTAGGTGAAAGTGACATGATTTGATAAGTGATTGAATATGAGGAGTGAAGGACAGGGCAGAGTCAAGGATAACCCCAAGGCCTGGGAAGATGGGGTGATGGTAGAATTGTTAACTGTTATAAATACCTCGGGAACAGTGTGGGCGTTGGATGGGGGAAAGAGAACCAGTTCAGTTTTAGAGAGGTTTAATTTAAGGTAACGTTGGGACATCCAAGTGGAGATGCGGACAGGCAGGAAGAGACGCGAGTTAGAACCTCTGGGTTGAGATCAGGAGAGGAAAGATAGATCTGAGTATCGTCAGCATAGAGGTGGTACTGAAAGCCAAAAGAACTGATTAATTTGCCAAGTGAGGAGGTATAGAGAGAAAATAGTAAGGGGCCCAGGACAGAGCCTTGAGGAACCCCAACAGAAAGAGGCAAGGGAGAAGATGATTCCCCATTGTAAGAGACACTGAAGGATCGATCTGAGAGATAAGATGAAAACCAGGATAAGGCAGTGTCACGAAGGCCAAGAGAGCGGAGAGTCTGGAGGAGAAGAGGGTGATCCACAGTGTCAAAAGCAGCAGAGAGATCGAGAAGTATTAGTAGCGAGTAGTGTTTTTTGACTTTAGCTGAAAGGAGGTCATTTGTTAGTCGGGGTAGAGCAGTTTCGGTGGAGTGTTGTCTAAAACCAGATTGTAGGGGATCCAGGAGGTTATTGTCAGAGAGGAATAGCGTCACTCCGTTGTATACTAGGCGCTCAAGCAGTTTGGAGATGAATGGGAGCAGAGAGATAGGTCGGAGGTTAGTAGGATTGGAGGGATCAAGGGAGGGTTTTTTCAGAATAGGGGTTACAAGTGCATGTTTCAGTTGGGAGGGAAAGATTTCAGTAGAGAGCGAGAGATTGAATAGATGAGTAGTACAGGATTCCTTTTTGGCACCAAATGGCTCTCCCTAGCTTGTGAAGTTAGGTGGGGGCCCTTGGGGTAGTAGCCAGTGGGTGTCACACACCCTGTTCATGTGACAGAAATTACATTGGTGTTTAGCATTTGTTCAGCCCTTTAGCTCTGGGTTTTTAGACATTTTTCCAAGGCACCCAAATTAAGTTGGAGAATTGGCTTTGTGACCCAGTTATTGTTTCAACTTAACCTCATTTGAATTACTGATTCAATGAACCCATAATCAGGTTAGATAAAATACAGGTATGGCATCCATTGTCTGGAAACTTATTATCCAGAAAGCGCTGATTTATGGCAAGGCCGTCTCCCACATTTTAATCGAATAATTAGAATTTTTAAAAATTATTTTCTTTTTTCTGTAATAATAAAACAGTACTTGATAATAACCAAGCTGCATGCATCCTTACTAATGTCAAACAATCTGATTGGGTTTATTTTATGTTCAAATTATTTTTAGTAGACTTTAGGTGCTACAAAGAAGCAGCAAGATGCATTTTGGGTACAAACTCTGTTTGTTTTACTGTGTCCCTTAAAGGAGAAAGAAAGGTAAAAACTAAGTAAGCTTTATCAGAAAGGTCTATGTAAATACAGCCATAAGCACTCACAGAAACACTGCACTGACTTCTCTGTCAAAAGATTTGTTGTGTCTGTAATTCCTGTGCCAGAGACATGCAGCTCTCTGCTGTCTCCCCTCTCCTGCTCCCCCCTCACTCATGAATGCTAAGAACTCACTCTCCCCCCCTTAGGAATGTGGATCTGAGCCAATCAGCAGGAAGCTGACTCATAGTCTAACTAACTGAGCATGTTCAGTTTGGTCTGCATGTCTGTGCAGGAGTAAGGCATTATGGGAACTTTATTTACACAGCTCAGCATTTTTTCTTCCTGTTTGGCTTCAGATCTTCTGAACAGGTGAAATATGGGCAGACTTAAGGGCACTATTGAGAGAACTGAAGGTTATGCAGCTTGAGATTAACTCTTTACTAGCCTTTCCTTCTCCTTTAAAAACCAAGCCCACGGAACAAACGTTTAAATACACATATCCTGATGCATCTTGGGTTGAAATAATGCCTTGTAAAATCTTTTGCTTTGTTCATACCAGTGACTGAAAGAAAACAGGAACCATCTAGTTTTCTGTACTCCATCTTGTTCATATCATTTAACATAGGAGGGTTTGAAATATTCTTAAATTGTTGTTCTGTTAAAAACTTTGAAATGCTGATTTTGCCTAATGGAGGGGCCTCCAATTAAAATAGGCCACTTCACTCTTTGTGCTTGCGTCAGAGAGGAGCCTCGGCTAGATTGGCTACAGGGCTTCCCCACCTTATGTCTGCTTTTAAAGATAACAAAGTCTTGTATAACCTTAACCATATAAATGTTAGGATTTGGGTGCTAAAACTTTGAGTATCAATTTAAGAGACAAAGTCATTACGTCAGTCTGTATACTCAATTCACGTGAATAAACTTATCTTCAATCAAACTGGCCTATTCAACAGTTTCTCCTTGACACTCAAAATAGAAGATCAAATCAAGTTGCTGCGTGTTATACAGTCATGGCCCAAATTGTTGGCACCCCAGAAATGTTTCCATAAAATCAAGTATTTCTCACAGTAACAGTTTTTTTGCTCTACAAATGTTTATTCCCTTTGTATGTATTGGAACAGAACAAAAAAAAAAGTAGGAGAAAGAGCAAATTGGACATAATGTCACACAAAACTCCAAAAATGGGCTGGACAAAATTATTGGCACCCTTTCAAAATTGTGGATAAATAAGATTGTTTCAAACATGTGATGCTCCTTTGAGATGCTCCTGGCGCAAGTAACAGGTGTGGGCAATATAAAAATGACACCTGAAAGCAGATAAAAAGGAGAGAAGTTCACTTCGTCTTTGCATTGTGTGTCTGAGTGTGCCACACTAAGCATGGACAACAGAAAGAGGAGAAGAGAACTGTCTGAGGACTTGAGAACCAAAATTGGGGAAAATATCAACAATCTCAAGGTTACAAGTCCATCTCCAGAGATCTAGATTTGCCTTTGTCCACAGTGCGCAACATTATCAAGAAGTTTGCAACCCATAGCACTGTAGCTAATCTTTCTGGGTGTGGACTGAAGAGAAAAATTGATGAAAGGTTGCAACGCAGGATAGTCCAGATGGTGGATAAGCAGCCACAAGTTCCAAAGAAATTCAAGCTGTCCTGCAGGCTCAGGGAGCATCAGTGTCAGCGCAAACTATCCGTCGACATTTAAATGAAATGAAACGCTATGGCAGGAGACCCAGGAGGACCCCACTGCTGACACAGAGACATAAAAAAGCAAGACTAAAGTTTGCCAAAATGTACTTGAGTAAGCCAAAATCCTTCTGGAAAAACATCTTGTGGACAGATGAGACCAAGAGAGAGCTTTTTGCTAAAGCACATCATTTTACTGTTTACCTAAAACGGAATGAGGCCTACAAAGAAAAGAACACAGTACCTACAGTGAAATATGGTTGAGGTTCAATGATATTTTGGGGTTGTTTTGCTGCCTCTGGCACTGGGTGCCTTGAATGTGTGCAAGGCATCATGAAATCTGAGGATTACCAAAGGATTTTGGGTTGCACTGTAGAGCCCAGTGTCAGAAAGCTGGGTTTGCGTCCGAGATCTTGGGTCTTCCAGCAGGACAGTGACCCCAAACATATGTCAAAAAGCACCCAGAAATGGATGGCAACAAAGCGTTGGAGAGTTCTGAAGTGGCCAGCAATGAGTCCAGATTTACATCCCATTGAACATCTGTGGAGAGATCTTAAAATTGCTGTTGGGAAAAGGCACCCTTCCAATAAGAGAGACCTGGAGCAGTTTGCAAAGGAAGAGTGGTCCAAAATTCCTGGTGAGAGGTGTAAGAAGCTTATTGATGGTTATAGGAAGCGACTGATTTCAGTTATTTTTTCCAAAGGGTGTGCAACCAAATATTAAGTTAAGGGTGCCAATAATTTTGTCCAGCCCATTTTTGGAGTTGTGTGACATTATGTCCAATTTGCTTTTTTTCCTCCCTTTTTTGTTCTGTTCCAATACACACTAAGGGAATAAACATGTGTATAGCATAACATGTGTTACTGCAATACTTTTCTGTGAGAAATACTTAAATTTCCGGAAAACTTTCTGGGGTGCCAACAATTTGGGCCATGACTGTACATGTTATCTTGTGTAATTCTATATATATATATATATATATATATATATATATAAAAATAGAGAGGTGGTGTTTTACATCTGCTGGTCATTAGTGTTTTAGCACCTATGCTTGAATAAACAGTGTGCAAGAGTAAAACATGAATGTATTTGTGACTTGCAACACACAATTTGTATACTGTAACACTGTGTCCAGATATGTTTCTTTATGCACTGGCAGTAATTATGTTTTGAGTGGCCAAACCAGATTTCAAGGAACATAGCACAGCCATTTGTTCTTCGTATATAAATTTATCACCTTTACCAGCCTCATATTTTTCAACCTTTACTCTTGTGACCCCTTGCATCTTCCTTTCAGGAACTTCTTGGAGTAAGTCTCTTAAATGATTCTGGTACCATAAATAAAGAAATGGCTAAGGAGATTTTCTATTCATACAAGGTCTGCTACACTGTCACTAGGTGGTATGACACTGTAAATGACACATTCTGTCTGTCTCCCCTGAAGAGCTGCAGCTCCCTCTACCGGCTAGTGCTTGGACATGCTCTCAAGGTTTAGTTATTGTTTGTCATTTGTGAAGGTGCTGTGTGTTTGAGAAGAATGAAGGGTGCCTGTAAGATCTGGTTGCTTTAGGTAAATTTAGTATTATTGTTGATATATTGAGGTGGAAATCACTGTATTGTCTGTGTGTAATTTTCTTCAGGAAAAATTCTGGTTAAGGTTGCCACCTTTTCTGCAAAAAAATACCAGCTTTCCTATATTTTTTGCCTTTTTCCCTATTAATAACTGACATCAAGCATCATTTTTACCAGCTGGGTGGTAAAATACTGACAGGTACCAGCCCTATGTCGGGTTACGCTTATAAGCAGTGCACCACTTTAATAATAAGGTGACTACAAGCTCACTTTGATTGCAGTTATTAGCTGGAATAAGAGGAGGATATGTCCTTGATCACAGGAGCATAAATAATATAGACATTTTAGATACTAGAGTGAACACAACCTGCATTTGGAAAAGAGGCTGTGCAGTCTATGATAATATTTAGCCCATATATTTGGCAAGTGAGATTTGTATTTAATCGTATAGGAATTTCCAAGATTCCTTTGTGTGTGCCTGCATTTATATTATATTTATGGACAGGCATGTACAGGAATTATAGGATGGTTTTTGGGTAGCTGTCTGGTGATATGGCTAAATAGGTTGGTTCAGATTACCATATGTGAATTATACGCAAGTGGGATTATAAAATGAAGGCAATTTTAATATGTCCTGTGAATTACGGCATATATTACTCCAAAATGAATGGATGAATGAATATAGTTATAGAGGAGTAGCTATACATATATGTGTACAGGTTAACATTACACAATATCCCTTTGATAAAGGATGCTGATGCAAACTGTAGTGTGCCGGGTTCTGCTCAATGACCAGCATACAGAGCCCTGCTCACACATGTATTCAGCTAACCTTGATAAATGTGTGTTTATTCCTGAGCTAACCATAGGAATATTTAACCTATAGTTCATTATTATAAAGATTATTTGCCTGTCTTGCAGATATCTATTAACTATCCTAAAGGTAATTCATTGTTAATACGTAGAGGAAAGCAGGGCTTGTCTCTGTTGCTAATTTAGGAATAACCTGAAGCAGTAAGCAAACATAATGAACAGAGAAGATGACTTTGGACGGGTTGACCTTGAGAATCCTCCCATGTTCTCTCATACTTTGATAATATATGTATTTCTGTCTTGTTCTTTGTTGGGGTTGTGGAACAATAAACATCCCTGCACACACACACTGCAACCCATGTATTATCTTCCAGTGTTGTCTGTATATTTATTTTTTGGAGATTTGGTGTATCCTGTGCCTGTGATAGAGAGTGTGTATATTGTGTGTGACTTATTTCTGTATATGAGAAAGGGCTGGCACTGTGTGTGTGTGTGTCTAGGTCTGCATCTTTTTGAGGTTATTGTGTCTACAAGTTCTATGTGTATGGAGGTGTGTGTGTGTATGGTACTTGTATGCCCATTTTCAAAGATTATAAAATGTGTATGTGGTTGTTAGAAGGCTGTGTCAGATTTGTGTGTGATTTATCGCTGTGATGGGGGAGGGGGGTTGTAGTGCAATTTGGGATGAAAAATGAAATTTATGTGATAAGAATGTGATTCAGCAGCAGCCCATAATCATATGCGCTTTAATAATCTTTATTTTGCAGGAGTCAGTTTCCAGGGCAACGGAGTGTGAGCCTGTGATGAGCTCCCTGCTGAACACCAGGCGTCTGCAGGCAGGAATATCCGTGAGTCCCTTCCCGTTCCTGTAATGACGGCTGCTATTCCTCATGCATCAGATTAATAAGGATTCCTCTGCCCCCCTCTGCTAATACTTCCATTATCCTGTCGCTGAGAGCTGCAGTAATGGCAGGACGTGGAGCTCTGAAGCCCACTAGGCCAAGTGAAATAACAGATGGAATATCTTTAGCATTTTTATGTAATTACTTTTTTATTGCTCTCATTCCTTCTTCCTCCTGTTCTGTGGCTGCTTCCCTCGCTGCTTTGAGCACCAATCACTGGGACACATTGCTGTCCCTCAGCAGAGGGGGTGTGAAATTAGGTGTTTGCAATCTTTTAGTGTCAGAAGAGGGCAAAGAGTTTACAAAATATATTATTTAGTGCACTAGAGCGAGACTTGTATCCTGACGATAACTGCAGTGTACCTTTATATTAGACAGAGTCTGTTACTGTCTGTATAAAGCACAACATTTTCAGCACCGGGCTGCATATAAATAATACACATATCTTTATACAAGGATTTCATATGTAAGGATCATTTAGTCATGCTAGGGGGACCAAATCACTTGAAAAATCAAGGGCATGTCTAAAAATTCCAACTAGCAGGGATGAGCTGATTTGCAGTTTAATTTAAATGCAATCACTACTGCCCTGCATCATGTACCCTGAATTTTCCCGTGATCTGGCCACCTTATCATGTGCACACATGGAGATTTCTGTAACCACTTTCTGTTGTCTTTTAGCTTTTCCTATGTAGTTGTAGTTGTCTCAGTCAAAAGGCTTTTATGCAGTCATACGATTAGATGCAGAAAAACAAAGCAGCAGGACTAAAATAGTAAAAACTGCAGGAGAAACATCTGGGCTCTAATACAGAATGCATTCTATGTAACATAGTGAAAGTGCTTGCTGCCCATGGCCTTTTTATGCAGTATACTGTATATGTGCATTTATATGTATACCATACATGTACACAGCACTAATTAGAATACATACAGGGAAACTATCAGCAGACTGGAAAAGTATACTAACCTATTAGTACCTTTTTAGTAGTACAAAAAGATTATTGATAGTCCAAAGGAGCATACAATCTACCATGTAGTAAAAAAATAAACAACTGTACTCCTTCCTAGGTAGCTGAGAGATTTACATGTATTGCCATAATTATCGTAGTAGAAAATGGCCTAGTTAATAGGGAAATTCATGTTTATATGAGCTGTTACAATACTGCCTTTGTGTCTTTTTCTTTTCACATTTTTTTGTTGCTTTGCTCTGTGGTTGCAGGGTCAATGCCCCTGGCAAACTGAGCAGATTGATTTAGAAGTAAGGTTATATTTGATTTATTTAATTGCTTTTTCTTTATGTTAAGTGCCTCACCCACCCATTTTTCATTATGACATTCAAATGTACTCCTAGTTTCTAGGGTCAGTGAGTTTAGCAACAAGATTGTCCAAATGGCAAACTGGAGAGCTGCAGAAAAAGATGAAATAATTCACAAATCATAAAAATGGAGGACCATTTGCAAACCTTAAAACAACATTTTCTACATTCAGTTGTATAAAGCACTTCTACTTTACTTGCACCATTGCCTAGATGAAAATTTGGAAAGGGCACTAATTGATGGATATCTGGGTAATAATGTCTTCCAAAGACATAGGACATTTGGTAAGAACTTAGTTCCTGGCTGGCATGTAGAATCTGCTTATCTGCCAATTCCACTGCATAAACTTTGATCCTGGGATTGTATGGATTGTTAATGCCATGATTTAGGAGGAAGGGTCAACCTGGGGAAAGGTTGGTGGAGCTGTATGGAGCATGGCTATAATCAATGGTGTGGCTATGATTTTAAACAGAATCTATAACTGTCCTATTTGTAATACAGGTATAGGATCTATTATCCAGAATGCTTGGGACTGGATGAGGGATCTTTTTGTAATTTGGGTCACCATACCTACTAAAAACAATTAAACATTATACCCAATAGGATTGTTTTGCCACCAATATGGATTCATACAGCATAGTTGGGCTCAAGAACAAGGTACTGTTTAATTATTACAGAGAAAAAGGAAGTCATTTTTAAACAAATTTGAATTATGTACTTAAAATTGACTCTATAGGAGATTCTGTAATTCAGTGCTTTTTGGGTAAGGGCTTCAATACCTGCTAATATAAATCTTGTAAAGCCAAATAGTAATGTTTGCTAATCTCATATTTAGAGGTACATATCTTTTTATCAAATCTTAATGTTTAAGATACAACAGCCTTCTAATTCTTTATACTAGGCCTTTATAGGGGTTTTTCACCTTTTGAATGAGTGTTTAGGATTATGTAAAGAGTGCTATTCTAAGACCATTTGCAATTGGCCTTCATATTTTATTATTTATGTTTTTTTAATTATTAAGCTTTTTAGTTTGGAATTTAAACAGTTATCTGGTTGTTAGGGTCCAATTTAATCTAGCAACCAGGCAGTGGTTTGAAAGCGAGGCAGGAATAGAAATAGAGGGTGCCTTAATAGAAAGATAGGTACTAAAGAGTAACAATAAAAATAAAATTGTAGCTTCACAGATGAATCGTTTTTTTTTACTTCAGGGTTCAGTGACCCCTTTTGAAAGCTGGAAAGAGGCAAATCATTTAAAAACTGAAATGAAAAATAAAAAATTAAGACCAATTGAAAAGTTTCTAAGAATATAGGCCTTTCTATAGCATACTAAATGTTAACCTGAAGGTGAATCGCCCCTTTAACTTTTTTCTCCATATTCATTTTATTATGGACAACATGGTTAAAAAAAGACCTGCCGCTAGTTAAAGTGTTAGATTGGTTACATTGTTGTTGGGTGCTTAGCTGACCCCTTCTTGCCCCGCTGCTTTTGGAAACCCTGTACTTTATGCAAACTCCAAGGCTCTTGTGTGTAGCTTATGGAGAGCAGGGAAATGGAGTGCAGACAATGTGAGTGACCAGTTTGCCTTTTGGAACTTCATCACACACTCTTGGCTATAAGTGAGTGGCACAGCAAGCTTTTTAGCATTAATCTACATGCAGGTATAACTAGCAATCCAGCATTCGATCACCTGTACAAAAGCCTCAGAATAAGTATATCCAATCTCATTCCCCCATACTCCGAACAGCTCAGAAAGCATAGCATTTATTTTAAAACAAACCTACAAAATATCCAAACATTTTACTCATATACTGCCTCCACCTGTACCTCTAGCTCAGTAGTTTAATCTTAAATGATAATGATAGATGTAGAAATTAGAACCCAATAAGAAAATCCAATTTGGTCAGGACGTTAAAAAATCCCTTAATAAACTCACTGTGAAATCCATGATTTAATACAGGAGCAAATAGCTACTATTATGTGTTATTAGCAAATCAGAACTCAGAGCTCGTCTGTACCACTGCATTTGAGCCACTAGCCCAGCCTCTGCTGTCTGTATTGATTTGTGGAACTGTGTCATAACGACACTGGAAGCAATGAATAGGAGATAGGGCTTTGATAGGAATGAGCGGGGGTGCACGGGGGCTTTGCAACTTTTCTATCTCGTCTGCCTGATTAGATTTTTTTTTATCCTTCTTAAGAGCTTTCACTTTCTAATAAAAATGGTAAATCAGCAGCAACAGCTATGTGTTTTGTGTAGCGACAGCTCCAGGTTTGCTGTGAATATTCTGCATTATAGCATATATGCATGAAGAGGTATCTAGTTGAGAGTATCTTGGGTGTGTACAGTACAGCTAAATGTGCGCCGTGATGACTAGCTAAGTATGTGATATATGATGTAGGATTTTCACCTGTGTAGCCCCTTATGCGATTTTCTGTTTTCCTTGTACTTGATCCTAACTAAAATATAATTAACTCTTATTGGAGAAAAAACAATCCTATTGGGTTTCTTTAAAGGGCACCTATCACCCCCATATTGTTTCCCCCACCTGAGGTGCTGGCTAATAGAGACTGCCCTCCGGTTGGAGGATACTATATTTTTTCTTGAAAAGAAATAGCCGCTGCCAGTGTCAGTAGGCAGCTCCTGGTGTGGGCAGCCATGTTGTAACACACACACGCGCATATTGAACGAGTGCCACAACTCACTCATTATATGCACGTGCGTGACATAGCAGGGTGAGTTGTATACACCGCTCCTACGTCAGGTGCAAGTTTCCTCGTGAGGCAGCTTCGGAAAACCGAAGCGACACATATGCCATCCCATTGGCAATTCACATTCTTGCGAGTGGGAAGGCATTTCCCGGGGTAGCGAAGATTTATCGCAGGTGACTAATCTCCCTGTGTGCCACCAGCCTAATGGCACATTGGTGGTTTTCCTTTGAGGGTGTTTTTTTGCTGCCAGAGAAATATTAACCTATGTTTTTAGGCCAAAATCAGCCTCCAGGCATGGTACAAGGTGGTTGCCATTCATGTCAGATGCTGGTTGGAATCGATACTAAACAGATCACACTGGTCAAGCTGAACACAAGGTCACATACAGGTATTATAATCTATGTTTAGCCAAACCAGACCCCTCACGTGTAACGGATTATGATACCTGTATGATACCAGTTCAGATGGACCAGTGTGATCTGTTTATTATATTTTATTATATTTTAGTGTATACAAACTAAATATCACTGTTGTGATTGAGAAAGAAAAAATTAGGAGCTGCACTTTTTTAGATAAGCAATATCATACACCTTGGTGTAGATGTAATATAATTTAATTATCACATGGAATTGCTTAAGATTCCCTGTTTAGCACAAGAAACAAATCATTTTCATAGGCAAAAAGTATGTTTAGCACAAGCCCTAATTATTGAACTCATGTTGAATAAGGGGTATGCTGCGCCTTTAATGACTATTCATTTTACTTGGTGCATAGGCGGATTTTCAGTAAGGCTAGGGGAGGCTAAGCCTCCCCAAACCTGCTTGGCACCTTAAAAAAAACAAAACAAAAAAAACCTCACTCCCTTTCTGCACTGTCCTGCAACTCTTCTGTTCCGACAAGCTCCGGTTCTGCTGTGCTCCGACTGGATCTTTCTTCTTGTGGATTCTCCAATCAGAGCACAGCTTTCTTGACAGACCATAAAACTGACCAATCAAAGCACAGATGCACACAGTGAGCGGGAGATTTTGCAAACTGAAGGCAGTGCAGAAATGAAGTGGGGCTAATGTTGTGTATTGGTGCCAGTGTTATAGTGCCAGGACCTGAATATCTGCCATCTGTACCCACTGTTTCTCATGGCATGTAATGTGCTGGTTTTGTAAATACAGACTGCGTCTCACTGTATATAATGTGCCTGGGATGTCAGTACCCACTGCCTCTCTCTCTCTCTCTATAAAACTAACTTAAACACATCTAAAGGGGAGGTTCACTTTTCAGTTAACTTTTAGTAGGTTATAGAATGGCCTGTTCCTAGCAACTTTGCAATTGGTCTTCCTAATTAATTTTTTTATAGTTCTTGAATAATTTGACTTTCTCTTCTGCCTCTTTCCAGCTTTCAAATTGGGGTCACTGACCCGGCAACCAAAAAGTATTTCATTATTATTGTAATTTTCTATTACTTATTTTTCCATGCAGGCCCCTTAACTATTCATATTCCCATCTCTTGTTTAAACCACTACCTGGTTGCTAGGAAAAATAAGACCCTAGCAACCAGATAGCTGCTGAAATACCAGATGGAAAGCTGCTGGAAAAAAAGATAAATAATTGAAAAACCATTAAAAACAAAAGAGGACCAACTGCAAATTGTCTAAAAATATCAATGTCTACCTTATATTAAAAGGGAATTTAAAGGTGACCTACCCCTTTAAGCTAACTGATCCCAAACACAAATGGATGGAGAACCCCTCACAGAAGTGCACGTATGAATACTTTTACATGCTAAGCATTTTAGGGTAAAAAAGCTCTCACACCCACACTTTTGCGCAGTATCCCTGGGAGTCAGTGGGAACCACAAGAGGTAGTTGGGAGGTTCATTTTTTACACCAGCAGCAAATCCACTAAGTCTCACATTAGCTGTAGGTCAGTCTCTGGATGGCCCATCTTTAGCCTCCCCAAACAAAAAAGTCACCCTCCGCCTATGACTTGGTGTATATATAATGTATACTTTGAGTACATCTTTGAGATCAGGTACTTGCAGGTAAATCAGCAGTAAGGAAGATGGGGGGCTACGTTGGGGGAATTTTTGACACAGAACCTAAGGTATAGCATTTTTTTTACTTCTTTGTTGAGCTGAAAATAACTTCAGTATGTATAGAGTTAATTGGAAACTTAACAGGGCTCATCCACAATGCCCCATGCAGTGTTCAGAGTGCACAAGGGCCACAATTTTGCACTTTCCCCACTGCTTGGGGCATTAAGCAAATAGCAGCAGGCCATTTGCTGTTTAAAATTGGGCACTGTTCTTATTGATTGCTCTAAGGCAGACGGTAAATAAAGAGCTTAAGTGCACCTCCTGAGGCTGCATACGCTGTTTAACTATTTAAAAATAGTGTGTAGTTTGAGATTCAATGCTTTTGCTGATATTGGTCGTGTTGTACACCCACCATATATGCACCGAATATTGCATGAAACCTCACTTTATACATTAATATGGGTGTGTGTATGGGCATCTTTAGCTTAACTTATCTTAGCTTTATTTGTTATTGTGCACAACCTAATAGTGAGTAAATAAATATCTTCAGGGTTTAGCCGTTGTCGGGGTGAATTAAACCTAAATGCTGTGGGTAACAGTGACCCCTCTCTGGTTACTGGGAGGTGGTTGTTGGTCACAGTCCAAGACAGGAATGAAAGCCCTTCATTTAACATATCAACAGGAAACACAGTTCCTTCGTAGATCTTCATGAGTTTTGAAGGCCACTGACTATTCTTTTGTTTTCATCTCTCATCTCCATGGTGAAACATGTCTTTTCATCTTTTTGTCTCTAAGCTTCCATGACAATCAAACAAAGCCTGTAATCTTCTTCATCAGCCCTGTTAACTAAGATGCTTAAAAAAATGGCCACAAGCAATCATCTTCATGTGCTGCTCACTGATGCAAACTGTCCTGCAGATTTTCTTTAAAAAACCCTGACTTTGACAAATGCATCCCCTAAACTAATGACTTGTGACTTCTATCAGTATACATTATGGGCATTAAGGTGACCAGTGGGGTGGAAAAGATAAGGGGTAATATGTAAATAGGGAAATAGTATGGTAATGATTATACAGGGATGCACACATTTCTTGTGACTATCACAGTGCTATCTTGCCTGGCAAAATATTTTGATGCTAAGCATAAAGTACTAGGGTGCCCTGGTAGCATTTCCAAACTGCGCACTGCGCTGGATACCTGTCAATGTTTTTGTCTTGGCCTATGACTATACATAATGTAAATTATTATATACATTTCCAAACCCTCTTCATAGATATTCACAAATGTGAATGGTGTAATAATCCAAATATAAATCTCATTTATTTTGGGTTGCCTTCCTACAAAACATAACCACATACTTGATGCAGGTTTGAATTTAGGATTTTATTCAATCTTTATTCCCCCTTTGGAGCAGGTGGTATACATTACAACATTGTCATTGCTCTGTATGCGAACCTCTTTATGATTGTATGTAATAATCAAATAGCACATGAGCTATACTGTATCATTGGTCTGACTGTACAAGTCAGAATACATCTAATCTTGCAATCAGAATCCACATCCATAGGAGTTAGTAGGTTTGATTTCTAGCTACAGTTGTAAAGAGTCTGATCCAGTTTTCTCCTGAGCAGTCATTTTGATTGCATTTGCATGGAAAATATAAATATGAATGAGGCCTTTTTGCTTGGATTGCAGTATCATGGCAAATAAACGCCCTTTAAGATTTCCATTTCCTACCCTTATTAGCATTTCTTTGATCACTCAGTGAAACTCAGCATTATATAAAATGGATTCACTAGTCGGATAAGAAAGTTACTAGTCCACATATTAAGTACATCAAAGGCAAAAAAATTAATTTTGCACCCTGTTAGACTATTAGAATATTGAAAACTTCCAGCCTTTACAAGTATTGGTTTAACCCATTTGTCATTGTCAGCACTTTTCTTTATACTAGAAATAATCTATTATATGGGTATATATATATATATATATATATATATATATATATATATATATATATATATATATATATATATATAAATATACACACACACACACACATATACACACCGATTAAAGAAACTGCATGAACAAAACTACTGCCCATATGTGGGTGCAGTTATGGATGTGTAACACCACAGGGATGTTGGGTATAATCACAATGTAGTATGATTGTACGCAACCTCCCTGGGCTGCCTAAAGCAGCATATTATTCCAGTTACAAGCTGACATGGCATCTGTGAAGCTAGTAATTGGTTCTTCAAATTTAAATAAATATTAATATCACGAAGCAGGCAGGAGATGTGTTCATGCAGCTCTCACATTTATAGTGACTCCACTTAGAAGAGCAGTGTTCAAAACTGCTGATAATTTCCTATTAACGGTCTTATCCATTTCCTTCTCCTATAGACTGTTCACTCTTTTAGCCTCGGTGACACAGTGCTCTTCTGGTTCACATCCAACCCTTTTTATTAGCTCATTTGATCAACTTGGCAGGGATATGTAGTCTGAAGTAGAGTTGTCAGAATGTTTAGGTCAGCGAGCGTGAAGGTGCTCAAAAAAGGTTCTGTTCCTCTGGTTTGTAATCATTTTCTCAATAAACTATTGCATTCTGACTAGGATCTAAACGAGATCACACAGCAGTGCTTGGATTACAAAGCATGCAGTGGGATATATAGAAATTGCAGAGAGTAGCCATACTTTGATAGCCAAGCTAGCACTGTTAACTTTATTAGTTAGCCCATAAAGCAGGAATACTCCTTACAATTTCCACAGACACAATTCCTTCCTTGTAATTGAACCTTTACAAGTATAACTTCAAATAGAAAAAACCAAAAGGAATATTTCATCATATAAAAAAGAAACTGTTTTTATGATATCATTAACCATTTAGTACTGATTTAAATCTGCTGTGATTTAAAAGTCTGAAAGAAATCTCAGTAGCCTAAAGTAGAAGTAGTAGAAGAACTAAACCCTAAAACCGAATATGGCTAGAAATGCCGCAATTTATATTGTGAACTTACTACACTGGCCTAAAGGTTCAGCATCTCTAAATAAATTCTTCAGTGGGGCTCATAAGGTCTCAAAAAACCATCACTGTTATTTTTTACTCATAAGGCCTCATTCATTTGAAGAATGGCAGTATAACTGAGCCCAAGCAAAAATTTCACTGTTTAGTTGTGATCCACCACCACAAATTTGTTTATCGAGATGTTGCCTCAACTCCTTAACTCCCAATGTCAAAGAAGGAGCCTTTATTTGTTATTTTCTTGTTAACATATATGGGTTGGGACCAACTATAATTTTGGTTTGGTACAACTGACAGTGCCAATTTTGGAGGATTTAGGGCTTTTTACAATTGGTGCAAAATTGACACACAAATGCCTAATACAAGGCACCTACTTGTACTTATCTATACAAGCACTGTGCACCAGTTGCTGATGGTTGCACATACTTTCATGAATGAGGTACAAGGTGCAGATTGATCTTACTGCATGTAGCAAACAATGAGTGCAGATCTCACTTTGTTTTTTGTGCCTATATCACATGCACTTAAAGGTCTTTTTAGGTGCACAATCATGACCTGTCTGACACCCCAGGAAGTTGCTTACAAATTGTTACAAAATGTTTTGTATAAACCAGGCCTTTAAATGACGCATGCTGACATAACTGGTGACCACAAACCACATGGTGGTCGCATTGAACATATATATCCCTTCAGATACTGCTCATACAGCTGCCAGTGATTGCAGCCAAGTACATGAAACACAGGATTCAAGAAATGAGCCCCTGAATCAACCCACTGTAAAGATTTAGAAAGCATTTTTAATTCCTACAACAGCCAGACAGCTGTTCAGAATAGATGATCTGTATTCTAGCACACCTATAAAATAAGGACAGTGAACCCAGAATGCTGATCATTTAAGTGGCCCAGCAAGCCAAAAGTGGAGATTATTTTGTGGTCTTTCCTAAAGCCATTGCAGAGCATGTAGGTTAAATGGCCAATGGGGTAGGGCAACAAATCATCAGAAACAAGCTCACTTAAATCAACTGCTTGTAAGAATGTTTACTTACCTTGCAAGCAGCCGGACTGAGATGGCAGGGACCCACCAGAAAACCTTGGACCATGGGTCAAAACTCTTTATTATCCTGGTCTCCATCCATCAAGCTTCCTTGTCCCAATTGAGAATGACCACGAAATAGGCTAAATTGTTCAAAGCAAGAGGGCCCACTGAGTTTTCCTGGTATCCTGGTGGGCCAGTCCGACACTGCTTGCAAGATAAAGGCTACAATTTGTGAGGCTGATTTAGTAACTACCTGAATGTTGAGTAAAGAAATACCAGTCCTGTTAGATTTGAAAGGGCAGTGTACCCCTTTTCAAACATGTGCTAAACATACTTATATATACTGTATATAGTTTGTCTTCATAATTTATTCTTTATAATTTTCAAGTTATCTGCCATCCTCTTCTACCTCTTTTTAGCTTTCAAATGGGGGTCACTGACCTCAGCAGGCAAAAATTATTACACTGTGAGGGTACAATGTTATTGTTATTGTTACTATTATTACTTATCTACCAATTCTACTCAAGGCTGTACCAATTACCAGTCTTATTTCAAAGCCTAACAAGGGTGTTAGAAAAATATGGAGTTATAAAATGAAAAGAATCGGTGAAATTAATCTATTGTGTTCAGGTTGAGAAAAGTTGTGTATATTGCCCCTTAACAAGAAATGGAAAAAATGAGCTTTTTATAATTGTCAATTGCTAATTTTAATGCCACACTTGCTTGTTTTGTGTGCTTAACAATTTGTTGGGTAGTTTCAGATCAGAACTCTTCCGACCAATTAATACATACAGTTACATTTTTTATTATTAATATTGTTGCCTGTTATTTATATAGAGCATTTACACCATACTTTCTGTTGTATATTTATCCGCCTCGGCCCCAGTGGCCCCTTAGGTTGTAAGATCCTGGCCCCAGTGGGGCTGGGAGCTTACAACCTAAGGTCCCTATAACATTCACACACTACAGTCCGTTTTATATGGAGCCAATTAGCATGTCTGTTTTTGGAATGTGGGAGGAAACCCACACAGGCACGAGGAGGCATGGGGAGCCATGGGGTGCATTGGTTGGAGTTAACCTCAGGACCCAGCAAGGCAAAAGTACTTAGCACTGAGACATAAATCTGTCCTTAAGCTGACTGTACCATACAGAAAGTATCTAGCGATGTACATTCACAGGCATTTTTATGTTTCAGATTAATGTTTGTTTACCATAGAGCAGTGCTGTCCAACTTCTGTGGCACCGAGGGCCGGAATTTTTCCGGTCTCTGTGGTGGAAGGCCGATAATGGAAGCTAGTTTTGACCACTCCCCCTTTTAAAACCACACCCACTTGAAACCACACCCATGTTATCGCATGACCATAGCCATAATAATGGTGGTAGTACAGCAAAAACCTGCCATACTCTGCCTTCCCTACCCTGCCTGTGTGTGCCATACTCTGCCTTCCCTACCCTGCCCGTGTGTGCCATACTCTGCCTTCCCTACCCTGCCTGTGTGTGCCATACTTTCCCTACCCTGCCTGTGTGTGCCATACTCTGCCTTCCCTACCCGCCTGTGTGTGTGTGCCATACTCTGCCATCCCTACCCTGCCTGTGTGTGTGTGCGATACTCTGCCTTCCCTACCCTGCCTGTGTGTATGGCACACACAGGCAGCATAGGGCAGGCAGAGTATGGCACACACAGGCAGCCTACAGTGACACAATGCTGGCACTGCTCCTACAGTTTGCACAATAACTATATATTAAAAAACTTTTTAATTGCAGTACCACCTCAGTATATGTTCTTTTTATAGTGTGCAGGGTTTATTTTTGGGTTTCTACTGCTCCTACAGTCTGAGGTGTGAACAGGGGAACAATGTGGGTGATTACAGCCTGAGCCTGAGGTGTGAACACTGCAGGGGGTGAACAATGAAGGGATTAAAAGGTGTGAACAACATTTTTAACAATACAGGGGGTTTACAGCCTGAATCGGAAGTGTTAACTATGCAGGGGGCCAGTTAATCTCAGTACTGATACCATTTAAAGCTTCCACAAAGGTAAGCCATCAAAGCAGCCAGACAGGTGGGGGACGCACAGAGCGGGGTCGCGGGTCGCCAGTTAGACAGCACTGCCATAGAGCATGGTCAAAACATGCCCAAACTGCCCATTATGACCCTGGGTTGTCCACATTTCATGAATGTGGGACCTAATGTGGGTTAGTAAGCTAAGTAAGCTGAAAGCCGTTCATACACTAACTCAGTGATCCCCCAACCTTTTTATACTTGTGAACCACACTCAGATGTAAAAAGTTTTGGTGAGCGACTCACGAATAAAAACATTCTTTGGGGATGCCAAATAAGGGCTGTGATTGGTTATTTGGTAGCGCCGTGTGGGCTGCTAGTCTGCAGGAGGCTCTGCTCAAAATAAAACTGTATCTCTGTGCTTCCAAAACTTGCCTCAATGCCAGAGATTTAAAAATGGGCACCTGATTTGAGGCCACTTGGAGCAACATCAGAGGGGGTGGTGATCACTGCACTAAGTGACTAAGTGTGGTCCTCATTTTGCTTTGGGATATCCTAGGCTACACAAAAAATATCTTGCTGATTTTAGGCCAGATATTGATTGGGAAGGGTGCCAGGAAGCCCTGATACCCAAGCCAAAAAGCTGCTGATTGCCAGCTGCTGTTTTTCTCTGTGTATGGCATTAAGGTTTCCCCCTCTTTTCTGGCAATATGGAAAAGAGGTGGACTTTTTCTAAAATGTGTTCTAGTGTGCCTTGGCTGATTTTTTTCACTTTATTTTCAGTTTATTTTGAATCCATAACTTCATCATCATCGTTGAAAATGTCCTCTTGTGTAATAATAAAATAAGTTTATAGCAAGTGCATATTTTCAGGACAGTCTGGCTGAATGATGATGATGTTTCTACGTGAAAAAATGCAGAACCCTTCATAGTAAAATCAACACTAAACTTGGTTATTTCTAAAGGGTGCATAATACTGATTGAACTGCAGAGGGTGCTGGTGTTCAGGCTGAGTTTCATATTGCAGGTGCTGGGCCTGCATGGGCACAACATGTGCTTAATTCTTACAGGTGCAGTACTGAATAATACTAAGGAATCTATTGAAGAATTCTATCTAGACAGAAAAATATATCCTCTTAAATAATTTTTCTTCATACATTTTTTGTAGTCTCAGTTGCCGAAATGATTTCTGAAGGCAAATTGCTACTAGCTGGCGCATGAGGTAAAACATTGGGAATACTGCTCCATGCCCACAATTCACACCTTGACAGATGATTACCATTTGGTTCTATTTTTAAGCATCTTTTCTAATTAACTACTGTTTATAGAATTTTGGGGCAATTCCATTGATGAAATTCCCAGAGAGAACAAATATGGTGATTGGGTTTAGGTGCTTTAGATAACTGAGAAAGCAAATCCACTGAAATAACAGGAGAAAATGAACAAAGTAATAAGTTAGTGGGAAATCAAAAGAGAAGCAAAAATGTAATTAAAAGGGATCTAAATTCCAAAAAATAAATTTATGTAAACTTACCCAGAAACTGATGCAATGCACCTGTTTTTCTGAATTTCAGTTTGTCAATAGAGTTATTGTGCAAATAAAGTTGTGTTCATTGTCATTTTGCACTAGTTTCATAAATAAGCATTACTGTGTTTTAAGTATTTGTGTCTATAGCTGGTGCTTCAGAAAGTTCTCCAGTCACCGAATGTATGTTCTGCAGCTACAATGTTAGCTTGCCTCTTTATATGAAGTAAACAAGCAATTTTGAATTAATTTAACATTAAAGAGAAAGATGTGTAATGAAAATAAAGAAGAGTAGAGACCAAAGCCCTATATATGCCCATTAATAAAACATGAGCCATATTTTAACCCCTTACTTAGGTTAGAACATAAATAATTATTGCCCCATCCCATCATCCCTGGCTCTCTCAGATTGCTGTCCTGACTCTTTAAGTCTTCCTTTTTTGTTTAAAAAATGACCCCACAAGGCCTTGAAATAACAAAGGGAAGTTGAGAGCATAACCCACCCAGTACAATGGGTGCCCTCTTTTTTGTTTTGTTTTGGTTTTTTGCTCTTTTTGCCTACCTGTTGCTAACTTTTAATGGTGAAATGTTCCATTTACTTCTGTAAAATATTCCTTTGATAAATATAAAAACAGCTATTCTTACCAGATTCTTTCATTTTTAGCATGATAAATATGACTTAGTGTGTCAAGACTTCATTAAATTTTTCCAGATTTTACACTACTTTTTTCTGGTCCCCTGAAAAACTAAAAATGGGGGTTCTAGTGTATTCCTTATTTAATGCTTTTAGCATCTTTTTATAGTGAAAATGCCTTTACAAATGCAGAACTTGTTGTTTGCACTGGTACAATCCCTGCAGTTAATTGTCCCTAACCTGCAATTTGTGCCACAGTCAGATAATATCTAACATGATTATGCCGTGTTATTGTTTTATTTTGTTTTATTTTTGATCTCTCGTTTGCCTGAATAAATCACTAAACAAATGCTTCCACCTTTGCTTATGAAACATCAATAGATACGCAAGATAGTGCAGTTGCAATCAATGAAGTTGTGTTGCCCTATTTACTCCTGCCGATTCACAGTATTTGTTTTCTCCTTACTAATCTATATCCTCTCCCAAACAATATTTAAAGCTTATGCCACTCTTTGCAATTCTTTGCTGTACAAATCACTCTTTAAGGATTTTCATTGAAAGCATAGACAAGATACAGTAAGCCACTGTGTTCAGCCGGAATGCAGGGTAGGCCTTGCAGAGTAACATTTGCATATATTGTCATAGTGTGAAACCATGTCCTTTTTAACACTGCAAACAGTAGTCGTCAATTTTACTTCTGAGCATGAAATGCTGCAAAGAAATATGCACTACTTTAGAGTTTTGTGCTAAGCATTGTTTTCCTGTTTTTGTTGTACCTGTGCCACAAGCACATTTTCTCGATGGGTATGCACTCCAGACACGGGTGAAGGTGGTTAAGAAATAATTTTATTCGCAATTATCCTGACGCGTAGTCATAGGACATGTGACTACGTTTTGAAAGACACAAAACGTGTCAGGATAATTGTGAATAAAATTAGTTCTTAACCACCTTCAACCGTGTCTGGAGTGCGTAGCCATCGAGAAATTGTGCTTGTAACTGCTGGGTCTCCCTTTGCTATGGGTCTGGGGCGCTGCACCCAGACCACCGGATCAGTGGGGTGAGTGTCCATGAAAAACTGTGATTCACTTGATATTGTAATGAAGAAATAGTCGTGAAAAAATTATTTTCCCTGAGTGTAGGGTCCAGGGCAAGGCACCTGGACCAACTCTGTGAAGGGGTGAGTGAATGCAAATTGAGACTGGCTGTTTTAAATTGTAAATTAGGCTTAATGTGCTGGCTTAGAGCAAGTTTTGGTATTATTGTATTTAACTGTGGTACCTGTGCCACCCAACTCTGCCAGGCTTAGGGTGGGGCAGCACAAGACCCAAACCCGCCACTCATTTTAGTAAAATCTTTTAGTTAACCCTTTTACTGCTGAACGCATTTTGCGCTTCATTTGATTTTACTGCCAGACAGTCTTAAAATATTGTGTGCTTTTTACCTTTTCCATGGGAATTACTTTTAGTTTTCCTAGGAAAGCTACATAATATCTTTTCAAGACAGCCTGGACTGGAATTTTTGTTCAGTCCCACAAAATATATAAGAGGGGTAATTTGCAATGGTAGGGGCTGCAAGAGCATTAAGGGGAGCAAGGGGATCAAAATCCGGAGCAGTGTCACTTTGTTCCTTGCCCTTTTGAATAACATGCAAGGAATGGGACGGGGAGGGGGAAACACCTATGTGCCTCCCCCCTGCACATTTGAATGGAGCTCTTCCAAACACAGACAGCACTCGATTTAAAATCTAGTCACATATCTCTACAGGTATTTGCACAACTCCCCAAGCAGTGGGCAAAGTGCAAAAAATGGCCAGTTTCCAGCTTTTTGTTGCACTTTGCACACTGTGTAGGACATTGTGAATGCAGCCTCTTGGCTTCTGCATACTGACTGAATAGTTTGATGCCCTATGTGCATCAATGTCCAAATCATCTTAAAGCCTGAAATTGACAGGATATTATCTTCCACATGTCAATAAATACCCATATGAAACATCCTAAATATAAATGTGAGGGCTCCACTGAACAGTTTGGTGCCCAATGTGCATAGTATGTGGTGTTAGGGGGCCCTGAAGGAAAATACTACATATGAACTATCATGGCTGTCATTTAAACTACTG
The DNA here is from genome assembly GCF_000004195.4 of Xenopus tropicalis. Taxonomy (NCBI): domain Eukaryota; kingdom Metazoa; phylum Chordata; class Amphibia; order Anura; family Pipidae; genus Xenopus; species Xenopus tropicalis. The sequence continues at coordinate 60,155,066 of NC_030680.2, read as the reverse complement.
CAAAATCAATCCACCCTAAAAAAGCCTTATGTTTCTGGAAGTACACATTTTCCTGAAACAAATGTGGGCAAATGTGTTGCAAAACTTTCCTAATGTTATTGATGTTTATGCAATTTCTGAAAATCACCTTTCAAAACATTTACTTTTTACTTTTAATCTTATTTCCAAGATGTCAATAACCACCAAGATAAAACCTCCTGAATATGAATGCAATGGATCTAATGAACAATTTGATGCCTAATGCATTAATAGGTTTACCTTGGTATGTGGCATGTAGGGGCCCCAAAATTAAAATATCATGTGTAAGCTATCATTGTTTTAATTCCAGCTACTGCAACACCAAATCATTTACTAAATTTTATGTCTGGCAAAACCACAAAAGCTAAGTTCACCCCAGAAAACCATATATTATTGTGAAATACACATTCTCTTGAATCCAAAATTGATAAATATGTATTTCTAAAATAGGTATTTGTACTAAAGTACCAAAAAATAAACTTTCCTGAAGCCAGTGGTTTTTATAAGTTTTATGAAAATTACCTCAGTATGTCCCATTTACAGTATTTTATCACGCACGTGTTATTAGTTATTATTGAATAAAACATCCTATATATGAATGGCAATGGCTTAGTGAACAGTTTGATGCCCAGTGTACAAAGGTTTACCCAAGTATATAGTGGGCACTAAATACACATAATGCATAACTGCATGCCTTATACACTTCACATATTTACTTGTTATGTGTGGTAGAAGCTGCAAAAAAAAATATGCTGACCCCAGATCACATATATTTTGAAAAAGTATGTCTCCCAAATCCAGAAATGTCTTTCTACTGCAAACTAAATATGAATGCCAAGGGTCTATTGAACAGTTTAATGCCTAATGTGCATAGGTTTACAAAACTAGGTTGTGTGTAGAGGCAGTTAAATGACAAAATGACACAAAGCAAAGTAATCAGTGCTGAATGCAGTTTACTGACCAGCTATGCATTTTTAAAACCAAAATAGCTGTATATGGTTTTCAGCAGTATGTCTTCCTGAATATACACCTGTGTGGGTTATCATTAAAGTAATAAATGTAGAATACAAGAGATTAGCAGCATGCACTTTTAGTAATTGTCAGTAATGAGCATTTCCTGTTATTGTCTATGCTTTATACAAAGCAAGTGGTGTAGCAGCTCCCTCCTACATTATATGTGCAGAGCCTGGCAGGTGTCTTTAGTTGTATGGGTTTGGATTGTAATAAAGAAGTTTTTCAGTATCAGCTTAGTGTATGGAGGCATAGTGCTGTGGCTTTGTGTTAGATGTACCATTCTTGCCACTTTTTGTTGTTTTATTATTTATTTTTTCTGGGGAGGGGTGAGATGTTTTATTTGTTTTATTTTAGGTGTCCCCACGTGGTTCTGTATAAATATAGATAGAGCATTTACTCTATTATCTACAAAAGGCATTTTATTTTTTATTTCCATGTTGGCAAAATCCCATTCATTGTCTTAGATCATTTGCCATTTTAGCTGATAGGGAATCAGTGAGCTAGGAGTCAACATTTTATTAGCTTCTGTGTACCATATAAACCACGAGTTCCTTCATCTGTAATAGGAGGTAGCCCAAGACATATATTTCAAAAATAGGCCATCATGACTGTCAGATCATGAAGCAGTTGTAATAATGCATTCTGCCTTCTGCATTACTGTGCAAATGTCTTGCTACTAATTACTAGACAATGGAGGTTGCCAATTTGGTTTCATTTTAAAGGACCAATATAAATATGTGTGTGTATATATATATATATATATATATATATATATAGTGTGTGTGTGTGTTGTAACCACGCAGTACCATTCTTTATGTTCATAACTGCTCTTTAGTCCTTTTATTTTCCCCCCATGTTCGTGTTATGCTTCTAAAAATCATGCAATCATATTCTAATCAAAAGCCGTTGGTGTTATAATCTATGGATAATTAAAAGAAGTACCATCTCCATGATGTTTCATTGCCCTCTGTAAGCTTCCCTCCTGTTCCTGGCCACTCTTGAGAATTCCGTAGTTGTACAACATTCAAATGGAATCGTTATGTTTTTGCATATCATTAAAGCGTTCTGCAGAACAACAGCGACATCTGCATGTGTCATAATATCAGCGTGTCAGGCAATGAGAAATAGATGAGTGGGGGTGAGAGGGGAAATATTAATTGCTCATATAATCCCACTTCCCACTGCGCATAAATTCCCGAAAACATGAACATATAACTATAATATTTGTTGAATAGAGCTGCATATTCTTACATGAAAGACAAAGTAGCCTCATAGGGAAGCTGAACGGAGTATAATTCTTCATGACTTTGGGTGAAAATGTGGTATCCGGATGGGAAAACACTTAAAAAGCAATGATTGTCAGCGAGGCATGGTTTATGGAAGACTAACTTCTTAAAATGGAAACTGAAGGAATACTTTTACTATTATTCATTGCTTGGATTTTTTTTTTAAAAACATTTCTTTTTTACATTAGCACCAAAAACAAGTCTAACCATGCCTAGGGAGGATGCTTGTGCAGAGGGCAATGGTTTATTCATGCAAACCTCGAATAAGTGCAAATTGGCTTATAATAGTGCAAGAAAAAAGGAGAAATACTTCCCAGTGACTTACATAGAAAAACTAAATTAGTCACTTGCATTTGGTATTGTCTAATGTTGAATGCTAAATTGATATCGCATTACAGATTACACAATCACAATTAATGCTTAAGGCTCTAATTGTGGCAAAAGCTGACTTTTGAATATGGCATATATCTTGCTTTAGTTCATTTGCCTTAAAAGACTCATGTCTGGCCTTTCCAAAGGGAAAAAATATAGAGTGGGCGCCCTTTGAATATGACCCTGGGACTAACAAATGTTCTCACCTGCCACATTATCCCTTGCAAGAATTACCAATCCCTAAGGAGAGTGGAAATATCCAGTGCCCAAATGAGCAACCAACTCATTTTGATTGGCTCAAGGCAGGATTTCGGCTTCTAAATCTCTGTGTCAAGAAAGAATAATCCAGCTCCTGCTTAGGAATTTAAGGGCATGATCCTCACTCATCCTTGGGGAATTAGCTAGATCAAACTCCAAGCCATCCATTGTGAGAGTGGGAGCTGCCCTCTGATCATCCAATATCGGCATTTCCCCTAACTTTCTCCTCTTAGAATGAGCTTCAGCACAAGCAGCTCTAATGAGATGCAAATGAGATATGCACAAAGCCATAGCACTGTAGGATGATTAACCACTGGAGACATTAGCTGCCGACATCAGCCTGTGTAAGTTTAATAACGCCTCTCTCCTGTTAGAGGGGGCTCTGTACACCCCTTGGCACAGGAGTAAGATTGTGGACCCCTCGCCCATCCTTGTGTTTCTCCAGCTGAGGGGGCTGCACTCCCTCATCCACATGCAGAATCCTCAGTGCTTGTCTTTGTAATCCAGACAGTGTGGGGATGGGGCACTTCATTATTTCATAGTGTGCCAAAGCTCGTTAGCCAAACAATTATTCCTCATTAAAACCCAGTGTGGATTTATTAAAAAAAAAAAAAAAAAAAAAAAAATTGAAGCGCCTGGCATATGTATAATCAGAGGGCATCAACGCAGCTGTAAATCCTGAGCGCGTTTTATATTCCAAGCCAGGTTGTCACTGCCCCACACAACGGGCAGCAGCACAACCCCTCTGCGTAGTTTTGTAAAATCCATGCCATGTAAACGTGAATCTTATCTGACGGTATCCCTTTTTATTTCCAGCGCCAGCTCCTGGCCCTACACCCAGTGCCCAAAGACCTACCAGGATCCAACACAGCATCAACCATGTGAGTACTTATCCGTTGCACTGTAGAGCATACTACCAACCAAACACATTGAGTATACCCTCAGTGCATACCATCCAATGCCAGTTCTCTTTGTAAAGTGCCACAGTCCTTATCTGCTGGCCTTCAAGTTTGTGCTCCTCTGTGTGATGCTCTTGTACTCCAACATAGGCAGATCTAGGAGAAAGGCTTTGGTTCGGCCCCATTCATCTCCCTGGTGATAGCAGCAAATGCAGATAAATCTCTCTCAGACTACTGATCCTGCTGTTTCTGGGGGAGCTGTCTCTCTGTTGCAATGTACCTGCTCTGAAAGTGTTTGTATGTATGTTGGTATATAAATATATGCAGTATATATATATATATATATATATATATATATATATATATACATACATATATATATATATATATATATATATATATATATATATATATATATATTTATAAGTATAATATAAAATACTGTGTGTGTATGTATATATAAATAAATAAATATATATATATGTATATATATATATATTTATGTATACTATGTGCCTATAGTCCTGGAAGTCTTCCTGCTGCTGTAAGCTGTAGTGTAATGCTGTGGGGCAAAAGGAAGATCCTGTGGCTGAACAGAGAAAGCAAATATATATAAAGTGTACACTTTCTCTTTATCTGCTGCCTGCTGTTCTCATCCTTTCACACTCAGAGCCTAATGCTGGCACTCCCTTCTGCTTAAGTGCTTGGCAGAAGCCATACTATGCCTTTGCCATTCCTGCCTCTCAATGGGCCAGACTCCCTTTTGTTTGTTGTTGACAAGGCAGTTCCTTCTGTGTTAATTGTAAAACTTGAATGCCAAACGAGCTAACAGAGCTGCAGGAAAAGGAGTCCCTGGAGGAGTATCTGATGCCGTAAAAGATGCCAGTGTCCTTGGCACCGATTTTTATTCACAGCTGTAATTTTGCGTTTTTGTCTCAATTTTCTGTTTGCGGTACCGCTGATTCCAAACTCCGGCGGGCACGCACATCTCCTCAACTATGCTTTCTTTGGCGTGGAAGGATACGTTGTTTCCTGTTCACTGCAGCAGAAGGAGCAATTGGGGGGAGGGTGAGCCATATTAGTTGCCCCCCAAACCATGGTGCTTCCTATCCACATATCCCTCATGCACAGTACCTTGCTCTCCTGGGCGAAAACGATCGCTGTGGCAGTCAGTGCCCGTTCTTTGTCTGTTCTAGGGCTGTAAGGGATCTCCAGACCAACACCATTGGCCGCCGTGACATATACCCGCTGCCGATATCACACGAAACTGTGGCGTTGCCACTGAATGGATGGCATTGTGCCAGCTCGTCTGCCATCCGCCCATGCAGCACTTTCTCCTCCTCCTCCTGTCGGCTTGATGTTAATTAACAGATGGGCTAATTGATTTAAAAGCTGAAAAAATTACAGTTAACTTTTCCCAGAGGGTATGAGCGGCAGCAAGCTGGCATGGGTCTGCTGGGTGCGGGGGAGGGGGCAGAGAGAAGCCTGCAGAAACAGAAAAAAATCTTATAGCAAGAGAGCCTTGGCTGCTTATTGGAGAACAGCTGATAGGAATTGTGGTGAAACTGCCTCTGCATGACTGTACAGTGCCATTATATTTTATTCTAAATAAGCTGGGCACTCCCTTTCCCCTCCCCCTGAGACAAATGGAAGCCATCCTGAACTTATACCAAGCCTCCCCTCTTTATCCTACCCCCATTTATACCCTGCAATTAAGTAAAATAATCTCAAATGACAGAGAGCGTCTCTTGCGATGAAATAATTATGAAGTATTGTGCACTCTCGCACCCCTCTCAGCATGCACACGCACAGATCTTGAGCTTTCACAAGCTGGCATGTGTGTGCATGACTGACATGTTCACTTGATTGAAGGTATGTTTCCTTCATGCCCCCTTTCTGCTGCACTGGTCACATAATGCCTAGCTCTCCCTACTGAAAAGGCCTTCCAAACATATAGCACAGTGATCAAGCCCTCCAGCACTGAACCAGTTAATTAGCAGTACAATTAGGCATGCAAATAAAGGCATTGTTTGGTAGCTTCTCTTGAGAACAACTGTTTGTTTAGAGAGTGCTTCTCTCTCTAGGAGCAGGGGACAGAAGGACGAGAGGTGCCACCATCGCGGCATTAAGCTTTATTTCCTGCACTTTCCTCCTGTCTTGAAAGGCTTAAAGCTGTGGAGACACAAAAAGAATACAATGTGCAAATCAGCTTGCATTTGCATAATGTCTCCTGCCTTGAATATGCAGATGAGCTCTATAATTTATGAGTGCTGATGTCTGGATGTTTTTTTTCCGGTGATTTGCGGGGAAGGGTTTGAGTCTTCTTACTGCAAGCTCTGCACCGACTCTTCCAAACCTGATTTTTGTTAATAAATATCAAACCCTTTCCCTTTTTAACTTTTACAATCACTCTCTCTTACCTGAATCCTTTTTTTGAATCTTTTGCCTTTCTTTTCTTGTCTTTATTAATCCCATTTTTCTCTATTGGATGCTGAGAATGGCACTGACCAGAGCCTTAGGAGCATTAAGAGTCTGATCTGAACCAGAGCTGTGTGCAGTGAGATTCCAGGACTCGGAATTGGAATAGCAGGATGTTGGCTGCTATACCTCGGTGAACAAGTTTACATATATTTGGCAATACAGCTGTATTTCTGTAGTACAGGTGAAGAAAGTAATGTCTGCATCACAAAGCATAAGTCTATATGAAAGATGTGCAATATTGTGGCAAGCTATGGAGATGTGGGTATGATAAAATCTGTATTTCATAATCATGGCTTAGTTTACAGCTACTGGATGTTGGCATACTGTGTGCAGCATGTAATCTACTGAGGGAGTAAGAACAGAATGGGTGATATAGTAAAACTTTATTAAAATGTACTTGTTGGTATAAAAGCAAAATACAATAATATGCACAAAGCTCTTACTCTTCTGTCTCTTTAGGGGGATTGTGCAGGAGCTGGAGGAGTTGCGTGAACTGGTGCTGAATAAAGAACAGCTTGTGCAGCATCTACATAGCCAGCTGAGAGATGCCATCCACAACCAAGAACTGAGTCGGATGGAGGTAGGATGTGAAGTGCACTCAGTGGTATTGTGAGGCATGTGGGGGCTGAGCTTAGTCAAAGCTAATGTGCCTTTTTGTGTATACAATATAGTTTAATTGCTGCCTCTAATTATTGTGGGGGATTGCTGTTAAGTGAGGAAATAAAATCCGGGTTTGTGCAAGCCTAGCTGACAATTTGCGATTGGGAAATATATGTGCTTTTGCTTGTAAGTTACAGTTGGGCCCACTTTTGCTGTACGTTTCAGGAAGGCAAGAAGAAATCCCTATAGCAAAGGAAGAGGCCTGCTCTGCTCATCTGCAGTTAATGTGCAGCTTTCATTGGGAACTGCTTGTAAGAAAGAAGATTTACAGACAGGCACTAATATTTTCATTCTTTGCTGTCCAGCTAAAGGCTTGTAATGTGTCTGCCTGGCAGCACCTTACAGATCTCAGAGCACTGGAATCTATCATTACGAACTGCGGCCACCTGATAGATGACTGAGTAATGGACTCAGAGTACATTAGCGAGCCCTAGACTTATGGCAAACTGTTGCCTATGGCTTCTAGTGCAGATCACTCATAGTTTCCTCTATCTCATTAGATGCTGCCAGAACTTGGCTCTGTTACAGGTGGAAGCAACCCTGGCAAGGATATATAAAAGGCAATGCACAGGCAAAGTATTACAGGGAGAGCATAAAGAGATGGAATATATATTTCCTTAGCAGTTCTTATTGTGCAGAATGGGGTAGGTTTGCAACTTAATGAGTGGAAGGTAGTGTGTTTTGTGCAGTTGTGCAGTGCAGTGTTGTGTATGCAAGAAATGTAAAACAGTTCTATTGTTTTTTCTTTCTTTGCCATTTTTCTTTGCTATTTTTAAGGAATTCAGTATTCTCTTCCCAGCCTCGTTTTTTTTTTTTCCTTTTTGAAAGGTGTATTTTTTTTTTGTCTCTTCTTCATTCTTTAATCCTACTCTTCTGTTTTCAGGTTCTTGAAAAGGATACCAAACTGCAGGAGCTACAGGAGACCATCACTGAACTGCACCAGGAGATTTCCCTGAAGGACTCAAAGGCAGTAATCCATTTGCAGGAAAAGCACTATCTGGAGAATCAAGTCAAGGCCCTGAGCCAAGCAGTAAGTCCCCCATTCCCCACTGTGTAAATATGTGTGTTTTTAACATGAAGTGTGTGCCTATATATTTGAAGATGTCTAAAATGAAGCAGGGCTTTATAAACATACATGATTCAGGTTTAACATTTAGTACAGGTAAGGGACCTGTTATCCAGAATTCTTGAGACCTGGGGTTTCCGTATTGGGTATCTTTTAGTATTTTGGGTTTTAATACTTTGCCTACTATTAATTTATTCAAACATTAAGGGGGGCATTTACTGGCTTGATTTTTTTCGGCTTGGGTTTTTTCACACCAAAACTTGATTTTGTTGCAGAAAAAAATGCAATCTTGTCTCAATTTATGCAACAAATGCAAATCTACGCCATCTGAAACCTGTCGAGATCATGTAGAAGTCTATGGCAGGTGTCCCTTTTACAATTGGAAGATCTTTCTTTGATTTATGGTTTTAGAGGTTTTTGGGCTTTTTGATGCTGGCTTTGTGTGACTAAATAAAAAAAGTCATGGTTTTTGTGGTTTTTCCACATCTTTTTTGCCATTAGGATCTTTTCATAAATGACCGCCATTTGTGGAAATAAGTTTTTTTTGTGGTTTAAAAGAAAACACGAAATCTATAAATAAACCCACTAGCATTGTTTTTGTCTCCAATAAGGATTAAAGGAATACTTTCATGGGAAAACATGTTTTTTTCAAAACAAATCAGTTAATAGAGCTTCTCCAGCAGAATCCTGCATTGAAATCTGTTTTTTAAAAACCCAAACAGATTTTTTTTATATTTAATTTAGAAATTTACATGGGGCTAGCCATATTCTTCATTTTCCAGGGTGCCACAGCCATGTGACCTGTGCTCTGATAAACTTCAGTCACACTTAACTACTGTGCTGCGAGTTGGAGTGATCACACCCCCCTCCCAGCAGAACAATAGGAAGGTAGCAAGATAGCTGCTCCCAAAAGATATCAGATACTCAATAGTAAGAAATCCAAGTCTGGCTTTCGACTCCTCCAGTTACATGGGACTAGGAGAAACAATAGGTTACCTAAAAGCAATTCTAATGTGTAGCGCTGGCACCTTCAGACTCAGGCACAATGCACTGAGATGGTGCCTACACACCAATATTACAGCTAAAACAAATACATTTGTTGGTTGAAGAATACATTTTTAAATGGCAGAGTGAATTATTTGCTATGTACACAGTGTAATTTTGAAATAAAAAGTATACCATAAAAATCATAAGTATCCCTTTAATTGGATCTTATTTGGAATCCAATACATAGTACTATTTTATTATTACAGAAAAAGGAAATTGTTTTTAAAAAATTGATTTATTTGATTAAAATGGAGTTTATGGGTGATGGCATTTCCCTAATTTGGAGCTTTCTCAATAACATGTTTCCATATTACTGATCCTATACCTGTACCAATAGGCATTTGAAGTTGTACTCCTGAGAGAATACAGTTAGACCTTTCTATTTGAGAGCTCTTAGTGAATCTTGCTGCATGCTCCCTTTATGTCCATTGTGCTGTGTGCGTGTTGTGTTTCACAAATGCAACGTTTTTGCGTGTGACTTATTTTTCATTCATTTTTCTACCCCCAGGTAGCCAAGCCTTCAGCAGACCCTCCACTGTTGGATTCAAGCTCATCGCTGTCCAAAACAAACATGTTTTTAAAAACAGAGGTATGTAGCTCTAAGCCCATTCTTGAGCATATTATGAGAAATATGGCAGAGAGAAGCTTGTATTGAAAACAGCGCAATTCACTTTTTCTAGTTCAGAATGATTTCTGCTCTGATGTCTGATGTGTTTAGTGGGGGCTGTTAGTGTAGCACATTCTTAATGCAACTGTTCGCTGTTAAATGCTGAATTTACTGGTGTTGTTTTTGGTTTAAGGTATTTACTTTTATACAGTCATTATAAGTCCAACCCTCTGCCAGTCCCCAGTTAATTACATCTCTTTGTATGTTTTCATTCTCCCCTTTAAAAGTTGCACCATAGAGAAGCAGAATTGAAAATTGCTCAGAATGAACTTCATACACTGCAGAACACAAGAGATGTACTTTCTTCTGAGGTAAAGTGACATGCTCCTGTATTGCTCTGAATGTTGCTCCATTTGCCCTGCAGAGAGTTCACTCCTATTCTTTTTGTCTTTTAAGTTGGATGCTCAGGAGCAGCAGATGTACAGGTTGCAGAGGGAGCTGAGGGAGAGGCAGGAAGAGTTAGAGCAGCGACACAGCCGCATACAGCTGCTTCACATGGACCTGCAGTCAGCTGGAAGCCAGAGAGATGAGGCCCATAGACAGGCAAGATATCTGCTGCTAGCTATTGTGTGACTTATAGAGAGCGTTTATTTTGTACAGAGTACTGTATGGCATTTTCTTTGGTTATTACTAGTTAAAAATATATTATTAGCACAAAAAAAGTTCTGCTGGGATTTTATCAGTAGCATGTATTGGTTTCAGTTTTGGTTCTGCTGTAGGATAATTATCAAATGCTAGGTTCCTGCTATACCTGTTTATGTTCTTGTGTGTGTTTGTATTTATTATATATATATATAATATGACTGCCACAGTTTTTCTGCTTTACTAATTGTTATGTTACTTGACCACTGAAGATTGCCCTGTTGCCAAACTTTTTAAAAACATATTTTCTTTAGCTCTCCGAATGTAATCTGCGCCTCTCCTACCTTGAAGGAGAAAACTTTGCCTTAAAAGTCCATCAGCGTGAGCAGGAAGTGGAGGTAAATACTGTGTATATCAGAATAAACTAATATCAGACCATGTTATAATGGGATAAGGTTATGGCTTTCTGTTCAGTTTTTTCTGTTATAGTTGAAGTTCATCTATTCTTGTTGCAGCTGGAAAAACTGAAAACAGATTCTGTATTAGTGCAGAGGGCAGAGAAGCCACAGTCAACATGGGATTTGGAACACAGAAGGGACTTGGAGCTAAGACTTTCTAAAGCTGAGGATCGTGTGCTGCAGAATCAGGCAGTAATACACCAACTGCAAGCAGAGCTTCAGGACTCTTCTTTTACTGTGAGACTGTAAATAACTGCATTTGTGCAATGTAACGCTTTGGGATGTGTGTATGTTTAATGTGTGTAGATATGCTTTACTAAATGAAGTAAAAAAAAGACATCCTATTTGACCATATTCTTTAGTTCCTATACTACAGAAGTAGACATGTATAACATGTAATAAAACACCTAGTGAGGAGTGGGTCCAGACTGTTGAGAATATGTTTCTTCAGTTTTCTGCAATATCTAAAAGAAAAAAACTTACTCTGCAGTAAATGATTCAACATCAAGTTAAATAGCATATATTTAGTTTCATCCTGTAAAAATACACCAGTGCTGCTGACACTTGCCAATTAAACTTTGGTACAGAGTTTGGCAGTATTATTTACAATGATAAACACATTGGGCCTCATTTATAAACACTGAAAAAATTTTGCTACCAATCAATGATTAGCTTTTTGACCATTAAAATCAATTATCCTATTGGTTACCATTGGTAAATGCCCAGTGTTTATAAATGAACCCCATTGTATTGAAATTAATGGCTTCATTTACGTTTTTTTTTTCTAAAGTTGCTCTAATTTTGCACAGTAACACTGATTATTCCTGCGAGTATTCTTTTTTGAGAATTATTTTTATTGTAGGTGGGTGGTTTGCAGAAACAGTTGCAAGAAGCAAAAGCAGAAGCAGTGTCCCTCAGAGGGAAATACAGTAACTCTCAGAAGGGGGTGTTGGAATTGCAGGAGCAGGTCATGGATCAGGAGCAAATAATCAACGATTTGCAAAGAGAGAACAGCTCTGCATTAGAGAGTCTGCAAAAAGCCAGAGAACAGGTGAGCGTTTTATAAATTGTTGTCACTCTAAACGGAAACCACAACCTTTCCATCAAATTTAAAGGGATGCGTCTGCTTTCACAGGCTAAACTCCAGCTATCATAGGCTAGTAGGGAGTTTCCTTTGCATAAACTAGAAGATAAATCTCTCTCTTAGCTAAATCGGAGAGGGTTCACATCTCTGACCATCTTAGAGAGAAGCCTCTCTTCTTGCTGACTGGAAAAGAAACTCTTCTTTGGCAGACTGCAGAAAAGCACATCTTCTAACACACTAACTCAGATAACCCACCTCTGCAAGACTGGAGAATCAGAAGTTAGCCTTCTTGCTGTGTGGAATAGCTTCTTGTCCCCATTAAAAGAAAACAGCTTTGTGAAGATGTGGTGGCATAAGCCCATATCATGCAGAGAATGAGTGAAAAATCTCCAGCCACAGGAATCTTCTTAATGACAACTGTTTTGAGGCAATTAGACACTTCCAAATGGCATAAATACTGCCTTAATCCTGGTTCCCCATGATAAATTTATACTTCACCAAAAAAGTAAAAATATTTTCTAGCTGGTTCTTTTGGTCCAAAGCTTGCATTAGGATAAGGGCATTTTTTGTTTCATCAACCATACCTCTATGCATGTAAGTGGGTTGGGGTTTTGGGGATGCATCATAAATTATGTAACAACCAACTTAATTTTACTCCTGCAAAGTTTTATCCTGTTCTCCAACTGTTTTTAGGTACTTAATCTTGAGCAGTCTCTACAAGAGAATCAAGAGGAACGATCAAGGCTTCAAGAACATTGTCAGCACCTAGAGCAAGAGACAGGCACTCTACATGCTGAACTGGAAACCCAGGGCCTGACATTGACTGAGCAGAGCAGTCAGGTAAGAGTAAAGTTATCTCATGGTGACTTGTATTTGCTTGCACATAAGGGTCCATGTACTGTTTAGCTACTATATTGACATTGACATTGATGTTAAGTTTTAAGGGTGGGCGCTATATAGTGTGCATTAAATGGTGATTTTTGTTTTAATTTCTATATAATTATTTTCTATAACAGAGTTAGATGTGATTTATTTCTGAGTTTAAACAAGGGGATAGCTGCAGAGCTTATAAAGATCAAAACTTTAGATTAGAGGGGTGAGCCATTAACAAATATAAAGATCTTATAGTTAAGGATCAAAAGTATGGATATCATGGGCACTCAGTAAGTTACATTTTATATTGTTGGAAAAGAAACATAATGAACACTGCATTATCTTGGGAAAACAACAGGGTCATTTATGATTCTGGTGCAAGTTCTGCACCCCTTTACAATGGCACTCAGTAAAGAGCACAGTGTCAGAACTCAGAATGATGCAACAGATTTGGTAGGTAATGGGGTTGGAGGGGAGGACACCTATGTGCCTCCCCCCACATCTTTAGAGTTTAGAATGGCCACGTTCGATTCTAGGGCCAGTCCACAGGTCTGCAGTTATTTGCGAACGCTAAAAGGATTGCTGCCTTTTTGCTTTCCAGGCTGCTTTTCCATTAGCAAATGAGCCCTACATTTTCATATTTTAATACACCAAACCGCTAAAATGTTACAAGAAAGTAGAGCTCCCCCTTCACACGTAATCATATAAAGCTGAAATCAAAAGGGTGGGCACCCCTGGGAGATTACATGTTTAGTTAATTTTGTAAGTGAAAAGTAGTAAACAACTACTGCAGGAATCAGTGTGTTAAAAAAGTCATTTGAGCCATCACAATCTCAACATCCAGTTAGATGTATAGACCATATAGGTATAGACCATAATCCCCTTAGGTGCACCCTACAAATATACATGCTTTTCAGGTGTTATTATGCATTTGCATGTTGTATACACCAATAATCCTGTGTTGTTTCTTATAATGCAAATTAGATTTCAATTGTAATTGTATAAATTGTGTTCCATTCTATATAAATTATTATCATTTAGTCAGTCGACTTGCAAGTAGTCAAAAGCTGGCCACACACGTGGCGATTTTCGATCTTTCGTACGATCGTTCCAACCCTCCACTGACATTCAGGGCTGAATCGGCGAATATGGAGGTAGAAACAATAGGATTTCTACCTCCTTCTGTCGATTCAGCCCTGAAGGCAGATTTTGCTCAGACGCCTTCATAGTTACATAGTTACATAGGGTTGAAAAAAGACCAGTGTCCATCAAGTTCAACCCATCCAAGTAAACCCAGCACACCTAACCCACACCTACCAATCTATACACTCACATACATAAACTATAAATACAACCACTAGTACTAACTGTAGATATTAGTATCACAATAGCCTTGGATATTCTGATTGATTAAGAACTCATCCAGGCCCCTCTTAAAGGCATTAACAGAATCTGCCATTACCACATCACTAGGAAGGGCATTCCACAACCTCACTGCCCTCACCGTGAAAAACCACCTACGCTGCTTCAAATGGAAGCTCCGTTCCTCTAATCTATAGGGGTGACCTCTGGTGCGTTGATTTTTTTTTATGGGAAAAAAGAACATCCCCCAACTGCCTATAATCCCCTCTAATGTACTTGTACAGAGTAATCATGTCCCCTCGCAAGCGCCTCTTTTCCAGAGAAAACAACCTCAACCTCGACAGTCTCACCTCATAGTTTAAATCTTCCATCCCCTTAACCAGTTTAGTTGCACGTCTCTGCACTTTCTCCAGCTCATTAATATCCCTCTTAAGGACTGGAGCCCAAAACTGCACTGCATACTCAAGGTGAGGCCTTACCAGGGACCTATAAAGGGGCAAAATTATGTTCTCATCCCTTGAGTCAATGCCCTTTTTATACAAGACAGCACTTTATTTGCTTTAGTAGCCACAGAATGACACTGCCTGGCATTAGACAACTTGTTATCAACAAAAACCCCTAGATCCTTCTCCATTAAGGATACCCCCAACACACTACCATTCAGTAGATAGTTTGCGTTTATATTATTTCTACCAAAGTGCATAACTTTGCACTTATCAACATTGAACCTCATTTTCCAGTTTGCTGCCCAGTTTTCCAATTTTGTCAAATCGCTCTGCAAAGCGGCAGCATCCTGCATGGAACTTATAGTTTTGCACAATTTTGTGTCATCAGCAAAAATAGAAACAGTACTGTCTATGCCCACCTCCAGGTCATTAATAAACAAGTTAAAAAGCAAAGGACCAAGGACTGACCCCTGCGGTACTCCACTAACCACACTGGTCCAATTAGAAAATGTTCCATTTACAACCACTCTTTGTACTCTATCCTTCAGCCAGTTCTCTATCCAATTACAAATATTATGTTCTAGGCCAATATTCCTTAATTTGATCATTAACCTTCTGTGAGGTAGTGTATCAATGGCGCCCAATCAAAATCTTTTAACCCGCCCAATCAGTGAGCCGACCAATATCCACAGCCTTCTGCGATATCGGATGCCTCGGCAAGTTGCCATACATGCACCGAATATTGTACGAAACGAGGTTTTGTACGATATTTTCAGTGCGTGTATGGCCAGCTAAAGACCCTGCATAACTAATACAGGTGGTTATTGAGCCAACCCAGGCTCAGAAATGTATATGATGCTTTGTGCCTCAAGGAGCAGTTCAGTCCATAGCATATTTTCTCACTATGCAGTCGCCGTTCAAATGCGCCATGATTTGTTTAGTTTGGAACAAAACGATCTTTTTTCACTTTTATTCAGATATTCCAGTTACACTTTTCTACTTGTGATTTATTTTTTCATTATCCTCATCTATTACTAGATCAGTCAAGCTATTTGGGATTTTACATCACATCAGATATGACTATAGATTTCATTCTGTATGTGTATGCGTGTTTTCATATCTTCCAGCTGAACCAAAAAGATCAGCAGGCGGAGCGTCAGAATAGAGAGGTTCAAGCTTTGCGAAAGCAAATACAGTTTGCTGAGGATGAGGTGAGATCATTTTTTTTTCATTCTCATTTTTTTCATTTTTTTTGTCAGTTCTTTAATTTTTTTTCTGTGCATCACATTGAAAGCAAATGTTGTAGTCTAGTCTGATTTACTGACAGATACAGACAAGTCCTGTCATCATATAAAAATACCTTGAATCATACATGTAACAGTTTACTGTTCTTACTGCAGGCCTTGCAGCATAAAGCAGCAATTTGTAGCCTTAGAGAAGATCTCACATTATGTCGCACTGAAAAGTTATCTCTATCAGAGACCATTGTAAGGCTGGAGAGAGAGCTGAGTAACAGCAAGGCTCAAAGAGACGACTTGGAACAGGAGGTATGAAGAGGGTGGGATGAAGGTACAAAAAGGCGGAACTAGGATGAATCTTAGAAAATATCATTCGTTTTAGAACACTGTATTTGGTCAACAGAATATATGGTTTAGTGGTTATTGATGATATGTTATCTAAATTTGGACAGATACATTTCCAAACCAGAACTGTAGAACAGCTGCAGGCTAAGGTATCTGTCAGCCAGTCTGCAGAGCAGAGCACATATGAGAAGAGTTTGAAGCTCCAAGAGGAAATAGATATGTTGCAGAGCAAGCTTCATGATCTTCAAAAGGAGGTACCACTGTATAAGAGAATACTGTCACCTACTATCACTTCTTTTCTTTCAGTGTTCCATGTGTCATCAGCTCCTGCAATCAAACATAAAGTATAATGTGTAATTCTTATAGTTTCATTTCTTTTTATGTAAGGCTTTGTGTCTGTAAGCAGCAGTTGGTATGTGGCACAAGTGGAAGCACTGGCACCTTAAAATGTATGTTCCCTGTTTAATGTTGGTCTTTTTATTGCTCTTATTGCTCCCATCATGATCAGTTTCTAAAACTTTGCAGGTATTTCTAGCTGAGCAGCGTATAAATGCAGCACTAAGTGAAAAAGAGTCTTTACAACTTGATGTCAGTAGGAAGGATACAGAGCTTCAAGCTCTGAAACAGCAATTGCAGACTTCACAGGATGCCCTATATAAAGCTACACAGGAGATGGATGAATATAAGCAGGAGACAGATAGACAGGTATGTCCCAGCTATAATATATTGTGTCCCTTTCTAAAATATACTAGGGATAATACAATTCACTGGGGAGTGACATGATCATATAAGGTTTAAGGGCAAATGCTGAATGCCTTTCCACAGGTCATGGTACATTGAGACAACTTCCAGTATTCTTGATAGTTTTTGTAAACAGATACATATATTCCTTGAGAAAGTTGCAAATAGTGTTGAACAAAGAAATATGGAATAATTGCTATAATAATTGCAGTGGTATATAATACTTTTGTGGGGATTCCGAAATGCATGCTTCTCACAATTGCAAATGAATACATACTATACATGCATGCACACATACTGCTACCTAGCTGTGTGTGGAAAGTCTCTGCTGGAATATTCTGGCCTTGGAGGTCACAGCTGGCTGTGGAATCATCTTGTAGAACTGATGTTTGAGTTGGGGCACATGCAAGATACAGCTTTATTAGTCTGTCTGTTCTGGGCAAAACAAGCATTTCTAGGAAGGACACCCAGTTTCACTTCTATAAAATAAAAACAAATATTTGGGCTGGGTGCTGCTATCAAATCATCCAAAACATAGATGTCCATGAAATGTGGATAGCACCTCAAGTTTTTCTTTAAATCACATGGGTTTGTGTTTTTTCCTCTGTTAATGATTTAAAAACTGCAGTGCCCCTTTCAGCACAACCGCTTTCATCTAAACTTTTTAATAGAGGGAACGGTGACCCTGGCCACAGCAGGTTAGGTAAGCAAATTTGTGCATCATAGCATCAGAAACATAAGATGAAAGTATTCATCAAATATTTCCCCTTTCTCTTTGTGTGAGCTCAGGTGGAAGAGAAAGAGAACACAATTAAATCTCTGCAGCAGGAACTCTCTGAACTACAGGAGGAATTTGGATCTTGCAAAGGACAGGTGAGTTTGAGGAAACTGAAGTGTTTTTGAGACTTTAAGAATGGCCCCCATACCACTCTGGAGGTTAAAGGGAGACCTATAGGTTAAAGCATTTATGACTGGCCCTAAGAAATGGAATTTGACTGTTGTAATAAATCACAAGAGAGGTCTTTATTGGTGTCCTTGTTTTTCCTATTAGCTGTTTCAGTGCCAGGCAGAGGTGGAACAGCAGAGACAGGAGCTGGCAGCAGCAGCAGATGGAAAGAATGAGAGTGCAAAGCAGCTCTCACAGCTTAGCAGCAAAAATGAGAACCTGGAACTGGACCTCACCCTCCTGAGTGAGAAGCACAAGGCTGCACAAAAAGAGGTACTGGTAGTTTGTAAGGGGAATATTTCATTTTGGGCAGTGGTATTAGTATTATCTGGATTATATTATATTATCGTTAGATTTGATTTTGGGGGTTTAACTCTAAAGACAACCTTTAGGGTGATTAGAGAAAAAGAACAGTCTAACTTTTTCTTTTTCCATCCAGGTATCCACTCGTGATCAGTCGATACTAAATCTTCGTGCAGATCTCATGGCTAGAAATGAAGAACTGCAGCAAGTGAAAAATGAGGTCAGTAGGTGGAGTGTGCATTAGTTAAGTCACCCATACAGTGAAGCTATGGGCTATAGTCTTGCATAGAAATTGGCTGCAATTCAAGTAAGCACATGTTTTCTTGTGCATCATTCACTTACTGTATGTATATGCTACATGTGTTGCATTGTAAAGGATTTGCTTTTATATGAGAATATACTTGGATCCTCTCTGCCCAACTTCCAGGCTGCAAAAACCAAACCATTGGGTTAGTTACTATGGAAACCCACTAAACAAGATAACAGCAGCTCTCTGCAATTAATCCTAACACTATGGATATAAAGAATGGCCTCACAAATGGTAACAGAACAAACTACAGACCCTCGTACCCCCATCTGGCATAATCTAGGTTATCCCTTGGTTGCAGAAATGAAACATAGGGCATATGGTTTGATAAAGACATAAACAACATAGGGGACATCTAGGTAGGAATCTTTCCTGCATAAGAATTTAAGGAGCCCACATGAGGATCCACAGGTCTGAAGGCATTGTTCTGGCTAATAACAAACTGCTAGTTTACCTCAATAGATCCACACCAAGGGCCTTATATCTGTATATTATATTATATGGTTACAGGCTCAGAATGATTCAACTCTATGTGCTATATAGAGCCTACTATACCCCAACTAGATTACATCTAATGAACCCTGCTATACCTGATGCATGCACAAGATGCAGTCAGGATAAGGGCTCCCTGATACATATGCTATGGCAATGTCAAGATATTCAGTCATACTGGTCCACAATCCTAGACAGAATAAACCATACAACACAACCCACAATAAGCAGAACTCCCAAAGTATTTACACAAAACTGGAAGAGTACCACCCCTCCAGAAGTGCAGACCTGGGGAAAGTTAATGAATGAAAACTAAAACAAATGATTTACCTCAAAAGAGGGAATCCAGAGAAATTCCACAAAATATGGGGACAATGGTTGGACGAACAGCCCCTAACTAATGCAATTGTTGAGCAGTATTTGTCTGTAGTACAGTAGTGTTAAACATGCATGTAAACACAATATTATTCTAAAACTGCAGTAGATGTAATTATACCTCACTTGGCTATAAATTAATGTTCAAAAAACTTTACCTGAATTTAAAAAAAAATATATACATGGATAAATACTGAAAAAAAACAGTTCTGTTGACTAAGACATATAGGGGCCGATTCACTTAAGCCCGAAAAAATGAGGGATATTTATAGCTTGCGTTAAAAATAATATCACTTCTTATTTTTTGCGAGTTAACAATCAATTCACTAAAAGGACACTTGTCTGAATTAAGAAGCGATGTTCTTGTTGTTATTTATCTGGCAATGACATATTTTTAAGCAATATTTTAAACCATGCAATATATTTATGCGTTATTTCGTAGCACGCCATATTAGCACACACTATTGCGCACGTATCTGCTACTTTCTGAAAACTAGCGTTCTGAAAATTACCATTTCCCAGAAAACTCTAGGATACATCACTCTAGGGCAGTGATCCCCAACCAGTGGCTCATAAGCAACATGTTGCTCACCAACCCCTTGGATGTTGCTCCCAGTGGTCTCAAACCAGGTGCCCATTTTTGAATTTCTGGCTCTGAGGCACATTTTGGAGGCATAAAACTATGTGTACTGCCAAAAAGAGCCTCCTGTAGTCTGCCAGCCCACATTGGGCTACCAAATAACCAGTCACAGCCTTTTTTGGGCACCCCCTAGGAACTTTTTTCATGCTTTTGTTGCTCCCCAACAATTTTTATATTTAGATGTTGCTCATGAGTAAAAAAGGTTGGGGACCCCTGCTCTAGGGCAATCACATACTTGATCCTCTTCTTCACAAGCCAACAAAAATCCGACTGCAAACTCCATCTTGTCTTGCCAAACGCTCACGAACTGCAATGGTTTTTAAATACCGCCTACTCCAAGTAGGTGTTAATATTAGCACATATTACTGTGATATTTTACGCGTTTAACGCTTCATATGTGTTTGTGAATCCTGCGTTAGTATTATTTCTATTCGATAATTACCGCAATGCGATGCAAATACCGCTTTGCGATTTTGCGTTTTTTACGCATGCGAAATAACTTTGATTGGTACTTAATTATCGCACACTTTTTAACACTATGTGATAAGCGTTAACGACCTTTAGTGAATCGGCCCCATAGACTGTCAGATACAAGGGGCTGTGGCTGTATTTACATTTAGCTGCATTGTCTGTCTTAATGCCATTTTAGGATTTGGTTGGGATAATGCAGCGAAAATTCCTGCTGAATATGGAGCTGGTTGAATGATTATACAATGCCAGTTATGTATATTTGTGGCACTTCACCATGTAAGGTCCTGTGTACAAAGAATGCATTTTAGCAGATGTCCAATAGCCGTGTATTGATAGCACACAAGGATTCCTAGGAATATATGGCTAAATGAAGCATTACTTTTGATCTGCAGCTTATGGAGACTAGTGATGAGTTAAGCAGTGTCCGCATTAAACTCAAGAATCTCCAGAGTGATGTGCGAAGCCTCCAAGAAATTTGCACAGACCGGGAAAATGCAGTCAGTGAAAAGGAAAAATGCATCATTGAACTACAAAGAGAAAGAGAGGAGACCAATGCACAGGTGAGAAAGGAGCAAGGGAAAGGAATAATGTAATTGTTTATACACTGAGGTGGAAATTGTGATGGGCAATGGTGAAGCTGTGGAAAATCTATTTACTTTATACATCATAGGTACAGCGGCACCAGAAGGAGATTATATCCTTACGGCAGGCACACCAGCTAGAAGCAGAGTGTTTGAGAAAGGATACTCTGCGCCTGCAAGATAAATTGGAATCTGTAACCAGGAGAAAGGAGGATCAAGAAGTTGAGCTTCAGCGTTTAAGAACAAACAGAGAGAGGCTATCACAGGATCTGGAGCTGGCGCAACATATGCAACTGCAGCTGGAGGAGAAGGTGAAAACAAATGGTCATTTGCCTGTAAAATTTCCCCTTTGGTTTGCCAACTTTTACCCATGAACTCAATGTTTTCTTTGTCAGTATCTCTCCTGTCAGTAAAAATCAGTATTCCCTTTAAATACTTTTAAAATACTACTCGAAACATGACCTCCCAAATGGCTATTATTGGTTAAACATCTCTTATATATTTTCTTTTGCTTGAGTGCAATTTTACAATATTACAGGTATGGAACCGGTTATCCAAAATGCTTGGGACCTGGGGTTTTTCCAGATAAGGGGTCTTTCTGTAATTTGGATCTCTATACTAAAAAATCATTAAAATCATTGGGATTGGTTTGCCACCAAGGATGAATTTTATCTTAGTTGGGATCAAGTACAGAGTAATTTGAAATAATTTTTAAGTTTTAATTATTATTGATTAAAATAAAGTCTATGGGAGATGGCCTTCCCTTAACTTTGAGCTTTCTGGATAACGGGTTTCCGGGTAAAGGATCCCATACCTGTACTATTCTAATGACCTTTACTCATGATTGTTTTGTATTACTCTCCACTGCTGTCTTGTCTTAGTTGTCCCAGCGAGATGCGGACT
Organism: Xenopus tropicalis; assembly: GCF_000004195.4. Taxonomy (NCBI): domain Eukaryota; kingdom Metazoa; phylum Chordata; class Amphibia; order Anura; family Pipidae; genus Xenopus; species Xenopus tropicalis. The sequence goes on along the minus strand of NC_030680.2, from coordinate 60,133,151 downwards.
TGCGTGTGCAAGGGGAGGAAGTTCAGCAATTGCAGACCCGGCTGTGGGAAGCAGAAGAGAGAGCACTGAATGCTGAGAATCAGAGTGGCTCTTCACTTAGCAGTATGGAACTCTACCGCAGTAAATACCAGGCTTGTGTGGGCCGCGCTGGGGAGCTTGAGAGCAATGTCAGACAGATGGAAGATGAAGTGCAAGAATTAAAACTTGAGGTTTGTGTTTAGATACAGTGCAAAAGGCATAAAAGGAAAAGACACATGTTAAATATGAATTCAGCTTAAAGCATTGTAAGCAATTGCAAGGTTTATTTGCACCTTCTACCAACCAGAGGAGACTGCAAAAAAGTCTCATTTATAAATGCATCTATCTCTCCGTTTGGCTTTATCTCCTTATATCCAGTATATTTACTGCACTGAATGATTTGGGAGCGTGGATCCTAGGCAGTATTAAAGATCTACAATTTTTGGGTATCCTATTAATTCTTTGCTATATTTAATAGTAGTGAATACCAGTTAATTCACTAAACAGGGGCAGATTTATCAAAATGTTAGTGTAAAAACATAAAAACATAAAGCATAAAAACTAAATTTTTAGAAGCGTATTTATCAATGGGTGAAAGTTAGAACTCACCATTTTTAAAGGAAAATCCCCAGTGGAACAAGGTCAATACAATGTTAAATGCTGAACAAACTATTTTACGGTCACTTGTTGGTGAATGAAGAAGGGTGGCAAATCATTGCATTTGTGCTATAGTTTTGACTCAAACCAAGGGGTCAAGAGTTTATGGCATATTGTTTGCATACCCAAATCTCTGATTTTATGTTTTTGGTATACCTTTATTAGTTAGTTCTTGCCAAAAAGTGATAGTGGGCAGCGACACATCCACCCAGTTTATGGCTATATCCTTTTTGCATAAAAGAAAAACAAAAAAATCTGATTCTGGCACAGATTGTATTTTTGAGTTAATCAAAGGCCCCTCCCCCACCGCAGACCAAACTTATTAACATATGAACAGGAATCAGCTGCTCCAACCTACAAAGTTACGGTGGCCATAAATGGGCAAATTTTAGCTGCCGATTAGGGTCCTTTAGACCGTTTCGGCAGCTTATCTGTCCATGTATGGGCACCCCTAATAAGCATACCTGACCAATATCTGGTCTAAAATTGGGCAGATCTCAATCGGGAAGGTTTGATTTTCCCATTGGATCAGGAACTGCATCGTCTCATTGATGCAGTCCTCGGTCCGACTGCCCATGCAGCCCCTATTTTAATTCTTCTCCTGATATGCCCACCTTAGGTGACACGGCAATTGTGGTTTTCATTGAAACAAGTTTATTTGTGGTTATATAAAAACTCTTAAAGGCACGAAGTTTGCCAGTCGCAGTAACCCATAGCAACCAAAAAGACGTTTGCTTTTAAACAGGTGACCAATAAATGCTGCCTGCTGATTGTTTGCTATGGGTTACTGTTCCTGGGCAAACTTAGTGCCTTTTATTACATAACCCCCTAAAACTGCTAATATCAGAATGCTGATAAATCTGCCTCTATAGGTCAGAGAATTGTTTATTTTGCTCTTCTCAGGGCTCGTGAGTCTTTTTGGGCGATTTCGGGAAATCGCGCCGCCGCGTGTGCCATCCCGCCGGCGACTTACATGTTCGCCGGTGGGATGGCGGGTCATGGCAACTCGGGGAGATTAGTCGCCCGCGAACAGGGAGTTTTGTCGCGGGCAACTAATTTCCCCGTGTGCCAGAGCCCTCAGGCTTGGCTCTGGCTTATCTCTGTCCATCATCAGGCTTGGTTATCTCTTGCACTGCTCAAGAGAGATAAGAATTTTTGTACAGATTGCAGTGCCGCCCTCATGCAAAGCACAGATAACATGCTAATTCTAAGGGTGAAGACACACGGAGCTACTTAGTAGCAACTAATAAATGCCAGAAAATACCCTGCCATAGTCAATACCGAGAATTGCCTCTGCTAAAACACATTAAGACTATTATCGGTAAATGATCAGCATTGTCTATTTTAGTAGCCGTGACAAGTAGTTGCTACTAGTAGCTCTGTCTGTCTTCACCCTAAACCTTGTTAGATGGAAAAGCAATATTGAGGGCTAGTCTTTGGCAAGTTTCAAAAAAATTAAATTAAAAACAAAACTAAGCCACCTTTGGATTACCATTTGTTGGTAATCCATTTCTGCCTTTATTCTAGAGGAGTTGAAAGCAGTGAAAGCTTGGTATGATTAAAAACTATTGTTTATTTTTCTATACGGACAGGAGGGACTGGCCTTCTTCACTTCTCACTGAAGGCAAATGTTTAAAGACACCTCTGTAGGATTGTGGTAGTAACACCTAATTTTTTAATTTACTGTGCTTATGTGCAGGTGGCTGAGAGAGATGCACGCCTTTCTGCCCTGCGAGGAGAGCTGCTGGTTATGCAGCAGGAGCTAGAAAGCAAATGTTCAGAGCTGGAGAGTTGTGAGGAAGCCATTGATCAGTTAACACAGGAACTTCAGGCCACACAAGCAGACCTAAGCACAAGCCGCAAGCAAGCACGGGAGAATGAGGAAATGCTTCAGTCAGTTAAAGAACGTGCAGCAGGGTTACATGGACAGGTAAGCTATTAGTTAGGATAAAGTCATTATGTAGCCTCTGTTTCCCCAAAGTGTCATGGGAGTGGTTTCGGTTCAGTAAGTAACTCAAGGACTCTCTGGTTTTATGGACTTATAGCTGTAGGCTGTCAGTGGAGGATGTCTTTCATGTAATAGATGTATCTATCCCCTCTAATATTTTCCTTACTAATCCTGAGGCCTAGTCCTAATTCTTTTTTATTAGGAATATTCTGCCTAATAGCCAGAATGGGCTCCCTGGTGCTCTCAGTTTATCTCCACCTATGTACCTAGTGTTGCTGCTGCTGCGTTTTGCTATAACATTAGATGATCCCCTCTAGTCATCACATCTTTCCTTATCTTACAGGAATGGAAATCAATGCCCCAGGTCATTTCTTACCTTTTTAGTCCAACCCTGTTAGACAGCAGCTAAGGCAAAAACTGCCATTTCTTCCAGGTGGATCATATGAGTATGTGGTCTCGGGTAGACAGCCACTGCTATAATGCATTACATTAGGGCACTGGGTACTTTTCAGTCAGTGGAGTAATTCCAGGCCCAAGCAACATCATACTTGCACTTCAACTTCGACAAAACAGTTATGGGTACTTTTCAGCCAGCTGAAATACTCTGGGCAAATAGTGCCCAGTGTGCTATGAGCCTAGAAAGCTAGGTGCTGTCTGAACAAAGCTACTAAAAGTTATTTAACCTTTGCAGTTGGCCAATTCTATCACTTTAGTCAACACCTTGCTAAAGGGGAACCCCAAAAACTATTTTTGCATAGAGAAAGGCACTGCCTTTCAAGGCAGTCGTACTACTTATGAGCTTATTATGGGCTAAAGTGAATCCCTTTATTCCTATGCAGGTTCCAGTCATATATACCAGAATTCTTACAGCTTGTCCTGATATTTTAAACAGATGTAAGTTTGCTTGCCCTGTTTGTGCAACCATCCTGGCATGCATGTAATACAGTTCTCTGGCACAAAGAGAATTCATTTTCCAGGACAATCTGGTACTTTGTTTAAATGCAGATAATTGCTTATTAACCCCTTGTGATTCCATGTTGTTCAGTTTGTTTGGTTGTCTTGCTCTATTTTCTGCAGTCTTGACACTTTTCCAGCATGCAGTCTTGCCATAATGTTCCAGATGCATAGCATGTGTGCATTATAAATGTAGAAATGTGATGTTCCCATATCTTTGTACCTCTCTAGCCAAATACACACAATTGCATGGTAATGCACCCTGTGTTTGATATTCATACACATATCAAACTGTTAAATGAAGTAAATATACTGTGTTTTTGGTGGGTGCATATTTATTTCATTGGGGCATGGTTTACATATATTTATTCTTTGCATATTTGCACCGTTGCACTTTGACGGAACATGGTATAAAAGAAACCTCTACAAAGACTACAGTGATCCAGGGCATGTGCATTTTTTCCTCTGCCACCCATACAAGTATATGTTTTTGGGCCCCCTTTGTTTCAGAGCCCCGATAATGATGGGGCTTCCCATTCCTGAATGGTGATGAATATTCTGTTGATGTCAAAAGAGAATACCTCTGCAAATGGAAATGGTGCTTTGTGTATATGTGCAAATATACAGAGGAAGAATATTTCTGTAAACAAGGGCCATAGCTGAAAGATAACAACTGATATATTCAGTTTAATATGCAAATTAGGAAAAGGAAGGGTTAAAGACAATCACACGCTTCATACGTGGTGAAAAAATTTCAGCTTCCGTGTCTTCCAGCTTTCTTATGTGACAAAAAGATGATTTTTAGGATTCAGATCAGCCAGAGGCATGGATTCAGCCAAATCCTGCTGAAAAAGGCAAAATCTTGCCAAAATCCCAAACTCAATCCTGGATTTGGTGCATCCCTAGTTAATATAGTATCTGTCTGTTTAACAGGTAGTAGAACTGGAAGAGGACCTAGTGAAACTGCAGACAGATTTTGCTTCTTATAAAGCCACTCACAGATACAGCGACAACAGCTATGGAGAGCTGGAGAGACTGGTCATGCAGCTTAACCAGGTAAGGTGGCCCCTCCACCTCCTCTAATGCAGCACAGTGTATGTATGATAGTTCTAACACTATGCTGGTTCCATGCTCAGGAGCTGAACCACGTAGAGGCAGAGGTGCAAAGACAGAAGCAGGAGACTGCTCATAGCCACTCACTTTTGCATGAGCTGAAATTGGATCTATCTAAAGAAAGAGAGCAAAGAAACAGCACTTTGAAAGGTAGGTTTGTGCTAATGGCATTGCATATGGCAGGGTGTGGGGGGGCACTATAGCATGGGGACAACAATATAATAGGGAGTTTGTATAGGCAGATAATAAAACACCTTTGAATATAGTGGCTAATTAATAATTGTGTGTGTGTATGTATATATAAATATATATAAAATAATTGATGCCACTTGGCACTTACTAGATGATTTCCTCCTGCAGACGGCTGGGGATTTTGCCAGTGGTCGGGCATTGCCTGGCCTTGTGATCCACACTGCACCCTAAATGCACATTTACTGCCCCAGTCAGTGTTTTTGTTTTATTTACTCATACTGCTTTGCTTGGCTTGTGCTTCTCACTGTCTAACTAGGTTTGTTTCTTTGCCTCCATTTCGCTTTGTACCTCTAAGCTTTATTTTAATGCACAATGTAAGCATTTCACTTAACCACTTTTGGTGCTAATTCAGCTATACGTTCTGAATTTATGTGGATTTCGCTTTGGCATACAGTCTTCTTAATCATTTATTTTTAAATGTACACATTGCATAATGCTGCTTTGAGTTGCTACAGCAACTGGCTTCTGTTTGGTGCCTGTTTTCTGGGGATGGGTATTTAGCCCCAGCACGTCAGACAGGTAGTAGCCAGGGGTGAGGATGCAGCTCTGGCTACTAACAAACAGACAATGCCTAAGTCAGTGCTGTCCAAATTCTGTGGTACCGAGGGCCGGAATATTTCTGGCCTACATGGTAGAGGGCCAATAATGGAAGCCAGTTTTGACCATTCCTCTCTTTTAAACCACACCTACTTGAAACCACACCTACTTGAAACCACACCCATGTTATCGCATGGCCATAGCTATATTAATGGTGGTAGCGCAGCAAAAACCTGCCATACTCTGCCTTCCCTACCCTGTCTGTGTGTGCTATACTCTGCCTTCCCTACCCTGCCTGTGTGTGCCATACTCTGCCTACCCTAACCTGCCTGTGTGTGCCATACTCTGCATGTCCTACTCTGTCTGCCCTACCCTGCCTGTGTGTGCTATACTCTGCCTGCCCTATGCTGCCTGTGTGCATGGCACACACAGGCAGCATAGGACAGGCAGAGTATGGCACACACAGGCAGCATACAGTGACACAATGCTGGCACTGCTCCTACAGTTTGCATAACTATATATTAAAAAAAACTTTTTAATTGCGGTACCACCTCAGTATATGTTCTTTTTATAATGTGCAGTGTTTATTTGTGAGTTTCTACTGCTGTCTGAGGTGTGAAGAGGTGAACAATGTGGGTGATTACAGTCTGAGCCTGAGGTGTGAACAATGCAGAGGGTGAACAATGTAGGGATTAAAAGGTGTGAACAACACAGGGGATTACATGTTTAAACAATACAGGGGGATTACTGCCTGAATCTGAGGTGTGAACCACGCAGGGGGCCAGTACTGATACTATTTAAAGCTTACAAAGCAGCCAGAGAGGTGGGGGGCCACACAGAGGGGGGTCACAGGCCACCAGTGGGACAGCACTGCCCTAAGTTGAATAAAATAGAGTGGAGGTAGGAGAGGCCATATAATCACATGCAGGTTCAAAAAAGCATATTTAATACCTGAATAAGTTGCTTGTTTATAAAATTGCTTCTCTTTTGCTTTTATACCATTTGTCATATCTTCACTGCAACGGGCTGGGCCTAAAACTAGCCCCTGTCATTTTTAGTATTTTCTCGGCCAAAATGAAGCCCCAGGAACACTGCTTGTTCGCACCATTACCACAGAGTGAAATTATTAGTAGAAACATTACTCACCTCATTGTCCTTATGACAAAGTAAATAATAACAGCAGCGTTAAACAGCACAAGCACTAAAAGGGGCTTGTTGGGCGATGTAGCTGAAGGTACAGTAGCCAAGTGCGCCCCGGCAGTAGTATTCCCCTTCTTGGGAGACAGGCAAGGAGCACATTTTAATACAAGTACCCTTACTGAAAGTGTTTTTTTGCTCAACTGACTGCAGGGAAATCAGTGGGACCACAACTGCACTCATGTTTGTAAATGACCCCTACTGCTTTTAGCCAGAAAATGTATCAAGTGTCAGCACATTTCTGTCGGTCACTGTCTCCTCCTTTACCCAGATGTGGAGCGCCTGGAGCAAGAGGTTTGCAGCCTCCGGAGGGACGCAGCATCACAGATCCAAGAACACAAGCTTCTGGTTTCTGAGCAACAGCAGCAAATCCAGAAACTGCAGGAGGAGCTCAGAGAAAGTGCTAAACGTCTTGCTCAGAGGGAACAGGTGAGAGAAGATGGACATTTGTATTTGTGGGACAGCTCACCACCCTGGGGCAGGTGTTAAAGGTATAAGAGTGTATTGTAAAAAAAAAAATAACATAAAACTTGTCTAGTAACCCACAGCAGCCAATCAGCAGAGGTCAGGTACTTTAAAGCAAACATCTGGTTAGTTGCTACAGGTTACTAGACCCAGGCAAATGTTTTCCTTTTTAGTACCTTGCACCCAAAGTACTTGTTCAAACTCTATAGTTTATTTGTATTTCTGTATGTGTTCAACTTAAAAACCTAAATATTGTATCTGACTAGAGAAAAACAGGTGGGATAGAGACCTATCCAAGTAACTCATTGGGCCTCATTTATTAACAATGGGCAAATTTGCATCTGGGCAGTAACCCATAGCAACTAATCTGTCATTAGTTCTTTTTCAGCCAGCTGCAGACTTGGGCTGACATGGGTTAGTGCCCAGGTGCAAATAGTGTTTATAAATAACCTTATTGACTTTGGAATGGTGAGAATGTGAATGAGCTTAAAAAAAGCAAGGTGGATTAAAGATGGGTGGTTAGGGAGAGAATATGGCAGAAATATAACTTTATAAAAGAGACATTGTTACATATTAAGGCAAGTATACTATTTCAATTATTTAAATTTGATAACTGTAAAAGTCAGAAAGCAGAGGATTCTAATGTCCATGGAGTTCATGGTGTATTTCGCTAAAGATACAGTTCTAGCATGTTTGCTTGCATGTAAGTACTCAGCTCAGCTGCATTTCTTGCTTCCTGCAGGCCATCCAGAAGCGCGATACTGTGTTACGTCAGTCTGAGGCTGACCTCCTTAGAGCTCGCAGTTCCCAAAAATCACAGCAACAGGAGATAGAGCGCCACCTTGAGTCTGCTCGAGCGATGGAGAAGAGATTGCAGAATTCACAGAAAGAATGTGAGCAGAGAGAACGAGAAAATTGTTCCTTAAGAACAGAAATGCAAGATCTGAAAAGTGAGCTTAAAGAAACATATGCACTTCATCAACAAGCAGGTAATTCAAATAAGAGAGTAAAAAAAGATGCATGAAATCGTGTTAAGTACATTAATACTACTGGAGCAGTATAGAATAAACATGCTGATATGTCCCTGTTTCTATCACAGTGCAGGAGCTGGCTGGTCAAGAGGAAAAGACACTTTTATTAGAGAGCACACTGCAAAGCACCCAGGAGCAGTTAAGTGAGCGCGTGGCTGAGGTTGTGAGACAGGAACAGCACCTGCGCAGGCTGGAAAGTGAAATGCGCACATTGAGAGAGAGGACAAGTAGCAGCGAAGAGGAGCTGGAACAGTGCAGGTACTAGGATTTAGCAAAGTGTCTCTATGTTACATTGTAGCTTAGGTGTCTCTAACCTTTCCTCTGTGCCTCTGAGAGCAGATCAATAATGGAACGACTAAAGTGGGAGCTTAATGAGGTAAAGAAGAAACATCAGACCTCCTCACAAGAAGCCTTGAGTTTGCAGCACTCAGTTAGTAAACTTCAGCTTGAGCAGGCCAATGAGCAGGAGCAATGTAAAGCTATGCAGCAGCAGGTAACAATGAGTGGCACAAGTACCTCTGTTGGAATAGGTTGATTCTAATTGCTCTATATCAGTGCTGTCCAACTTCTGTTGTACTGAGGGCCGGAATTTTTCCGACCTACGTGGTGGAGGGCCGATAATGGAAGCCAGTTTTGACCACTCCCCTTTTTGAAACCGCACCCACTTGAAACCACACCCATGTTATCACATGACCATACCCATATTAATGGTTGTAGTACAGCAAAAACCTGCCATACTCTGCCTGCCCTACCCTGCCTGTGTGTGCCATACTCTGCCTTCCCTACCCTGCCTGTGTGTGCCATACTCTGCCTTCCCTACCCTGCCTGTGTGTGCCATACTCTGCCTTCCCTACCCTGCCTGTGTGTGCCATACTCTGCCTTCCCTACCCTGCCTGTGTGCCATACTTTCACTGTGTGTGCCATTCTTGACTGGTTTGTGCCATACTTGGCCTGTGTGTGTCATACTCTGCCTGCCCTACCCTGCCTGTGTGTGCCATACTCTGCCTTCCCTACCCTGCCTGTGTGTGCCATACTTTCATTGTGTTTGCCATTCTTGGCTGGTTTGTGCCATACTTGGCCTGTGTGTGCCATACTCTGCCTTCCCTACCCTGCCTGTGTGTGGCATACTCTGCTTGCCCTATGATGTGATGGCACACACAGGCAGCCTACAGTGACACAATGCTGGCACTGCTCCTACAGTCTGCACAATAACTATATATTAAAAAACTTTTTAATTAAAGTACCACCTCAGTATATGTTCTTTTTGTAGTGTGCAGGGATTATTTGTGGGTTTCTACTGCTCCTGAGGTGTGAACAGGGGAACAATGTGGGTGATTAGAGCCTGAGCCTGAGGTGTGAACACTGCAGGGGGTGAACAATGCAGAGATTAAAAGGTGTGAACAGTACAGGGGATTACATATTTAAACAATACAGGGGGATTACAGCCTGAATCTGAGGTGAGAACCATGCAGGGGGGGGCAGTTAATCACAGTACTGATACCATTTAAAGCTTAAACAAGAGTAAGCCATCAAAGCAGCCAGACAGGTGGGGGGCCACACAGAGGGGGGTCATGCGGGCCGCCAGTTGGACAGCACTGCTCTATATAATATTTTTACACTGGTAACTATCAGTTACAGGAGCAGAATGCCATCCAGAAGAGTCTCCGAGCTGAGCTGGCACAGCAACAGGACAGACATGATGAGCTGCAGAGACAACAGCAGCAGAGCAAAGATCGAGAGAGCATGCTGCAGCGAGAAGTAGAGGAGCTGAGCCTGAAAATCGAGCACTCTAACAGGCTGGTGAGTATAGACAGAGACAGCATGAATGGCAGAGACATGCAGAGAATTAAGTAAGAATGAACTGGGTATATTGTTGGTAAGTGTTAATCAATGACAACATGAATTGCAACAGTTAGCAGAAAGAGATCGGGCACTTCAGAGCTTGCAGAAAAGCTACTCACAACTAGAAAGGAGATTTCAGAATGCACACGAGGGAGCCAGAGAGGGTGCAGCAGAACTGGAATTAACCAAGAATGCTTTGCTACAGACACAGAGGAAAATCCAAGTCCAGACCCAAGAGGTAAGTGTACAGCAGTATATTTTTGCTTTTATGCATCAGTATGCCTGACTCTTTCCTACACTTTGCACATCACCACATTTAAGCCTCATCCACTTACTCTGTCTTTAAGCTCCATCCTCTTAATGCCTATGAACAACTCCCACATTTATTACATTGTGCTAAGGTCTTTTTACATCACATGTTATAATAACAGGAACAAAGCTTTCTCATGCCTAGTAACAGCAACCAATGTGATATTTCCTTCAAGTATTGTTCAAGCCTGCAGTAGCCCAATGCATGCTAATTGCTAATAGGACTCTATGGAACGGCTTTATTACAGTAGGTGCTTAAATTGCACCATTGCAGTACCTAAAGGAAACCAATCTACTATTAAATTGACCAGCCTACTAAAAGTCAGAAAGTGAAGACAAAGATCTGATTGTGGAACAGGAGCAGGAGTGATTCCCACACCAATTTCTTCTTACATCATTTGTACTTTTAGCTAAATCGCTTGGAAGAATCTTTGTCATGCTTGCGTTCAGAGGGGGAGGCAGCGCAGAAGATTGCAAGGGGCCAAAGCCAGGAACTGAGCACAGCACAGGAGAGTGTGACAGAACTGAGAGGTCAAATGACTGCAGCACATGCCAAGCAGAGAGAGGCCATGGAGCAGGTAATACTTACAAAATGAACTACTAAAACAGGAAAAAAGTTCTGTAAAGAAATATACAGGCATGGGGTCTATTACCTGATATGCCTGGGAGCTGGGGGGGGGGGGGGGGTTCAGGATAACACATATTTCCATGATTTGGCTCTCTGTACCTTAAAGGAGAAAGAAAGTCATTTTGGCATTTTACTGCCAATAGATTTGCCACATAAGTGCCACCTAGTACACTACATTTATTCTGCTGAAACCATTAACATACCTGAGCAAACGGCTTTAGAAGCTTTCTCCTTTTGCTTAAGATAGCAGCTGCCATTTTAAGTAGCTTCCTGCCTGCAGTCTCTAGTTGTTAGAACTGAGATCACACATTCCTAAGGGAGGGGGGGCAGGAGAGGGGAGGGGTGAGCAGGAGAGAGGAGAGAACTGCGCAGACTCTGGCCCCTGGAATTAAGGCTATTTCTGAGAGAGGAAGTTAGACACTGGAACATCATGTTTACAAAAAAAGAGACAAGAAATCCTGTATTCCTTTTGATAGAGGAAGTGCTTATGGCTGTATTTACATAGACCTTTCTGATAAAGATTACTTAGTTTTTACCTTTCCTTCACCTTTAAGTCTACTAAAAATAATTTAAATTATATAAAACCATTGTTGTTGGTGTGCCACCAATATGGATTCATGCAGCAACTAGGATTAAGTACAAGGTACTGTTTTATTATATCAGAGTTTTTCACTTAAAATGGACTCTGTGGGACTCTAATTGAGAGATTTCCAGATAACTATTCTAAATAAAATATAAAGTACCAACATTGAGATTTCCCATATACGCTGACTTCCACAGGCCAAAAAGAATGTAATGCCAAGCTTAGCAGGACTACTTTTGCTGGGCTATTGCTAAGTTAGGCTACAGAGCTTATGTTTTTCAGAACTATACCAGCCCATATGAAAGTAAATAAACCCTGGAAGGCAGTGGTTTTTGCACTTTGCAATGCATCAGCTCATAAAGATACAGATATATGGAATCTTTTTGTATCATCCATAGACCTGAGAGTATCCAGTTCAACTAATAAGGCTGATGTCACACGTAAGAGTTCACATTCCAGAGCAGATATCTGCTGTGTGTGCCTGCACCCGGAGCCACTGAATCAGACCGGGTACAGGCACACGGGGGTTAAGGGGTTGATCCTCTACCTGCGCTTTCTCGAGAAGCATAATGGGTGAAGTCAAAGACACATTACTCCCATACCTGTTACTGTGTACAGTATAAATATCACACCCAGTACCTGGTTGCAAGCAAAGTCATCCTGTTTTGCCTTTCATCATCTACTTTTTGTGGCACAACTTTTTCAACTACCCTTTCTAACATTCTACCCTTTTTAACATTCACCTACCTGTCACTAACTTGAAAGGCAAGGATCAATGCAATTATTAAAAAAAAAACCACCTTTTAAATACTATTTCTACAGCTATCTGAGCGCACCAGGGAGTTGGCAGCTCTGCGGAATGAGTTACAGCGCAGTCAACAGAGAAAGGCTGAGCTAAAGAGAGAACTTGCAGCACAGGAGGAACGTGTTCAGAGACTGACCGCAGAGGTCCATTCTTTGCGTGAGCTTCAGCGACAGAAAGATCAAGAGGTAACATTGTACAGTAATGGGGGGAACAGAGGGATAACAAGCAGATTTCAGTGCTAAAGCCCTAATAATGTCAAATGGGTACTCTTGGTATGCACGCATCAGTATCTATCAGATGCTCTTTGTTAGGGGTGCTTCTGGAAGGTCCCTAAAAAGAAACAATCACTCGTGGAAACTAGTAAGATGCTGGGAAAATAAGCAAAAGAATGCAAAAACCTGTATTAGGGCAGGCAAAGTATGGCACACACAGGCAGTACTCTGCCTGCCCTTAGCTGCCTGTGTGCCATACCCTGCCTGCCCTATGCTGCCTGTGTGTGCCATACTCTGCCTGCCCCATGCTGCTGTGTGATCCATACTCTGCCTGCCCCATGCTGCTGTGTGATCCATACTCTGCCTGCCCTTAGCTGTTTGTGTGTGCGCATGCTAACTTAGCGTGCTCATGTGGCCTGTGGGCCGCAGTTTGGACAGCACTGAGCTAGAGATTTCACACCCCAGTGCTTCTCTTGCTAATCTTCCTCTGCAGTGTGCTACTATAATGCTACTTCTGGGCACTGAGCTGTCTTATGATCATGCGTCCAAAAGCAAGAAGATAGCCTTGAGCGAAGAACCTATAGGCACATACAGACATGTGCTCCTAGTGCTTCTTGTGCACAAAATAAGTGCAAGGCGCTGGTATAGAAGAACATTAGACAGTGTTGTGTATAGTGCTTTAATTGGCTTATTTATACTGTTTCTGCCACTGCTATCAGGGCTCTTACAAATGGGTGTGTATTTTATGCAATACAGGCTTGAGTGCACCTAAACGCATCAGTGAATAATTCCACTATATTCTGCCTTGCTCTATTCACAAGCTTCCAGAATTGCATTTGTTTTTTTGGATGCGACATGCTACAAATGCATGCTGAGCACAAAAAAACATATTGCATTTTAAATTCAAAGGAGACATATAGCATAACTAAACCCACCCCAGTGTTGTTGGCAAAATACATAATATATGGTGCTGGTTTTACTTTGCGCCAAAAATGTATATTGAACTTTTTTTAAAAAAAAAACTTTATTGGAGCTCCTTATAAATCCTCTCAGCTCCCTGTTTGTGTTCAAACTGACCAGTATATACTAATACTGAAATGGCAATGAGCTTCTCATATGATTAAATGCAAAATGTTTACAATCAACCCACATGTTTTGTGTAATATACACAGACTAGTACTTACATGAACAGTCAGACTAGAGATTACTGTACTGGGCAGATTTGGGGATGATTTGACTTTGGATGACAAGGTGCACAGTCACCCACATTCCTGCTCTTAATGTTCCAGGTGGAGGTTAGTGAGGGGCGCCGGAGGGAGCTGAACAACCAGCTGCAGCACTGCCAGAGGCTCTACCAAGACAGCTCCCGTGAGCAGAGACAGAGGGAAGAGGAGATGAAGCAGCTGCAGGGGCAACTTGATGCCTTGATAGAAAAAACAAAACAGGAGGGAATTGAGGTAGTACATATTGCTGGGTGAAAAAAGTCTGCTGTCTCAGAGGGCAACACACTGTAATGCTGCTAATCAGCAGATCTTCTTTCATTCCTATTAACTACCATCTTGGTACATAAAATGGAGTCATGTCTGTTTCTTTTTGTCATACAGAAAGAGGCTTTGCAGACATCATTCAACCATCTAAAACAGAAATACAGTGCGGCTACTAGTGAGGCAAGTGCCTGGTGTACCTGTTGTGGGACTTGTTTCATTCCAGAGCTGGAGCCAGTGTGGCACATGTTTCTTGATGTCATTAAATCCTACAGCACCGTAACAATAGTGGATTTGCTGCCCAGAGTTGTGTGGAAGAGCCAGCACTAAAACTCTTTTTGGGGGGAGGCGGTGGGTTACATCTTTAGCTGCTCGGTATCTGCATGGTGGCATAACTCACTTCATTTTACTCTAGCTGGAAACTCTGAGAAACTCTTTGGAAGCAGCAAGATCTGACTGCCGCCGCTTGCACCATGAAAGTGAACTGGTCGTGAGCAATGTAAATGACTGGGTGAGCGAGCAAAAGTAAGTGCCTCCCCTAGCAAACCCATTTAGTAGCGTGTTTGCTTTCATGCATAGACTTGTTCTTTGCCACTATTACCTCAGCCTTAATGATGGTGAAGGGCATGCAAACAGAAATATTGTTATTGAAGAAGGTACACATTAGAAACATTGGAAAACTTCATACATTGGGTCTAGATTTACTAAAATTGGGCAAAGTTTTTGGATATACATTCACACCTCAGTGTATATTTACACTTAAACTCACTGGTACAAATAGATTTACAATTTGGATCCCTGTAGGAAAAAACATAGGGAAGCAAAAGAAAATATTGGAAACTCTGTAGTGAATGGAAATGCATCCTCCATTGCACCATCGCTATTTATCTTTTTTGAAAAAAAAAAATAGGCCTAATTTAGTTGCACTAAACACAAAATGCACCGCAAGCTGCTGTTGAACTAAAACATCATTTTCTATATGAAGCTTAGCTTGTATCTAACTTGTCACCTTATGTAACAGACAAGCCAGCAAGACCCTAGGAGAGAAGATCCGGGAGCAGAGTAAACAGATCGGGCAGCTGGCAACAGAAAAGGAGTGAGTTGTTCTTGCAAATCCATTTCTTTCAACTGCATTAAGTTTTACCAGATACATCCAGTGTCAGACCCCCTCATTATTTGGCTTTCATTCTGTTCAGTTTAAAATACACTTTATATAGACACAGTCATGTAATTCATATCATTAGCGGCACATCGGTTTCCAAATTCGCCCGAGGTTGCTTCGCGAGGAAATTTCAGGCAACTTTACAAAATAAAGCGCCACATATATTTTGCCAACAGCAATTCACTTTTATTGCCGGTGGTAAAGCATTTTAGGGAGACTTGTTGACCACAGTAGCCCAAGATTTAACCGTGAGCAACAAATCTCCCCATGTGCTGTCACCCTAATGGTTTATTTATTTTGGTTTAGTTTATGCTAAATGTGTCAGGCAGGGCTGGACTGGGAGTAAAAAGCAGCCCTGGAAAAAAAATAAATAAATAACAAAGCAGCCTACATATAAACGTGTGTGTAACATATCAACATAAAACTGAATGCCTGGGGTCTACTGAACCAAATGCTCAGCTTCTCAACCTGGAAGTGCTACATTCTGTGGAATTTCTGTACCTTTATTCACAGATAGTAGATTCTAGGATCTGTAGTGCCTAAAGGGTTAACCCCTTTTTTAAAGTGGGCCCACTTTAAAAAAAAAAAAAAAGGCAGCCCCATTCTAAGTCTGTTAGGCAGCCCAAAGGCATCATAAGTTCTATTTATATTTCTCATGTTGAAGGCAAAAATGTGTATATTTCCCCTTGAAAAGGGAAGTTCCACACAAAAACTACAATTACAAACAAGATTTCAGTGAATACATATTGGAAAGTTACTTAGAATTACATTTTATTTCATTATGCAAAAAAAAATTTTTTTTTGGGTGGAGTTTTGGTATTCTGCTCTGACCCCCCCATGCTGGTATAATCATTCTCCTTCTAAACAGTTTAAAATGTCTACAAGAGATGCTGTACCTTGTGCTAACACAGTTGATTAGTGATAGCCCAAGCTTTGGGTAATGTACCAAAAGCTGGTTGGTAAATGCTTTATGCTTACTATCCGTTCTACAAACAGCCATTTGCAGGAGGTGATAGAACAACTTCACCGAGAGAACAGGCAACTCAGGCAGCAGCTAGACGAGTGGAGAATAGAAAATGAACGCTATAAGGTAAGCACCGTGTGCAAAAAGGTATTTCTGTTTGGGCTATACCATTGTATTCTAACAGTGCTTGTTATAGCTGGCTGTGCTGTATTCTAGCTGACTCTGCATAAATCTGACCTGGACAGCAGGAGTCCCAGTGACCTTCTCACTGAAGATGTGGGGTAAGAATCCAGCATAACTGTTATCAGTCACTACCTACAAAATGTTATAGTATTATGACATGTATTCTCTCTGCTGCAGGACCCTTCGCTCTGCCCGCCGTGTCTTTACCAGTCTTGGAAATCTACGGACAAAATGATGGGAAAATCCTTAACATTTATATGAAACCAATACTGGCACTGACTCACGACTAAAGCTTATACTGAAACCACTGAGGGGATTCTGTGCTGGCTGGGGTTTTATTTATCATATATAGAGACTGCGGTCAGGCTAACCTGTAAATATGTGTATAAGGGACAGCTGAATGCCTTGTTCAAGGAAATCCAAAAGTGAAGCTATACAGGGGACATACTATTATAAGTTATTTGAATCACTTTTTTTTTTTTTTGAAATGGATGGTCTTAACACTCTTTTGGAGAAGCAATACAGGAGGTTTGCACATTTTAATATGTCCCAGATTTCTGCTTGCTGCATCAACATTAAATTGTTTTTTTTTAAATATTTATAATTTTATAATAAATTAATCAGACTGATCGTTTCTCTCATTCTTTATGTAATGGAGACATCAGATGAATGGGACTCTGCATGTTAGGGAAGGCCTGTATGAGAAATGCAGTGCACAGGGGCTGGAATAGCCAAGCCAGAGCAAACCATCACCAAGCTGTCGGACTGTATAGCAAGAGATGACAAAACTCCCCTCTGCAAGCAGCCAAGCCTGAGCCAGAATCCCCGAGCTGCACTTCATCCCGTCAGCATTGTAGGAAAATCAATAATCAGCATTTAACAGTTGCGTTTTAGTCAATATACAGCACTTAAATTGGCTTCAAGCAGAGGGAGCTGCCGATAAGCCAACTGATCCACTTGTTGTGGGACTGCCTCTGACATTACGACACTCGTTAGGAGTTAATTATCATGTTAACACTAGTCTGTACTTATCAAACTGTCTATAAGATCAAGGTTTGCACTAAATATTATGGGCAAAAAGGAGGGCAGAGGAGCACAGTTGGCTAATTCCACCTTCCATACGTTCATTGAGCCTGTGTATTTGTAGAATTTTAAAAGGAAAGCACGCAGAGCCAAAAATTCAAGACATTATTGTTAAAAAATAACATTGTTCCACTTTACAATAAGGAAAATACTTAAACCCCTCTCCCACCCGCATTGTCCATTACACTCGAAGAACAAATGACATCTCGTCCCATGCAGATTTATCATATCCATGCCAGGAGGAAAAATGACATGAGGTTTCAAAGGCCAAACCGTGCAGGTGTGCGGCGGGGTGTCCCAGGTTCTACTTGATCTTTCCTTCCTGGCGTGTAAATTTTCAAAGACCTGGTGAAACATAGCATTAAAAAATCAATAAGTAGTCGCTGCTGCCTAACCATGGAACCAGTTAAGCTGCCTACACTGGATACTTTTCATCGTAGTATCTGTGCAATCAGCTCATGGCCCACTTACTCAGATATAGAGCTACCGTGTTTTCCCGAAAATAAGGCATCCTCCAAAAGTAAGGCACCCCCCCCCCCCTTTTCATCCCCCCCCGGAAAGTAAGTCACCCCCCGAAAATAAGACACCCACCTGGAAGCCGTCTAGCGATGCGACTTCCTGTTTCCCCTGTGCGCTGCCTGCGTGGTCTCTCTGGCGCCGTTATAACACATTGAGTGGTGACGGCGCGAGAGAGACCACGCAGGCAGCGCACAGGGGAAACAGGAAGTCGCATCGCTTAGACGGCTTCCATGGTGACGGCGCGAGAGAGACCAAGGTACCGGTAAGAACGAGAATGTTACACAGGAGGATCAGAGGACACAGAAATAACAGAGGGGGCAATAAAAAAAAGGCACATGAGGATCAAAGGGGGCAATAAAAAAAAAGGCACATGAGGATCAAAAAATAAGACATCCCCTGAAAATAAGACCTAGTGCATATTTTGGAGCTTAAAAAAATATAAGACAGTGTCTTATTTTCGGGAAAACACGGTATTTTATCCTCATATAAATGACTCACCTTTGTACAACACTCACAAATCTAACAGTTCACATTAATAGAACAATCTATGCCCTATCCATAGTTAACAAAAATGTGCAGCTGAAGAGCTATTCACCTCAGAATCATCCCTCCGCTGGGTGGGGGCAGTGACTCCCATAAACACTACAGTTGCTTTTTTTTACTTCCTTATATGATGTCACACGATACTGGCAGCAGACTTAACTCCTATTGGCTGTGTCTCCTGTCAATCTGACACTGCTTCCTGTGCTTGTGACAGAGTGCTGCAAATCTAACAGAACTGTGCTGAGTCTATTTGCCTATGCCACTGCAAGGGAGAAATTAACCAACTGGTTAGGAGTGCACAAGCCACCAAATAAATGGTCCAATAGGAAAACCTGGATGTGATGATGTAAGCATATAGGAAGTTCTCAGTGTGTCAGGTTCAAAATTGGCCACTCCCATCCCTTCAGAAAACTGATCAGAGAGACAGAAGGACTGATTTAACTGGTAGAAAAAATAGCTTTTACAGTGTCCTTTTGATTTTTTTTATGGAAAATTGATTTTCTGACACTTTGAGGGCATTGTTGGTGATTTAATAAGATTTGAACATTGAAGGTGAACAGCCTTTTTAAATTAGATTATCATGCACAAGGGCAAGAATTCTGTGTTGACCTATAAATTGTATCATTCTCATACCAGGGTTTGACCCAATGAAGTACCAATTTGGGGGCCCAATGCATAAAATTTACTATCCATCACGTATTGGTCATGCGGAAAGTAGGAGTGGAAATCCTCCCTCACAGCTCACCTTGCACTGCTAAGAATGTTCTTTTTCTCCTGCTCCTCTCTCCTGGCACGAAGCTGCTCCTCTGCCAACATCATTTCTTCCTCCATGGCAGATACTTCCTCCTTTGCACGGCGCCTGTTTTCCTAAAAGTTTTTTTTTATAAATTGTGAATCAAACTTCAGTTTATATATATATTAAAAAAAACAAATCTAAAATCACAGTAACACTTACCTGTCTTGTTTTCCCTGCATGCTTAATACTATAAAACATTGGACCCAGCTCTGCCAGCCATTCCCCATCCACAGCTGTGACACATTGCATGTATTCCTAGAAGGGTCACCAGGAAAGAAAATATTAGGACATTTCTGCATGGTCAGTTTTTTGGTGCTTGAAAGCAATGTCTGCTGGAAGAATGTGATTTGCTATAAAATACTAATGTTAGTTGGAGTATTACTAATAAGCATATTAATACATACCGTATATACTCGAGTATAAGCAGAGTTTTTCAGCACCAAAAATGTGCTGAAAAAGTTGCCCTCGGCTTATACTCGTGTATATACGGTTTTTGAAGATCGCATTAATTGCACAACCAAACCCCGCCACCCCGCCCAGCTGATTCTAGGTCTATGTTCAGCCTGTCAGGCCAGTTGCTGGCAAACACACCAGATTTCACCGCAGAAAAACGTTATTATGTATTGTCTATGAAGATTTTCATTGTATTTCTCTGCTGAAATGTGCAGGGTGTGCCGGCACCTGGGTGCAGGCAAGGAAGAAGACCAATGCCAGTGTAAGGGGCTGAACCGAGAATCAGTCCCATGTGGCATTAGCCTAAAGTAGCACAGTGGACTGTGTCTTGCATATACACCAAACACTCAAAAAACTCAGGCGTAAAAGAATAATGAAAAAATGTAGGGTTATCTATATAACCTTGGACATGGATTGCATGAGAAAGTGTCCAACATTACATTATTTAAATGGCCAGCTTGATAATGACAACACATAGTAATCTTTATGAGCCCTTTAGTCTAAAAGGTCTTTTACAGAAACATTATCACTTATAAGTCTGTTAGCAAATCCTTTATGTTTGCTGCATTTCTTTTGAATTGAATTCCTGAGCAGCCATATTGCCCTTTGATTCTGGATGCTGCTCTCTAGTGGCTAGTAAAGAGAAGAACACATATTCTTCTGAAACAATAGCAAAATGTATTTCTCGCCATTTCTTACCTTAGTGGTCATCACCAGCTCGTGGTAAACAATGTAATCTGGGGTATATCCCATCCCAAACAGTGAGCTAGTTGGGTGCAGATGGCATGGCATCCCAGTTCGTACATTCACGTACTCTCCAATCCCCTGCAAATAAGTTAAGATAAGAGGATTTTTTTTTTACAGTGACTGACTGGCAACATTACCTTTTTCTGTTCCCCATCTGCATGTTATACTGCCCTTCTTTCTTGATTCCAATACCAACCTTAAGCCTAGCAGCCTGGTGAAAATAGGCTGCACATATGCACTTTCTGACAATGTCCCAGTCTGAGCCACAGGATGAGAGAGACATTCTCTGGGAAACCATGATGTCCTTCAACTGTGCCCGAACTTCACGAACCTAAGTACACAAGGAAGATGCCTGTCACATACACAGAGGCCTTGTAATCTAGCATGGCTCACTCGCAATGTGTAGCAAAAACACACACCTTACGCATTGCCTTGGCATGGATGAAGTGCTGGTTGCACCATCCACTGGAGTAGTTATTGTTCTTCCACTGCAGGAAGACATTCAGATATGTCAAATGGTCACTCTCTGGAACAGCAAACTTCTCTCTAACCTGGTCACTCTCCTCCTCGCGTCCCTAGCAGAAAAGATAGACAGAGGAATACCTAATAAAGAGGATGCATCCATTTTGAAAAGACTTTCATAATAAAACAAATCTCCCGAATTGCAAGTGGGCGAGAGAAAGGTACGCGCATGGTTCACTAAGAGGAGCATACAGACTGCTATACAGAGAACTTGCACTGATGCACTTTATTTCAATATATAGTGCAAGCTCTTCATTTAAAATTCATGAAAATGTATATGTAACACTTGGGGCCAGTATCATCAAAGTCCAAATTTCGGATCATTAAAAGTACAAGTCCAAAAAATTCGGATTAAATACGAAAATTTCTGATGGCCATTAATTGCACAAAGAATTGTATTGTTGTCGTACGAAAATATCATGGTATGACCCGAAAGTTCAGAAATTTTCATATCTGAACAATCGTTAATGGCACGAAAAACTTATGCACTGAAGGTTCAAAGTCAGATTTTGGAAGTCTCCCATAGGACTCAATGGCACTCTGCAGCTCCAACCTGTCCCAAGGAAAGTCTCCCATAGGGCTCAATGGCACTCTGCAGCTCCAACCCGGCCCAAGGAAAGTCTCCCATAGGGCTCAATGGCACTCTGCAGCTCCAACCCGGCCCAAGGAAAGCCTCCCATAGGGCTCAATGGCACTCTGCAGCTCCAACCCGGCCCAAGGAAAGTCACGATACGGAAGCTTCAATGAATCTGAAACTTTCACACAATAAATATGATTTTGTCGCACAAATTTACACAAAGGACGAAAAAGTTGCGGATATTAACGAAAAAAAGTCTTTAAAAAAATCTTCTATAAATTAGAAAAAATAAAAAAATTTTGTAATCATACTAATTCGTACATTGATAAATGTGTCCCTTAGAGTACAGTTGTGTTTTCATGATTGATCCTTTTAAAAACGGAGACCTTGATCAAAAGAACACAAACTGGACACCCTATAAAATTACCTTAGGTCTATAGAATATTGCTGGCACAGACAGCATAGACACCACAATAAGGATTTCAGAACTGCAGCCCATATCACAAGATACAATAAGCATTTTAGAGAGAGCTGGGTCCAAAGGAAATTCTACCATGAGCCGACCGGTAGGTGTAAGGGCACCTGTTTAAAGAAGAGAGATGTTTTATTAGAGAAAAAGAAAATAGCAACTAGGGAGGAAGGATACAAAAAGAAGAAGATATATTTAAGGCCTGCATGTTCGGAATAACATACCAACCTGTATTATCAAGAGCTCCAAGAATCCAAAGCTGGTACATGGAATTCAACATGTTGTCCTCTGGGGGAGGATCCATAAAGTGAAAGAGAAGCAAGTCCTGAACCCCCAGTGACTTGAGCAACAGAACGACGTTAGAGAGATTTGTGCGCTGGATTTCTGGAACTGTAGTGTGGAGCAGCTCATTCTTATAGGCACTCTGTGTGTACAGCCTGCCCAGCCAAGAAGAGGAGTGTGTCACAAAAGGATTCAAAGTACTGCTGAGATTTAAGCACTTGTAATAAAACTAATCATATCAGGGGAAGGTAGTGGCATAGCACAGCATAAACTTACCTATAGCACTGTCCAGGGCCTGTTCTGCCTGCTCTACCTGAGCGCTGGTTGGCATTTGCCTGGCTAATAGGGTAAATCTGCAGAGCATCCATTCCAATGCGGGGATTAAATACCTATTACATTTGCAAATAGTTTTGTTAAAACATTAACATTCAGACTGAAATGCTTGCAGGATGATCATTTTGCTCTACTAATAACTCAACAGAATACACTCACCTTTAATTTGCAGTAGCCTGAATCTATCACAAACATGATGCCATCTACAGTCAGGGATGTCTCTGCAATATTTGTGGCCACAATGCATTTTCTCACACCATCTGGAGCCTGTAAGTAAAAGCACAGACATTAGCATTTCTAAATAACACTGGCTATAGAAATGCTATTTTATGGCTATTCTTGTCTAGCTCCACATTTTTTTTGCCTCCAATCAGAATATTTCCAAGCTCACCTTTTGGAAGATCTTGGCTTGCAAGTCAGATGGTAACTGAGAGTAGATTGGTAACACAGCCAGAGGTGGTGCACTGTCCAGTTCCTCCAGGCGTTCAACTATCTGATCTGATGTCACCTGTTGGTTGGAAAACGGGGGCGCATTACATCACATTGCTGTTTAAGTAAACAGTGTCTTCTCTTCATCGGCAACTGCAAGGAAAAGCCATAGTGGCCCAGATCTCACCTCAATGTCCTCCTGACCAGGCATGAAGATCAGTATATCACCTGCAGCTCCAGATAAGTGGATTTGTAGAGCTTGTTTTACAGCAGCTTCCACATAATCCTCCTGGGGAGTCTGCACAAGAGAAAAAGATGAGAGGGAAGGGACACAGAAAATAATGGCAGTAACTAAAGCAGATCAAGGGGTACAAATAGGGCAATGAAACAGATAATACATGCACTCAAAGAGAGAAGGACTGGAATGGAAAAGTTTCAAGTTAAAAATAAAGGCATGGGAACAAAAGTAGGTGACACAGGGATTGAGATTGCAGATGTAATCACTTGTACAGGGGAGAGGGAGAAGACTAAGTAGCCAGAGGGCATAATGTGAATAGAGAATGACTGTACCCAGACAAGAATTACAAGATTTTTTTTATCATGGGATAGATTTATGGGATATTTATTCATTTTCCTGGTAACTGCTTCAATACAGTTATCAATACTGGGCACTTGCACTTCAGGAGCTTTCCTCTTCCAGGCAACTAAATGGATTCTACCATGAATGACAAGGGGCAAAGTTTATCTACCTGTCAAAGTAGTTCTTGGTTAAGAATAAGGAAAGCAAACTAAGAGGCCCCCTATACTCTCCATGATACATTTCTTATGTGCAAACTTCTTCTGAAACGTGGGTCAGTTCATGCTGCTGTTTGGAACACATCACTGCATACTAGCTAAGCTTATAGCTACATCTGCTTTAGCTAGGATCAGGAGACAGCTATCTCCAGCCCAAGTTTGCACAGAACTAAAGTATCAGAGGCAATATGAGGCAACAGCTGCACCTCTAACACCAATAAGCTGACCCAAACAAAATAAAAGCTCATCAAGGCATCTCATCTTCATTGGAAGCCATTTGCTTAAACAAACAAAGCTGAGCTAAAACAATAACATTGCCCGTCATCCACAAAACAGACCCCCATACCCTTTATAATGTGATAACTGCTGCCAAAATACCATGTAAAGCATTAAGCCCAAAACCCACTTTAAGAGAAAATAAACTTTACTTTAAGAAAAAGGAAAAATCAAAAACAATGTCTTACTATAAAATGTATTTACCTTGCTAAACAGGATGTCAACAGGGAATGTACGTCCTGGTATATAAAAAATTGGAACATTGCCAAAGAAAGTTGCAAATTTATCAGCATCCATTGTGGCTGAAGTCACTATCAGTTTCAAATCAGAGCGTCGGGTAACAACCTGCAAAACACACAGTTAGATAAGCAATAGGCCACTTACTTCATAGGGGTGGTTAACAGTTAACTATAAAAAAATCTCTTACCTCCCGCAGGAGCCCAAACAGCACATCTGTGTTTAATGAACGTTCATGGGCTTCATCCATAATTACAGCACTGTAGTGGTCAAGGTCAGCCTCACGCAGACACTCACGTAACAGTATTCCGTCTGTCATGTACTTAATAAGAGTTTTCTCTGAAGTGCAGTCCTCAAATCGGATAGCATAGCCCACTTCTTCTCCAAGGCTCACTTGCATTTCTTCACTGACTCTCTTTGCCACAGACATGGCTGCCACTCTGCGGGGCTGGGTGCAGGCAATCATACCATAATCCGTATACCCATCCTCATGCAGGTACTGAGTCAGTTGGGTAGTTTTCCCACTACCTGTTTCCCCCACCACAATGACAATGCTATTATCTCTGTAAATACAACATGGGATTCAGATCATGGATAGCTCTGAGCATCAAAGATAAAGCAGCACAAAAAGCAATGGAACAAAAAAAAAATAAGAAAAGCAACAGGGTTTATTTACATGAAGTTGATGATGGACCTTTCCAAATTAAAGTTCAATTGAATATTTTATGTTACATATAGAGCAGCTTTGTTTTGTCCATGCAACATTTCCCATTTTCATGGCTCTAAACACTTGGCATTATCCACAAGTAAAGTCTATGGAAAAACAAGGCTGGTGGGACTTGTTAGATTTAACAGTGGTTTGATATTCCTCCAGCAATTTTTTAAAACAGCAATTACCTTATGATTGTAAGCAGTTCCTGCTGTACAGCGAATATGGGCAAGTACTGCCTCTGCTCCATCAGACTCTTCTTGCGGGAGAAGTCACTGCTTGCCTCACTGCGCTCCCGCATGTGGTCAGCGAATTTCTGCTCTGCCCTGTAAATACATTATTCATTCACACTATTACACAGTAAAAGGTGATTTTGTGTGCTCTCTGTGCAATAATATAATAAAGCCTTTGGTTCAAGCACTTAATGGCTGTATTTGTACACAGACAATGGTCTCTGGGAGTTTAAAAAAAAAAAATCACAGGTCAGCAAATACTAAAAAAAGGTCTTCTTATTTAATACAGGCTGCTACATGTTCCATTTACATTATTGCCTTTCCTTAGGTATTCTGATGTGGTGGTGCATCCAAATGCCAGTTTGATCACAGAATGGAAAAGACATATCAAACAAATATAAGGTGGGGGAAGTCCAGATCCCTTATCTAGAGTCTTTTATATACAGGTTTTATGCTGCTTTTTTGTGGGGGTTTTTTGTGTACAACAGCATGGCAACATAAGTGTTAACTCAATTCAGACTATCCATTGAGTCTGTAAAATGAAAATCAACATCAAAACCGAATGCAGGGGAAAAAAAACAAAAAACTATTTTCTAGGTTGCCCTGTACGAAAATCCACCATACAGTTACAGTTTATTTGAAAAAAAGACACCTATACATCAGGCCCAATGTATGTACTTTTAGACTGTAAGCTCTTTTGGGCAGGGCCCTACACATCTGTGTATATTGTGACATGCTGACTGCCTGTACACGTAATTTTGGGGGAATTAGCAATGGTAGGCAGGCATGCAGAGGATCTGGAGCATAGAGACAGGGACACCACGTCTTCAGGCAAAACACAGGTTTATTTTAGGGCAAATTCTTCCCAACATAAAGCCTAAACACAGTTCATCAACATACAGTTCATGGATATGATTTGTCCCTTCTTCAGGGCTCTCAACTTCCAGAGTAACTCACACTCAGGCTTCTCCTTAAGCCTTGCTGACTCCTGTCAACTCTCATCCGCCTGGTCACGACTCCCTCTGCTCCTTACAGTGGCAGGAGGCACCCCCAGCTCCTCTGGGAGTTCCTGACACAGGCAGGCAAACCTTCCTGCCCTGTGCCCCGCTTTGAAAGACCTTACTCAGTGACTCCTGGTACTTCTCTGGGTGACTCCTCACTTGGTTACCGCTCCCTCTGCTCCTTGCAGTGGCAGGTGTCACCCCCAGCACCTCTGGGAGTTCCTAACACAGGCAGGCAGCCTTCCTGCCCTGTGCCCTGCTCTGAGAGTGACCCGAGTCAAGAATCAATCTCCAACTCTACTCCCTATGTAATCACACAGCCCTTTTTTATTTGCTGCTCACCTGCAGCCTAATCAGGCAGCTACCTGCAGCTGGCCAACTGAAAACATTAACTGGAGTACAGAATGGAAGTTCTTTCCTGCTCTCCCTCCAATCACTCCAGGGACCTATTAATTTGGCTTTTCCTAAGCCAGTAATTTAAACAAAGCATTACCTGCTGTAAAACCAGGCATTTTATCTGATGATACTTGTATCCCACCTTTAACACTGGTGGAAAACACACCAAATAATGATCTTTTCCATTGCACCTCTCACAATATATACAGAGAGAGCAACAGTTAGCAAGATCAGTGTTTGTATTCTTATTATAGATTTACACTCAAAATAATATAAAAATATCATGGCAAACAAGGAAATTGCTCGCCCATGTGTCAACACCTATTTTGGAGGTGTACGTTTTGTGCATTGGCACATAATTTACTTATTGGTGCAAATCTGTATAGCTCTTACCCCTCTGTGTGGCCCCCCACCTGTCTGGCTGCTTTGATGGCTTACTCTTGTGTAAGCTTTAAATGGTATCAGTACTGTGATTAACTGCCCCCCCTGCATGGTTCTCACCTCAGATTCAGGCTGTAATCAGGCTGTATTGTTTAAATATGTAATCCCCTGTGTTGTTCACACCTTTTAATCTCTGCATTGTTCACCCCCTGCAGTGTTCACACCTCAGGCTCAGGCTGTAATCACCCCCATTGTTCCCCTGTTCACACCTCAGGAGCAGTAGAAACCCACAAATAATCCCTGCACACTACAAAAAGAACATATACTGAGGTGGTACTGCAATTAAAAAGTTTTTTAATATATAGTTATTGTGCAGACTGTAGGAGCAGTGCCAGCATTGTGTCACTGTAGGCTGCCTGTGTGTGCCACAGGCACACAGGCAGCATAGGGCAAGCAGAGTATGGCACACACAGGCAGGGTAGGGAAGGCAGAATATGGCACACACAGGCAGGGTAGGGCAGGCAGAGTATGGCACACACAGGCAGGGTAGGGCAGGCAGAGTATGGCACACACAGGCAGAGTAGGGCACACACAGGCCAAGTTTGGCACAAACCAGCCAAGAATGGCACACACAGTGAAAGTATGGCACACACAGGCAGGGTAGGGAAGGCAGAGTATGGCACACACAGGCAGAGTATGGCACACACAGGCCAAGTTTGGCACAAACCAGCCAGGAATGGCACACACAGTGAAAGTATGGCACACACAGGCAGGGTAGGGAAGGCAGAGTATGGCACACACAGGCAGGGTAGGGAAGGCAGAGTATGGCATGCACAGGCATGGTAGGGCAGGCAGAGTATGGCATGCACAGGCATGGTAGGGCAGGCAGAGTATGGCACACACAGGCCAAGTATGGCACAAACCAGCCAAGAATGGCACACACAGTGAAAGTATGGCATGCAGGCAGGCAGAGTATGGCACACACAGGCAGGGTAGGGAAGGCAGAGTATGGCACACACAAAGGCAGGGTAGGGCAGGCAGAGTATGGCACACAGGCAGGGTAGGGCAGGCAGAGTATGGCAGGTTTTTGCTGTACTACAACCATTAATATGGGTATGGTCATGTGATAACATGGGTGTGGTTTCAAGTGGGTGCGGTTTCAAAAAGGGGAGTGGTCAAAACTGGCTTCCATTATCGGCCCTCCACCACGTAGGTCGGAAAAATTCCGGCCCTCGGTACAACAGAAGTTGGACAGCACTGCTGTAATAGATCAAGCTTAGCCAATTATCTGCATTTTGCTATGGCTTTTAGATGAGACGTGATGTTAACTGTTGACATCCAGGATATTTAACAATGGAGTCTAAACTAAAAGCATTAAGACCACAGAAATAACTTTTCACAGTGGGCTAGGAAAAGCACACAATTTTCTTTTGAAGAATAACTTTTTCCCCAGTCAGCAAACTTAAGGCCAGTCCATAAGCAGTGTTGGCTCCATTGCTCTTAGCCTACATTTTTTTGCTGAGTGCAGCTATACAGAACATTTTTTGGTCAATCTCTGCTCCGTGTAGGTGCACTGAGGCCAAAGCTGTGCCTGTCAGTGAAGCAACAGGAAGCTGCTGATGGGATAATACAAAACACAGGCAAAGAAAAACAGAAGATCCACCAAGTGCGACTCTGACCTAACAGAGATAGTAATGTAGCTTTAAATTATAGCCTGGAAGTGGATTTAGAAAAGATTTTAAAATATTAACTTTAAGTGTGGGAGCAAATGATGAACGCCAAGTTGAATAGCTGAAATGGATGGTTGTGCTTTAGGATAAATATATTGGGCATAAGGATAATACAATGCCTGGTAAGTTTTTCAAACCAGATTGATTAGGGGATAACAGGTGATATTCCAAAAATATGGTTACAATTCTCTTGATAAATTGTCTCAATCCCTGGTTATGCTTCAGGCATTTTTATGGTAAAATTCTTTTTATTTTGTACGTAACATAAAATAAATATACTTGTCCTTTTTGTTGCATTTTAGTCTGGTAATGTAGCAGCTATGAAAGCATGAATACTGTTAAACATCTTACTTGTAATCAACTGCTCCATCCTCTGCAATAGGCTTGTCAGGTTCATCAACTTGCTTCTTAACACCCATAATGTCTCCAAGCTTTGTTCCAGCCAATTCCCAGTGTTTGTGCTGAGCCTGAATCAGAGAAACTCACATAAAGGTTGCTTCACGTATCTTAATTTTACACCTTCAGGAGTATCTGCACCCTAATGGACTTTAGGCCAACCCTCCCCCCAGACTTTAGGTTGAGCTCCACCAGCCTCTGAGCACCACCAGGGTGTCCAGCCCCACAGTTTGGTAACTGCTGATTTACACTATATTCCTAATCATACAAATAAAGCACTGAGTTGTTTTCTAATGCCTCACCTTTTTACGCTCCTTTTGCTCACGGTGCTTGCGAACCAGCTGACTGCCTTTGCGTGCAATAATGGCCAAATCAGAAGTTGCATCACGCACTGGAATCACTGGTTCTGGCTGAAAAGGGGGAGAGCAGTTCATTCTAATCATTAATAGATTGCCCCTGACCAACAGCATGTTCAACAGCTACTTGCCAACAACATTTTTCTTATCTCTGTTCCACAGAGGAAGATAACTTCTAAAGGGAAAATTTAAATACTTTAAATGTATTTAGTTTTCATTCTGATGTTTCCTGATACTCCTTAATGTAAGTGTAGACATAATGAGACTTTTGGTCAGATGCATGCCAGCTGCTTTATTGGTGAAACCTCTGCCTGGTCTCAGGGTGCTTTTAAGCAATGTCTTTTTACTGAAACATTTTCATGGTTAGGAAATGTGCTGGTAAAAATCCGGTTGCCACCCTTAGCAGAACATTATACACTAAATAATGCATCCTAAATGTGCTTAATACAGTAAAATACCAATGCAGATGTGTTTAATGGTATGTCCCTGTATAGGCTGCAAGCAAACAGAAGGTGTTCTTTCATTAACACTGTATTTAGAAATTCTCTTAATGGGCAGTTAGGGCCAGGCAGCCTAAAAATAAAACTTGGTTTAAAGGGGTCAAATCAGCAGCTTAAATCTCTCAGGATATAACCAGCTTAAAGTCGCAACTTAATATTTGCATTAGAATATATACAACAACCCTTTAAAAGGATGTTCACAATAAAACAGAACTTTTAGCATGCTGAAGACCTTCACATTCTGAGTCAATCTGCAACTGACCTACCTGTTTGGTAAATACAATGCGACCATCGAGGAAGGGGGGCACCAGATTATGCACAAGGAGATGAACTTTCGCTGCATTATCCTCCTCAAAATCCTCATCAACCTCCAGCCTCTGTACTACTCCACTGGTCAGCATGCGGTTAGTTTCCCAGCGTTCATTATCCTGGAAAGAATGTGGATTAATGAATCTGTTACAACAACATAGCTTTCATCAACTTTAAGTCCACTAAAAATAAAAAACAACAGTATATAAGAGTTAAATAAAGTGATATTTTATCAGGATCTGAAGGCCCATGAAAACTGCAAGGAAAGAACTATTGGAAAGCTGTTCTCTTGAAGGTAAACAGCATTTAAAAGAGATATATAATGGTATCCAAAAGATAAAAAAGTGACAATAATTGACAATTTTACCTCATTAATTTGCCTCCTCTGAGCAGACACCCTTTTACTAGTCTGTTTCTGAAGTTGCTGTTCCCGTTTCTTTACATAGTCTTCAGACGTGGAAGTCAGTGCATTGTGAGACTCATCAAATCCTTCATCCATCATATACCAGTCTCTATCTGCTTGCTGTGGAGAGAAGAATGCAAGTTTAAGCATTCAACAAAAATAAATAACTGAATTTAGAAGTAAAAAGAAATTGTCAGGTGGAAATAGATCTACTCACCCGCTGATCGTCCTCCCATTGCCGTTGCTCCTCCTCGGACATAAAGTTAATCTTGTCATCGTCACTGTCTTGCTTTCCTAAAAGAGATGACACAGCTATAAAATCACACGTATGTACAGACATATGAACAAAGTTGACATTTATGAAGTAGTGTGACATTTTGTGATATTAATGACTAAAAGCTGCAAGAGAGCAATAAGAGAATATATTGTGTAGTATTTCTGTGTAAAGATATGCACCTTTGTGTCAGAAATAGAAATAAAGGGGGTGCACTATCTACAGTCTTTTTATCTCCAAATAGGCAGTAATAGCATAAGTATAGTGGTAAACCACTCTCCAGATGGTGCAGATGGGTACTTACAGACCCTCCCCTCTTACAATACAGCACATCACAGTCCGTCTGACTCTTTTTATGAAGCCTATTGGTGAAACACGTCAGGCGTGACATCATAACCATCAGGAACCCACAGTGGAAAAGAACACTGCCGTTTATCATCTACCCTTTCCATAGAGACCCAAGCTGTGGGGCGACTGGTTTTTACATGGTAAAATCTTGGGAAGTTGAGAGAGTATGGTGAATACATTCTTGTTTTAGAAGTGGATTGTGATATGCTGTATTGGAATGGGGGTTTTGTAAGTAAAAAAAAGGGAAAGTTGTGCTCAACCACTAAATTCTAAACCATTAGGTGAGGTTGTGACCACAAAATACATATAGACAACAACAAGAAATCCTCTGCAATCACCCATTCTCAATATATATAGGACATTCTGTGCATTAAGCTACCAAGAAATGCCCCCCACCTCCACTTTAAGCAAAACAGGGATTGCTTGTCCATATCTATGTCAGCACTATTGGGGAGATTCACTAAGACCCGAACGCTCCGAGCGTATTCTCGCCATTTTTTTCGCGCTCGCGACTTTTTAGCGCGGCCGCCCGACTTTTTTGCGTGCCCACGCGAAAAATTTGGAAAGGCTCTGCCGCTGTTTACAATGGTCAGTACGAAAATTTCGTGACTTTCGGGTCGCCAATACCATATTACCAGATTTTCTGGAAAGATCCAACATCCTGGTAAGGAGGCAGGAAGCATTTCTAAGCTTATATTTTGAACTTTTATAGGCATATTTATACCTATTACTAGTATAATTCTACTGTACAGCGCTATGTACATAAAGTAGTGCTTTATAAATAAGCACTTATAATATAAGTTATACATACATACATAAAATTGTAGAAAAAAAACAAGTGCAGTAAACTTTAAATTAACCACACTTTTAGACATTCATAAATAGCAAGTTCAAATGCAGAATATGAATGCTTTTGTAATATACAACATACCTGAACATTTGACTAGAGCAAAATATTTTAAGAAGGCAAAATTGCAGCATAATCAACTGTAGCAGTTCATACACTGTTTTGTTATGTTTGAATTATGTGCATGGCTATTGTATCTATCAACCCTACAAATTCATTCTTTAAATGCCTTCTCGCTGTGAATACTACAGTGAAATACTTAGTGCTTGTGTAACTGTCTCTACTTCCTTTCTAGGAAAAAGCTGCAGGCCTGCCTAACTTAGGTAAGGGATCTATATTACACTATTTGGAGCAGCGTAATTGTCTCACAGGAAGTTGACTAGAATTAATAAACCATTATATAAAAGAGTTATTTATGTTTACTACACTTCTTCCAGCAGAGATATGCATCTCATTTTGTTCTTAGGATGGAAAAAGTAAGAAAGTAAAAGTAACAATGCTTGACAGAGACAGAGCAATTCAAATCGCTGAGTGTTTAAGAATCCATACAGCAATTATATAAGATATAAATTTCAAATTGACAAATTGAAATATCACAATGTATGTTTGTATAAGATGGTAAATGAGATTAAATTGGGTTAATCTTTAAAAAAAGAAAGTAATTTCTACAATGGCAACTGCTACAGCATCTTTATATAAATTGCTGTTAGCATGTTTTCCCTATCCACCACCATTGGTCTTCTATTGGTCTGACCTCGACTTGTATAAGACAGTAAAACTTAAGAAGTAACATTTATAATGCAAGCTATTGTACCTGAAATATTATACCTTACTAATACATACTGTCTGTAAATAGTAGCACTACATATATGTAAGCATAAAGGTAATATAAAAGCATTGGAGACAACATTTCTGCATCATTTTCTCGCTACTTCCAGTCCCATTATAGGGGGTTGCAAGTATATTTACTAAGATGGACTGGATACTAGATCAAAAAGAGGATTAGTAACAGATGCACTAGGTTTTTTTGTTTTTTTTTACAGGAAGGCACTCAATGGCTGTTGACATACAAAAAAAATGATTCCACACTGTTGTAGAAGGTAAAGAATTAAATTATTCTAAGAATCACTTCAACATACAAATTTTAAATCACTGGCAGACGTATATATATATCTGAATATAGCTTATATCTTACAGAGGGCTGCAGATTTCTATACTACTATATGAATATTGCTGCCAAATAACTACAAGTGTACACACATGTAGATCCTTCACCACAGCATTACTTCCCTAGCTCTTACCTCTTCCTTGAGAAAGACGAGGGGTGGATCCAAGGTGCCGTCGGTCAGAGGCCCACTCATTGTATTTGTAAGATGGAGTTGGAAGGGGAGATTCTTCACTATACCGACCCCTCTCTGACCTAAATTATTCAGAGGGAGAAAAAAGTGACATGACAGGTAGATGTGTCATCTTGGTTCAAAACAGTCCCAAAATGGAAGCATGTAGTAAAGTGTAGCTTTGTGTTATTATTTTACTTTTAGGGCAAGAAAACATATTTTACAAGTAACCAATGAGTTAAGTTGCAGGATACTTGTCAGACTGTTTTAGGGCTGAGGAAAGAACTGCTGAAGTCATAATGCACTTTTTGGAATGTCACCACTTCCCATGGCATTAAAGGGTGTTTCACCATCACCGCAGCAGACAGAACACAGCCTGCTTTCTTGCATGGGGTCTCAAATATTCATGGACAAATTTATCTCACCTCTCCCTTCTTGAACTCTCACGCTCACTCCGATGACTTTTTTCAGAATCTCTGTTTGATGGTGCAGGAGAAGGGGACTCCCACTGAGAGCGTTGAGAACTCCCATATCCACTATCATCTTCCTCCCAGCTTGAGCGAGAGGGCGTTGATGCATCTAGAGATCAATAATATCGAAAGTGTTACATAAACATAAAATGTAACAAGGCTGGGATTCATTGCTACTGCATCATTCCTTATGGCTTTTACTGTTTAGATAGTATTTTATTTTAAAGAGGTTTGTGTTTTATTAGACCTTCTCCACAGTACCCCACTCTGCACATTTGCTTTCTTTCCACTGAGTGGATGTGAGTAAAACATTATTGTACACTATACACATTATTACACTATTCTTTATATTTTATTTATCTTTAGGAGCACTAAAGTGAAATATACCAATTTTAAGCTGTTTTTCACATTCTCTATCAGGGCTGCTGAGCTGATGACCGCAGGGTTAACTGAACATACAGGCAGCATTGAAAATGAAAAACCATTTGACATAAAGCTATGTGTGCTACCATTTGATTTTAGAATGCTGACAGTTGGAGAGAAGGAGCATTGTAACTAATATTTCTGAAAACTTCGCTTCCTCCTTCCAATACAGTTTTTCTGGTATCACCAACTTTGACTATATATATATCACCTTTAATAAGAGTGGCACACAATACTGCAGTAAAGCAGAAACCTTGCCAGCCTCCAATATTTTATGTTTAATTACACACTGCTTGAATCTCATTGTTGAGGACATTAACCAACTACATAAAAGAAAGTACAATAAGAAGCTTCTATAATCTGGCTGTTTAAACATTTGTTTTTACATAAACTTTTTTTATTTTTATGTACAGATTTTATTGCGCTGAAAGAAGTTAACAAAAAGGAGAATGTTCTTCTTCTAAGCTGTTTGAGGTCCTTCTAGTATCTCGATTTTTTGTCTATTTGCAGATATATCTCAGAATGGAGAATGGGGTAGAAAAGATATGTGCTCTTTGCAGAGCCTAATTAAAACCTAGATTTCTACAGCACTGGCTATAACTGCCTAAGATGGTGTAATTGTGTAACATGTTGTTTATAAAAGAAGCTTTTATCTTAGAGCCCCTGTCACTTTATGATTCCTCAAACTTACCTCTAGGTTTGTGCCTTGGGCTCTCAGGCTCACTGCGCCTTCCACTTCTTTCTGATCCACTATCTCTCTCTGACCTGTTACGACAGCTGCGATCCTCTAAAATTACAGTTGGGGCACAATTATTCACATGCAAACATCAATTGCTCAGACTGCTTAATCAACTGTAGTACCTCTTTCTCTACCCCGCTCCTTCCTCCTCTGGCGATCATCCTTGGATGAAGCATATACCCCATGCTCTCGCCTTTCACGTTCTCTCTGACGGTTCCGAGCCAAGAATTCCTCATTTACACCACCAGTGTATGATGGAGTCTCCACACGAGGTGTCCTGTAATGTCTTTTAAACAGAAAACAAAAACCACAGCTTTAAAACCAGACAAGCTTTAAACAAACCATGTGTGGCCTTCCTACTAAATCAGCAGTAACAGCAAAAAAAAAAAACAAATCCTCTTAATAACATGGTCTAAAAATTACAGCCATAATATATGTCAGTATCATACACCCCTGGCTCAGGTTTGTATTGCTTAGTTTGCCTATGAACGTCATAGTACTGCCATACAATTGAGTACCTGTTACTATCCATCCCAGTTTCCCTTTAAAAGCGATTCCGCAGGCCAGTGAAATGCACATTACACTTCAGAGCTCTCCTAGAGCAGCATAGAAGGTTGATGATGTGCAGAGGTCAGGAAGAAAAAACAGCTTGGTGCATGCGGGCTGGCAAAGCAAGGGGAAGTGATGGAGGGAAGTTTAAAATGGCAATCATAACTAAAATACGAGTCTATCACTTTCAAGATAACTAGCAAAAGTAAAAGGGCATCCAGAATGAAAAAAAAGCAGTTCAGTGGGCACAAATAACTAAACTACAGGTGTTTTTATGCATGCACACCTTTCCTTCTCCTTTAAAGTAATTAAAATATAATGTACTGTTACCTGCACTTGTAAAAGTTGTGTACTTGCTTAGAAACACTACTATAGTTTAAATAAACAAGCTGCTGTGTAACCATGGGGGCAGCTACTTAAATTCAAATAGGGCTAAATGGCACACGCTACATAGCAGATAACAGATAAGCTTTGTAGAATACAATGATGTTTTACAGAGGTTATCTGTTATTTGCCATGTAACCTGTGCCATTTGGCCCTAATTGAAAAGCCACTGCTATGGCTACACAGCAGATTTGTTTATATAAACTATAGTAGTGTTTCTAAAGCAAACACACCAATTTTACCAGGTCAGGGCAACAGTACATAATATCTTACTTTTAAGATACTTTTAATAATTACTTTGATACATTTTCATTTGTTGGTGTTACTGTAAAATTCTAGAGCTATCAAACATTATTTGCACTGCATAACCATTACTCACTCTACCTAAAGTCAAATCATTACCTGTCCCCATGACTCCCCCGACTCAGCTTATCATTAGGTCTGTCAGGAGACCTGTCTCTCTCCTCCCAATCCCTTGAAGAGACTTTGGACTTCTTTTCTCCTTCTTGCTGTTCTCTTTCTTCTCTCTCT
Organism: Xenopus tropicalis; assembly: GCF_000004195.4. NCBI lineage: Eukaryota > Metazoa > Chordata > Amphibia > Anura > Pipidae > Xenopus > Xenopus tropicalis. The sequence goes on along the minus strand of NC_030680.2, from coordinate 60,096,430 downwards.
TTTCTCTTCTGAGCAGCAAGCAGGTCCAGGCCTAGCAGTGAGGAACGTGGGGCTGGTGCTTTAAACACATGCTGCTCATTGCTGGAGCTCTTCTTCTTCTTTATCACTAATCCCCCAGCTTCCAGAGACGGGTCACTACCTTCCAGCCTGTGCAGAGACAGATCATCCTCCATGTCTCAAATCACTGGCTGGTCTCCTAATACACAGGGGCACGAACACCAAACACTGAATTCCAACTCAATATTACCTGAAAAAGAAGGCATAGAATCTAAGAACATACAATGCAGTGTAAACTCCCCCTGGCATACTGGTGTTAAATATCCAATCCTCCAGTCAAGCATATATTAACATAAGCTATAGAATCAATCTGTCATTTATCAGGAGCCTTAGTCTCTTAGTTTTTTTTTTCGTCATACAAAACGTTAAGCAACAGAGAAGGACAATATGTATGGCACGCTAAAGACATATTTGCAAAACCCATTCGTTTGTTCCCAAGTATAAAGAGACAATATACCATCGAAGAGACAGCCCTAAACTAGGGGTGTCTCTGGTTACCTCTAAATAAAATACCCCTAATTATCCCCAGGTCGCGGTGCAATGACGTACATCAAGCAGGTCCCGAGTGGCTTTCGGTTCGCAGGTGTCCTCACCATCTTGGTCCCATCTACAGTCCTCCTGCCGGGTCTGCGCGTGTCATCTGTTTACTTCCGGTGTTCCCGGCCGGGAGTGACGTAGTTACGATGCGTTCTGCGCATACGCATCATTGCCCTTTTCAAAAATGGGGTCTTTCTAAGTATATCCGGTCACGTGGTTCGCTCCAGACTCTATTTAGCCTTTGTGACTGAAGATGACAGGCGCACAGTTGAAAGTGAGTTTGAGTTCTGTTGTTATAAATGTAGTATAATTTCATTTATTTAAATGTATTTATTTATTTGGCTAATGAGCTAAACTTGGAGCGCGTAACACTTCCCTACGTACTTTCCCTGCATACTGCATATTTAACAATGCATCTGTTCATTCGGTCACCCATGTGCCCTTCACTCTACTGCTCCTGTCTTTCACATTAGGCTTGGGCGATGCCATTTATGGCAGGGTGGAAGGATCCCTTTGGGTGAAAAGGTAGATGAGATTACTGAATTAAATGTATTACTATATACAACTGCCAGACCCAACTTTCCAGCTTTTTGCCTTGACTGGGCTGTCATTCCTTTCTGTCTCTCCCTATTCCAGCAACTAACAGAGAAAGAATTGTTTGTCCTTGATTTTTTTAAACTGAGAATCCACACAAGTGACTAGACACAATTCTATGTAACAAGATACAAATGAATAGGCAATATCTGCCCTATAACCTATGGCTATTGAGAAGGAGTGATAAAACACAATTCTTGTTACAGCCATGAATATATAGCAGAATATGTCATTCTCATGTAGGGCACAGACCCAGTGACAAAGTATTCTCAGGTATTATTTTCAAGCATTGCCAACTGCACACAATGCCTGCCTTAATGATATTAGTTAGGCCTACTGGAGATCCTTAACTGTTAGAATGAAATGGGTGTTTTGGCACATGATTTCTACTAATCAATAGTTTCAGTGTTAATTTCTGGGGTTGCTGATGTGATGAACAAAGAGAATTTGACAGTGAGATGCTAAGATGTTCCTAGTTGTGGTATTTGACCTTAAATTGCAGGGTCAGCAAAGTTTTTGGGGCCCTAGATTTAGTAAGGTCTAAAGGAGACATATTGAATGAATGGATAAAACCCTAATTTTGTAGGCAATTATGAATAATATATGGTGCTGGTTTCACATTGGTCTAAAATTGAATACAGTCTGTAAAAATGGCCCCTGTATTGGAGCTCCCTATAGATCCTCTCAGGTCTCTGTCTGTGTTTGAAATGAAGGGTGAGTGTGTCCTAACGGTCCCTGCTAGATGCACAGCAGAAGGGGGATAGCCAATCACAGCCCTGCACTCACACAAGCACAGACAGGCTTCAGTTCCCTATCAGGTCAGCCTAGCTGCTGATTGGTTCCTATCCTACAGTGCCTGTACTGAAAGTCACCGGCTCCCCTGCACATCCAGAGAATTCAGCCAGCAGGAAGTGGAACACATGGTCAGGGCTAGTGGGGTTTTGAGGGAATTTCTCAATAAATCAGTCCAAAACACAACTTTTTTAAGCACAATCCTTATATATTTAGGAGTATAATTAATTGGTACATTCATCATTTTTATATATGTCTCCTTTATTCACATATTTGGAATTAAAAGTTAAGTTTTGAACTTTAAAAATTACTTTCCTGGTTAAAGTGGGTGCATTTCGTTGTCACTTTCTAATACACACAATTATTTGTTCCACTTAATTCTCATTTGGGTGAGGGAGGTGCAGTCAAGCAATTACATACTGTTGGTAAAGATACCTTAAGAAAAAAACCTAGGGTGCCTTTTAAAACCAAGTCACAGTGGGAATAACTTAGTGTTGCTTCTATTTTTTAGCGCCGGCTGAAGGATGCTTTGATCGTACTTGGTGGAGGTGGCTTGCTCTTCTCCTCATTTCTGACCATAAAGGGAGATGAACATTTCTATGCACAATGTTTAATGCCAATCATGCAGCGCCTAGTAAACCCTGAATTAGCACATATATTGTCTGTAAAGTGTGTTTCTTTGGGTTTGGTGCCATTTTGCAAACACCATAATTCAGAACGACTGGTAAGTACAGCAATTTACAGTTTCCCTTCACAATTTCTGTTCTTTAACAAACACCTATGTAACACTGTATAAAAATGCTCTTTAGGTCAGCCCAAAGCTTTAGGTCTATGCAAGAAATATTCCCATTGTCTTTTACAAATGGATTCAGTGCATTTTTCTTTTATTTAGGAGGTAAAAGTTTTAGGCCACACTTTCCGGAACCCAGTAGGTTTAGCTGCTGGCTTTGATAAACATGGAGAAGCTGTAGATGGGCTCTTTAAAATTGGGTTTGGATTTGTTGAAGTTGGAAGTATTACCCCAAAACCCCAGGATGGAAACCCTAAACCAAGAGTATTCCGCTTACCACAGGATGGAGCAGTCATCAACAGGTAAAGAAAAACTGATCTCTCTCTGTTTTTTTTTAACTGATCAAGGCGGGCATAAAGCCTACATCTCCCTGTCCTGATCCTCCAGGTATGGATTTAACAGCCATGGTGTGGAAGTGGTGCGGCAGAGACTGCTTGAGCGGAGAGAAAAACAGAAGATGCTTACAGCAGGTGTTTATAGATTCTCTTAGAATCACTAAAAGGTGTTACTTTCCAATATCCATGTATTATTTCTTTATACTGTTTTGTAGATATCCAGTTCTTTCTGCCCCTTCAACAGCCTTATCACCCATAATCTTAAAATCTGTGGTTAATGACAGCAAACTTTACTTTCTTCAGTGTGGGCTAATTAGAAACAAGCACACACAGCTCCAAAAAGTGATGTCACTGCTAGGCGCCTTATCCTATTTTCATTTGGCTGGTCAGAATAGAGAGCTGATCAGCAGGATCCTTTCAAGAGGATCTAAAATGAGGCTGTCACTTGATTGAGCAATTAGATCTTAAATCCACTAAACAGCAGAAAAATAAACTTCTGTATCTGTAATCTGTATTGGAAACTGACAGAATAATTGAACTTTGTAGGAAGCTTTTACTTTCCTTGTAAAAGGCATCTTTTGCCCTAAATTAATTTTCGCCACTGGAGGTGTGGATTAACAGAGGCCGCTCTCCGGTTAGGGTAATCAATAGGTTTTTTTCCCACAAAAATGCCCCCTGCAGACCACTCCTGATGCAGGCAGACATATTTAGCAGCTCCCATGCATCACATAAAGGGCAGAAAGTTGTGGTTAAATTTTTTTGTGCCAAAATATGTCTGCTCGCACCTTTGATGATGGAAATAATTTTAGTATGACAGATGTCCAATTTGTAATGTTTCAGTCATCCTTATCTGCTGTCCTGACACCGTTTCCTTCAAACTGTTTTCCCACAAACCAGTCAGGCATTTTACCTATTGCTTTCACACTGTGGTTTACCATTTGGCTCTATTTCAGCTGGCATGCCACTTGGTATTAACTTGGGAAAAAACAAGACTTCGGAGGATGCAGCTGCTGATTACACGCAAGGGTTGCAACAGTTGGGATCTTTGGCTGACTATTTGGTCATTAATGTGTCAAGCCCCAATACTCCTGGTCTAAGGAATCTACAAGGCAGGGACCAACTGCGCAAACTGCTGACTGAGGTTGTACCATGCATTTAAGCCAGCATAACACAGTACCTTATTTTTATTTCAGGAATTTGTAACAAGTCTTCCTATTAGGTTGTCAAATCCAGAAATGCTCTTCAGTGTGACCCCAAGCCAGCTTTGCTTGTGAAGATTGCACCAGACCTGTCCATGCAAGATAAGGAGGATATTGCAAGTGTAGTGACAGAGGTATGAGGCTGGTTTTATTCCATGCGATTAAGTATGCTGCTGCCCTTTTGTGATAATTATTGCCAATAAACAAAATGTCAAGTTAGAAGTAGGCAATGGCTAATTCTGTGACTATACCATCATTGTCCTCCCAGGTTGGCATTGATGGCCTTATTATTTCTAATACAACCATCAGCCGCCCCAGTTCACTTCAGGACCCCCAGAAAAGTGAAGTAGGTGGACTAAGTGGAATTCCCCTTCGTGACCTGGCCACTGAGACTGTGCGTGAGATGTATGCCTTAACTGCAGGTAGAAACTTATTGTGGGATCATGTTCATTTAAATCCATTGTTTTATATTCCAGACTGATCTGTATTTCTCTGCTTATGTTGTTAAAGGAAAGATACCCATCATTGGAGTTGGGGGTGTGTTTAGTGGCCTTGATGCTCTGCATAAGATCCGTGCTGGAGCTTCTTTAGTTCAGCTGTACACCGCACTTACTTACCAGGGCCCCCCTGTTGTTGGTAAAGTCACAACGGAACTTGACCAGCTGCTTGTGTAAGCAATATTAGTTATAAATGTAATATTTCTCTGTACTTTTTTTATGCGTTTAAACTGTCTCTCTCTTCATTTAGTGAACAGGGATTTGCTTGTGTGTCTGATGCAGTGGGAGCTGATCACAGAACTAATGCATCACCAGTGAAATAGGAAGTGTTCACTTGACACAGGGATATAACAAGGAAGTCGTCTTCTGTGGAGAACAGCACCCTTTATAGCCCATGAGATTGCTTACCCCGCTATATTTTAATTATTGGTGGCTGCACAGACAATACAATATTTCAGATGGACGCCAAATACTTTGTATATGAGCATATGGAACCCATGGAGTAATTCCTGTTATATTGGATGATTCTTGGGAAGGGGACCATGCAGATTGAATATTAAGAACCTATATTATTAAATTTGTAATAAAACTAAAACATATTTGTCCCTTTGTTTCCATTTTTAAAACATATGTATATGTTAGGTGGAAATCACATTTGGGAGTATGCTTTTAGTAGGTACATTGTAGCAAGAAGCGACTGCAGCCAAGTAGTATTACTGTAGCATTTCATACATAGTATGGTAAGCCTGGGCTTTACACATCTGATCATCCAGTACTAGATACCAGCATTTGCAGTTAGGAAATGCCTCTTCAAAAGAAAAGTCTTACATTTGCTTCCTAAAATTCCCTTTGCTTTGCATAGGAAATGATAAAGGTATTCCATCAACCAAAATGCTTTTGTTATAGGTCTGTTTAAACAGTATGCACAATACTTAAATGTGCTCAACTGTAAATGTTGGCATAGCATAATAAATATGATTTTGCACCATTAAGTGCAGACCTCCTGAATATGCCACAATTCTTAGCCCGCATTATATGCAGCTCCCCTATACTATTCTGTGTTAAACCTGCCCTACATTTACATGAAATGTAGGAACACATATCCAACTCTCCTCTGCAAAAGCCTGGGGCTTGACCCCACAATCTACTCTGCTAATTTTCTTGCAAATATGAGACTACAATATTTAAATACCAGGAAACATGCAGCCTGCTAAACAAAGCACAGTGCAAACAGACATTGCAAACATAAAATACGTTAGACCTAGGCAAGGTAAACACGCTTCCAATAAATGACTGATAATTGATGCTTCAAAAGAAGTCACTGGATAGTGAATAACCAGGTATCCTTTTGTGCTAAGTAGCTCATATTTCCCATTAACACTTGGATACAAAGGTGTACTCAGTGTGCAGAGCTTTAGAGTGTACTGCAGTAAAACATTGTCTAAATACTGTATTAGTGAGGTTTTGGGGCTCCCTGGCTGTAATGGGTACTTTGGCAGAACTGATGGGTCCATTTGGGCTACACGAAAGCAATAAAATGTACTTTTTTTTAGACTGCTTCAAACTAGACATGTTGCATTGCATACATAATAATATGGCCTCTGGAGAAGATTATCCTTCATTTTGCCACTGCAGATTTAGCTTTAAATAATAAAAAAAACCTTTAAATAATAAAAAAAAGGGCAGTCCTAAATGACTCTCTGATTGACTGTTCCAAATGACAAGCTCTGTGATACTTAAGTAACAATTGGAAATGTGAGGGTTACTGTGTCACCCATGTTTTTGCACTTGTAGCAGGTCGCTCATGAACTTTTGTGCAGCATGGGTAGGGCCTTAATAAACATTTTAACATTTTTGTGGGGCTGAAGATATATCCAATTTCATAGCAGCAAGATTATGGAATTCACAACCAGGTGGCTTGCTGTTGACACATTTCCTTCAAACAAACATAATGAAGTTTTTTTTAAGCTATGCATTAAATATTCAGGGATGGAATCTGGGCATGTTTGCTAAAGTAGAGAGAGTCTCTGATTGCTGTTCCCCTTTTGAGGCAAAATAGCAAAGGCTATACCTGCTTCCAAAGCCCTGCATATTCTCATAATAAAATAGAAATAACCTGCAACTATTGTTTTATAGGAGAAGAGAAGTGCTAGTACTTTTATATAGAGTAAGGGGATTGGTGGTTCTGATGATAAACTGCTAACACTAGGTTAGCCTCCCCTAATATAGAGAAAAAGTGGTATTAGTAGGAGCTAATCAATGGGAGGGGGGGTTACCCCCATGTAAATCAGGGGTTTAAGGAATTACCTTGTAGTTATGTGATTCATATAATGGTGTAACAGCACAGGGCAACTGACAAATCCATGACTTTAAAGTATAAAAGTGTTTGTTTTCTCTACAACTAATCACCCATTTATAATTAACAAACTGTTTTATGGCCACAAAATTTTTTTTATACTTCTAATAAACACACGCATTTTAAATATTAAAAAAAAATATTTAGAAAATGGGTTTATGTAGCATTTTTCTTCATGTTTTTTATTTTTTAGCACCATTTTGCAGATTATACTTTCCAGTCTTCCGCTCTTCTACTTTGCAACTGGCAACTTGCAAATTTTCTCGTTGCCGACTTCAAGCTTTGACAGAATAATTAACAAGCCAATAGTTGAAAGACTTGATTTAGAACAGTGGTTCTCAACCTTCCTAATGCCACGACTCTTTAATACAGTTCCTCATGTTGTGGTGACCCCCAACCATAAAATAATTATTCCTAAGACCACTGGAAATATGTGTTTTCCGATGTTCTGTGAAAGGGTCGTTCACCCCCAAAGGGGTCCCGACCCACAGGCTGATTTAGAAATTGCAACTCTTCTAACATACATAAGTGTCAGACTGGCCCACAGAGATGCCAGGAAAAGTCCTGGTGGGCTTGAAGTTGGCAACAATGAGATTAAAAACTAGCAGTTGCAAAGTAGGAGAGTGAAGGGGAGAAATGGAAACAATGAAACTAGAGTCATAGCTGCAAAATGGGGCAAAAAAGAAAACATATTTAAGAAAATGACACAATCTTTACAAGGTTTTCAGATTTTACTTTTTATTTTGTGATTGGTATTCTATATGTAAGCTGCTTGCCACCATACCACAGCACTTTCAGCTCTCTATCCGCCACAGCTTCTTATGCTTAATTGGAATGTCAGAATAACAAGTTTTCTGTCCATGGAATGTCTTCTGCTGCACCCCTGGGCCATTGTAAATCCAGCAGTCCCTTCAATATAACCTATCGTGCTGGCAAACACATTATGCTGTGTTCAGAAATATATCTGCACACTGCAAACTGTAGAATGGGGTACTATGTAGGTATCAATTTAAATTTAATTCAGCTACTGACAGACATAATGATCTGTAAACACTGGGGATATTGAGACATGATTACATGCAAATTCTAATATAGATGGCACTTAATTATCTGCAAACTTTGCATTGATGGTGTGAGATACTTCCAAGTCCTTCCTCATGTCCTTCCCAGTGCTTACTCAGATCTCATGGTTTTCATATATACATGTCCTCATTGCAGTTTTTTACCACTGCTTGATCACAGCTCCTGTTGTATGTTTCAGAGTAGGATGAGGAAATCTCTAAACCTTGTATCATTTCTAATACTGGCCATCTGGCAGCATGGAACCTGTGGCATTCCTTTGTGCTCAGGTCCATGGGTTATTCTTCAGGGGTCCTGTTATCCTTTTATAATGAACAGGGCTGATTATTTGGGGGCACAAGTTTCATGCTTGGAGTGCGGAGGTCGCCTAGCAGATGTCCCACAAGAACCTGCAGCAGAATTCCTGGCACAGAGTAATCATTCCTCCAGTTGGTGGGTCAGACAGGATGCTAAAGGTAAGAGGAAAAGCATCATAATGGAGATACAAGTCATAAATAAGTTGACAACTTAATTTGATTTTGTACTTTTGGACAGTTTCATGCAAAGGTATGGTCAAGGCCATAGGGCCTGCCCACGTCTCCTTGTGAAACTATCTTATGGGTGTATAAACATTGTCACACTCATTTACAAAGAAAGCAAAGTGCAAAATAAACAGTTGCAGATCAACAAGTGCAGGTTTAGCCCCCATTTAGCGCCATTATAAATGTAATAGAAAACTATAGTGGGCCTTTAACTTCAATATTACTTTTATTCTACCATTAAAAGGTTAGTAATATGATTGTGACAAAACACTGTATGTATGTACATATCCATTTATCTATCTATAATAAAATAATAGATGAGGTTGAAAAAAGACTTGCATCCATCAAGGTTCAACCTTTTTGTCTAACTGAAACCTGTCTATTGAAACTGGAAGCAGATAAACTCTATCTGAAGCCTCTCCAATTTGCTTCACTCTGTACTATATGTATGTATATACACATATATATATATACACTACACTACACAATTATAGTTGCTTTGTTCAAAAATCAACTGTAGTCTAAACAGGCATTTAAGTAGTCTTGTCTGAAAACAGGTTGTAATATAGCAAAGTTGATCCCAATGCATTATCCTAGCTTGTCAATAAAAGTTTAAGGATGAACAGTTCTATCATCATCATCATCCATTTGCTTCAGAGTTGATACATGTGATTGTCTTCTCAGCTCAGTTTTCAGGGTATGCAGGTGGTTCTAGGGTAGGCAAATACATGGCCCTTGACCTTCTGCCTTAGAAGGCACCTCAGCAGCTGATATCCTTCACTTTGTGAGTAGATAGAGATCTATCTATCTATTTATCTATCTAGAGATAGTTTACAGATTAAGTTTTATTAAATATACTGCACTATTAAGACACTAGGGGGCAACTATCCCTTCTTTTACCAAGAAGCTGGAACTGCTACAATAAATGTACATTGGAAGTTTTTAATGAGAGACAGAAAAGCAGGAGACCTGCAGACTGGTGAATGAATAACATTGGAACAGTATTTAGTTACTAACAATAAGAACATCTAAGATCATCATATGGCCAAATGTATATAGACAATCTTTCCAAAACTGCATGTCCTCAGTTGGACTACTTGCTATTGAGTTTCACACTCTAGCAACATCATCAGCACAAAAACATTTATTTGGGAAATGGCCTTTTATGAGCAAAAACATTTTCTAAGATCACTGTCATTGGACTGTTGAGCAGCAGCAATGCAACATTATCCAGTCAGAAATTAGCCTTGATCAATCTATTATAGAAAGTAATGAAAGTAGCTCTACAATTGTACAGATTTACCCAGTGGTAGTAAATGAGACCCACATCTTATGTTGATAACTCTTTTAGACACAGCCATTTCTGGAGATACATACATACAAGTCTTAGTTTATCTGCTGAGCTGCAAGAGACACCATGTTTGCAGTAACGGGTCCAGCTCTTGCTGTCAGTAGTTTGCACCCATCTAAATAATCTGCTCCAATAAAATGCATAGTACCATCACCTGAAGTGTTTCAATATCATCTGAAGCAGTGGAGCAGGGCGCACAAAAGGGGGCAGTACAGGTGGGATAGTTACATGACAGATGTGGCTAAAATGCCACTGACTCACTATGGCACATATTTGCCTGGTCATTTGCACTTCTAATAAATTTATCTTGGGAGTGCTTCTACATTTGCCATTGTATTTTAACCTTTCTCCCCACAAACTCTTTTCTATATTACTGCATGAATATGTATAATATGGGTACAACACAGGGGCTGGAAAATCCTTTTTATTTTTTTAGATGGAAAGAGCTATTCCATGCCACTCTCCAATGCAGACACAGAGGTAAGATAAAGTTATATGAGTAAAATAGAATAGGGTCTGGAGTCACAGAGCATTTCTTCTCTGCATATATTTACACATATAAATGTAAGCATTATGGCAGATTGACTAATTGTGTGCTATTTGTGAACATGAAATAGAGTCATTTGTGTATATATACACATTACTATAGTAGGCAGTCTCTGAGACACATGCAAAACACAAATGCAAATAAATTCAACCATTTGCTCAGGGTAATAACAGGTTTAAAAGGTTAGATTTGTGATCTACTTCCACCACTACCACTACTGCAGAACAATGGGAGACTTTTAGTTCAACAATTAATATAGAATAAAAACTGGAATCAGGGAGCACCCAGTTACCAGGGGCGGCAAAAAGCCACCTCTGGTAACTTTAAGAGATGAATTTCCATTTTTTAAAACAAAAATTCTGCTCTGTTAGCCAAGAGAGTGCACTAGCACTGCGGCCCCCTCTGGACCCACTCTGATACTAAAGTGTGGGAGAGAGCATTACCTCGCTCACATGCTTATCTGTGTCAGAACAAGGTCATTATCATTAATATATATAGCACCAGCTTTACAATAGTTTAATAACAGTCTAATAGTTTATACCAAGCAGGGGTTTTACAATAATTTAACAAGCAACAACTACATAAAAAGATGCCCATATTTATATAATTATGATTTGCCGCAATGATTAGCAGAACTAACCATTTTAATTGATTTTTACAGATTCAAGACTTTGTCAAGAGAAGAAAGAGATCGATTGATTTTGATAACAGTGGTCAGATTTAAAGAATCTTTTATCATGCTCCAACTGTAATTGTGTGTCCAACATATAACCTTCCCTGACAGCTTCTTAGGAATGCTGGGACACTGGAACACATTTCTGATGAGGTTAAACACAGCAGGCCACACATGTCCATATATGATAGGTTTGACTAATATCAACCATGTAGCTCAATTATCTGGGCAAAAAAGAACATTTTGACAGGCTGAAAGAAAGTGAAGAGGTACCACAGCACCTCCTTACTTTCTGCTATTCTGATGTAGATTCACAGAACAATAAAAAAGTGGCAAACAGATGTACAGGTATAGGATACCTTGTCTAGAAAGCTCCGAATTACAGGAAGGCCATGTCTCATAGAGACCATTTTAAGTAAATAATTCTAATTTTATAATCATTTTATTTCTCTCTGTAGTAATAAAACAGTAGCTTTTAATTATTTCTAACTAAGCTGCATGAATCGATATTGGTGACAAAAATATACTACTGAGTTTCTTTAATGATTAAGTGATTTTAAAAGACTTGGGGGGTTATGTAATAAAAGGCACTAAGTTTGCCCAGGAGCAGTAACCCATAGCAACCAATCAGCAGAAAGTAATTACTGTTTACTTGTTTAAAAGTAAACATCTTATTGGTTGCTATGGGTTACTACTACTGGGCATACTGTGTGCCTTTTATTACATATAGGGGTTAAATTGTAGATCCAAATTATGGAAAACACCTTATCCAGAAACCCCAGATCCCAAGCATTCCAGAGAATAGATCCAGTACCTGCATTAGCACTTGTGCAGTATCCATTTGTTTGGATTACGGGTCAAATTGGTTAGAGCACCATGTATGGTCACCTTTACATGTAAACCTAGTTGGCCTTCTAGGATCTGCTCCAAGATACTCGGTTGAGATAATGTCATCTGAATGCTAATGCAATCCTTAATAAGTACATTGCCAGTCAATATGATGCTATGGCTGCCAAGTAAGCCAAAGGATTCGCTTTATTTAAGTGAGACAGGTAGTTCCTAACTGCTCAATGGTTGAACCTCAATCATTGAACCTGCAAAACAAAATAAGGTGTTTTTTAAATAGACGAATTGTAGACATTTTTGTGCTCACAAAGAATACTTCTTGTGTCGCTCTATGATTGTGGAGTTGGTAATGATTCAAGTACAACAATACTCTACACAGCAGTAATTGGACATGCGTGTCTTTAACATGACAAGCACCTACAGCAAGCATGCCACATGCCTTACGAATATATTTCTCTTTTCACAGTTATGAACAACACTGCAAAGTTTTATAGCAACTATACAAATAAAGAAGGCCTTAACCTGACTGTAAGTAAGATTAAGTTATTATATTGGTGTATTAAAATGGCAAATTGGTCTTAGCATGCAAACAATCTTTAGGCGTTCTGGGTTTTTAAGAAAGCAAACAATCTTTAGCCTTAAATATACTACTGGGGAAACCCCAACTGACCTGTCAGCGCACAGGCAGAGCAGATTTAGGCATTGAAGAAATAAATTATGCAGTGGAGAAAACATCCAGTGCCATTAGCAATGGCAATTAGAAATGTATGAACGGTAGCAGTATTTGATATAGAGCAGTTTCCCAGGATCTAATGTTTAATTCTTTATGCATTTTTAGAACCTGTTGAATGGGATCATTAAGATGATGAATGATGATGAAGAAAGGAATGCTGCAGAACTGGTGACAGATATTTTTCTTGCTATTTACTACAAATACTGTAGCATTGTTGTGCCACTTCATGTCACATCAACTACAGTAACGGCAGATTACTTAATTAGTCACATTCCTTATGGAAATTTTTCTGATTTCAGTATCTCTTCCTCTATACCCCCTTCTCCCTCTCTCTTCCTGTACTTCCTTATTCCCTGCAACTTGTTTCTGTTACAGCTTTTACTTTTTGTCTCATGGTTTCCCTTTGTATCTGTACTCTTTCATTGATTTCACTGTGACTTCCCCCTGTATTACTATTCATCTTATCCTAATACAGTTTACAATAAGAATGACATTCTTATATTCAAAATTAAATAAAAAAAATTAAATCATTTCCCTCAGGAAACAGAGATAATACTTATGGAAAATTTTACTGCCAGGATCCTGTGTGAAGATGTCACAGCATCTAATGACTTTGTTACACTGCAAAAAGTAGCGTATTTTGGCATTCAGTGTGTGTTTCAGTCCATTCTTTCTCCTTGCTCCAACATCACCTGGAATTCAGAAGAGGTACATATGGCATTATAAGTATTTTTTTTTATCTAATTGCACAAATTCCTTGTAATGATCACTTATTCCAAAGGTCTGTCTATGTGTTGTAAAACACTAAAAAAAAAAAAAAAAGGCTTATTAGCCCCTAAAATGCTAAGCCACAACAGCCCAGTACATGCAAAAACACAGAAAATCTCATTTACAAATGCAACTGCAACTGTGGCATACTAAATGGATGCAAAATTGCTCATCACTTGCAAGTACTTGGCTTCGATGCTATAAATTGGTATAGAGACACTCATTTATACTCCCACTCGTGCTCCAAATAATATCTAGTTTAATACCCTATCCAACACACATATGGGGTATGTATTAAAAAGAACTAAGTTTGCCCAGGTGCAGTAACCTATAGTAACCAATCACTAGGTAGCATTCTCTGGTTACCAGTTTAAAAGCAAGAAAGTGGGAGGCACAAATGCATGTAAGGATTGTGTCATACTTCCTTTTAACCAGATTTATTTAGAACTATATAGTCCTTATACAGTTTGTATGCTGAAGATCTAAACAGCTATATGTGAGAATAAATATTCATGAAGAAAAGGAATCTGCTTTCTGACACAAATTCATGCTTGCAGTAACATGTTGGATAAGATTCAATAATGATATTTGGATTGATTGAACTATTTGAGAATTTTGAAAGTTATTAGGCACCCCCCATTGTATTAAATTACTTTCTTGCCTATCCCACTTTTTTCCTTCTTGGGTAGGAATGGCACCAGTTATAATTTTAACCTGTGTTCCCAGAGATACCTTGCACCATATTGGACTTGAGCATGTGCAGTACAGTAAGATGGAAAAACTGTATTCCACATGAGCAAATTGAGAAGTCTGACTGATGTGCAAAGGATTCCTAAGAAAAAGAGCATAATGTAGAAGTGAGATGGTGAGATCAGAGGTAAGATGGTGGTGATGCAGTAAAACAGAACCCAGAGCAGGTGCAATTTTTCTGAAGAGGAGTGCAAGCTTGGGGAATTCAATACACTGGGGAGTGCCTTGCAAATTGACACTACCGAGTATATTTTTTTAGGGCTCAGATAAGATATCAAATGCCTGAAGGGGACGATGATAAATAACAGTTTTGATCTAAATGAATTAACCAGCCAGTTAGATTGATTTGATCAAAATTCCAACAAAGATTAAAAGGATAATAATGTTGTAGAAGCCTGCAGTATTGCTCATTTGATCTTTTATATATCTGACTAAAAAAACGGAACTTATTTACTAAGATACAATAAATTCTGATTCAATTGAGGCCCTTAACGCAAAGTATCCAGTTTCTTTAAATGGTCAGTTGTAGCTGGAATAATAAAAACAAATGTCTGACTAGTTTCTGCTACAGAGCAAACTGCACAATGTACATGTTATCAGAAAACCCTACACACACATGCAGTTTATTAACTCATTCTGCAATCTTATTAATTTAAGAATATTTCTCTGTTACCACGTTTATAACTTAGCCTATCTCTTCTAGCCTATTATTCTACTATCTGTTCTCCTGTAGTAATGAGCACTAAATTCATGAAAACCCCAAAATGTATTTCCTTTTTCTCACAGAAACAGTCAATGGTGAACTCTGCTCTTAGTATTATAGAAAGGTTGCAAAGATCCATGGTGACTGCAGAGGGTCAGGAGTCGGTGGTGGAAACCCCGTTGTTCTCTATACTTATAACAAGGTAATTGCCTGACCTCCATTGCCTCCATGCATTCCCTTCAGCATAACCCTCTAAGGTTTTGTGTCCTTCAAAAGTTGTTACATATCAGTGTACCTTATTCAGTGTCTACAAATGTTGTGCTTAAAACATATGAAGACTGCTATTTTCCTAAAAGTACATATTCTGGTATACTTTTTTTTTTAAAAAATGTTTATATTTATACATTTTAAACATAAAACACAACAGATGCATTGCAGCAGTACTGCACTGAGGTGGATCAGGGGTTAATACATAGGAACAGATACACTGGGCCCCCTGCAACTACAGGTTCTGCTTCCTCAGTAGTTATGGCCGTGTTAGATTTCTGTGGATTTCTATATACTTTATTTAGAATCTAAGCAGCTCTGTCTGTTCCATTTTTTAATTAGTGTGAATTTCTCAGAGCTTGGCCAGAAGATCCTCTCTTTTCCCAACAATACACAATCCACACTGGCAGCAGTGATCCTTCCTTCTCTGTCTTCTCTTCAACCATCTATTAAGGGACTGACTTCTCTCCAGATCCAGGTGAACTTGTGGGAAAAAGCTGCTTTACAAAATAAAGCCTATAAATATAAAAAAATTTAAAAAAAAGCTGCATTTAGTTTTTTTTTCCATTTAGTATTTTCTTCTTATTTTACCCATATATGTTAATGTATTATTCAAGATTTTCTTTTTTTCCAGGCTTAACATGTTTAACTGCCATGAGGTGTTTATACACTGAGATTGTTGTTTCCATTGTTATAACTTTCTATTGAAATTAAAAGTTGCCAAATGTTTTATTATTAACGAAAGCCCTGTCAGATAAAAAAATTCGGATTTTAAAAAACTCAATAAAACCATAGTAGAAAAAACTTGAATGTATCAAATATGTATTTTACTTATTGTTTTTATGGGGCTAGAACCTCTCCAAAAAAAAACACTTACATTTTACATAGGACAAGTCCCACTGAATTTTACATGAACCTGCAAGCTGTCAGATGTTCTGCTGGTACCATGCGTTCTCTTACTTTGGGTTACACCAGCCAGCTGACACGCTCCTGTAATCCCCACCTCCTGCATGTATACACATGCCCCAGTGAACACCGCCCACAACTGGGCATGTGCGCAGATGTTTTGACATGTGCAGTTGTGAACCTTGAAGCTGTAGATGCCATCTTTGTAAATGTTTTGTGTATTTCCTATTTCCTTTATTGTTTTGGCGCTTAACTGCCCATTTAAACCTTTTCTATCATTCCCTATTTGCCAAAGCTGGCTTCTGGTTGTAGCAGATCCTGCTAAGGCCTGTCTCTGTGTGTACCTTTTGATTTTTGATTTTGGCCTGTTTTCTGACCATGCTTCTTGCTGCCTGCCCTGAACTCTGGCCATTTTCTGACCACGCTTTTGCCTGAGCCTTGCCAGTACCTTGTATTTTGAATTTATATTATTGAATTCAGTAGGGCCCCAGCTAGGACCGCAGCAGAAAGTACTAGGGCCCCAAAAGGGTTTGGTGAAGACTGGGAATAGCTGGGTATCTCTGCCTTACCATAGGAGTCAGATTTTTATCAGCGGTCTTATTAATAGGTTCCTGTCTAACTAGTACATTACGCAAGCTTTTTGATGCTGAAGTTTTGCATTCAAGTTTTTTGAATTTTTAGCTTTTAAAAAAGTTTGAACATTCAAGTTGCAGAGGCCCTAAATCGTATTCATGAGTTTTAGCACAAAAAAAATAGAATCACATTACTAAATCAGTCCCTTAGTGTTTGGGGGGATATTGTTTAGCAATAACTCATGGCAGACTGTAAGGTTCTATAGGTTCTAGTCCTGTTTGATAATGCTTGACATTGAATGAAGGTGTGCTCGATTGAGTCTTTCAAGCATGGCAATCTTGGTTTGGTAATAATGGTTTCTTTTTGCAGATGATGAGTTTTGCTCAAAACCCATTTATTTCGGATTCTATGAGTGTCTCTGGGACAGTTGCCAGTCTGAGCTTTATAAATGAAAGCCAGGAGCTCCACATAGAAAACCTGAATGATAACTTCCAGGTGTGTGAACAATGCTCTGTATGTTTATCTACGCTATTCTAATAAGAACATGTAATTACAACATATTTACATATCTATCTAAGTTCTATTTATTTAAAGAAGAAATATATAAATATGTTTAATATAAGCTCAACAAAGAGCTTTTTCAGATGAGATGGTGAAACAATGTTCTGTCTGTTGTTTTATTTAAAAGTAAAATGTACCTGGCATTATCAGCTTTCATTAACAGGTGCAGCTTTGGCTCTGCCTGTGTCAAGGAGGATAAATTAAATCATAGAGGATGGCAATGTGCCTTTCTCCCACCATCTGGTTCAAATAATAGTTTTATATGCATTTTCTGACTATCTCTAAAACTAGAGGTTTGAAAGAATTATATTTTTTACAATACAGGTATGGAACCCATTATCCAGAATGCTCGGAACCTGGGGTTTTCCAGATAAGGAATCTTTCTGTAATTTGGATCTCCATACCTTAAGTCTGCTAAAAAATAATTTTAAAATTAAATAAACCCAATAGGGCTGTTCTGCCCCCAATAAGGGGTAATTATATCTTAGTTGGGATCAAGTACAGGTACTGTTATTATTATTACAGAGAAAAAAGAAATCATTTTTAAAAATTAGAATTATTTGCTTATAATGGGTCTATTGGAGATGGTCTTCCCGTAATTTGGAATTTTCTGGATAACGGTTTTCCGGATAATGGATCACATACCTGTACTAATTCAGCGTTTGTAGCTTCTATGTCACAAGATCATAAATTAGCCATTTGCACCAACCACAATAGTGCTGAAATAATTTTTCCAAATCAGATTTGGCAAAATCTCATTGACGATAAACAACATCTGTTCAGAAAAAAAACAATCCTTTTATTAATATTAAGTACTTCCCCAACTTTAAAAACAAAAAGTCATAGAAAGAAGGGGCCCCTTTGATAACATTAGCACTATAAACCTTCACAGAAATAGTATAGCCATATGATATAATATAAACTCTCTTCTGAAACAGGTTTCAATTTGGCTGGTATTGATAAATCTATGAACTCATATGGTATGACAATGTGGAGTTTGAATTTTAAAGGAAAACTATACCTTCAAACTATGTAGGTTTCTATAAAAATATATTGCATAAACAAGCTCATATGTAAAACCTTGCTCAATCTAAACAAGCCATTTTCATAAAAATATACTTTTTTTTCGTAATAAGTGCTATTAAGTACTCCTAAATAGAAAATTACCATTTTAAGAATGAAAGGCCGCCTCCTGGGATCATAGGATTCACAGGGCACACAAACAAGCCAAGGCACACATACATGCTACGCCACATCAACCAATTAATGGACAAAGTTCTGTCTTTTGCTTCCTTGCTTCCACATTAAATTACATTACTTCCTGTTACAGTTAGAGCTGCGTTATTTCTGGTCATGTGATCTCTGAGGGAGCACACAGCCTAAATGGTGGATCAAAGGAAAGCATGTAAAAGGGCAATATTTTCTGATATATATATACTGTATATATATATCATATATATATATATAATATCTGTATATTGCAGTTTGGCATGATTCTTTAATAGGTCACTTAACATAATATGTTGGTTAAGTATTCATCATTCTGGGTGTATAGTTTTCCTTTAAAGTAGATAGATACAACTATTTATATTAACAATTCTATTTTGTATAACAGATCTTTCTTCCCAGAAGTTCTTCTGAAATGGAACCACCTATGTATGTGCAGATGCCTGGAGATGAAGCTTTGCAAATGTCTGTGATGGTCAACCAACCAGGCAGTTCCTTGGTTATCATTATCTCTGTAAACCACAGTGTAGAATTACAACTGTATCATGGAACAAAGCATGTATTGGATGCGTATACTATTAATGATACAGGCAGAGGTAAATGTGACAGAAACATTGATGTTATTTGTTATTATGCTCCCCAGTGTATCATATAGGGAAATCTACATGCACCAGGTCCCTTTCCTTGCACTGTTTCTATTGGATATATGTAGAATAAACATGTTAAATGTGCAAGCCTTCATTTCATATAGAGGCATGTTTCCATAGCTCTCTCTTTTACCAGCTGTGGTGCTTAAGTCCCATGTAACCAGTCCCAAAACTGATACATGCAGATTTGTTGCCCTTGAATGAATTTTGTCCCACCAAAATATACAGTACCCTTTTATGATTACATGTATCATTTAGTATGCTACTGTATATACTATAATTGGTTAAATCTTTTCACACAGGTTCTTATACATGGATTTTGTACCCAGATGATTTTTCAGACACTATGTTGCCTCAAAACTTCCTTGTTTCTCCCATTAATTCTGGAATTAACGAGACGCTAGATCTGGGTATCACATCATTCACAACTCAATGTGTATATTACAATCCAGCTACAAACCAATGGGAATCTCGTGGCTGCAAGGCAAGGCTGCATATGGCACCACAGACAGACTGTGGTCCTCTTGTTATTGTTATGCAAAACTCTAATGGCATAATTTGATAAAAGCTAGAATGACTCATTTACTATTGCCCATGATGCTGTAAGATGCCATAGGCCGTCACTATTTATTTGGCCCTGTTGGGGGATGTTTGGGCCTATATGTACTGAAAATGCCAGGGACTATTTTGGATCCCAGTCTGGCCTGGTACAGGTGGTGCCAGAGCATGACAGGAGACACATATATCCCTTGTACCTTCCACCCACAGATATGCAGTCACTGAAGTCACCAGATTAAGGAAAGTTCTGTAACTCTATGTGCTTACCAAATTGATAACAAACAGTTAAGCTGATTTTCCTTATGCATTTAAGCATACAGCCAAGGTGTAAAGTGCAAGAAACAGGTATGCGTTGCGCTTATTTCTTGCATTTTGCGCGTTTCAACCACAATATTAAATAAGCTATGTAAAATTTGACCTAGGTCTACTAAGCCATAGCCAGCAATAAAATGTTTACTTTCAAGCCCAGTAATTGCTAAACACTTTTAGGTTGTTATGGGTTACTAGGCCAAGTAAAAAACTTTGCAGCCTTTGCTAATTACCCTATAAGAAAGTAGGGGATACTGACACTAAAAAACTACTCTTCAAAATATTAATGTACATAAAAAGTTACCTATAGATCATGTAAACATTTTTGCACTGACAGGACTGCTTCTGTAAGTAATTGTTACTTGAAGTTCCTAAACCTGACTGTTTTGCCAACCTGACTGTCCATTCTCAGCCTGTCAGTTATAGCTTCTAATGTGAATGGACTCCTGCTGCACAAATATGGCAGCCCCCTCATAGAGGGGGGCATCAGGAAAATACTTTTATGGCAAAATTATAAATAGCATGCAAAGACAATGTTATGACGTAAAAAAGGTTTCATTTTTGGTGTCAGTATCCCTTTAAAGTACTGTCATGAAGTTGCCTTCTTATTGATACCATACTGATTACCTGTTTAAGAGATATGTCCAACATTTCACATGTTCAGTACATTATCCATAAGAATCTATTGCTATACTGTGTCATTACTGTATCTCTAATATGCTTCTTTGTGCTTCAGGTAGGCCCACAGACCACAGTGGCCAATGTTCAGTGCCTCTGCAATCACCTTTCCTTTTTTGGATCATCATTTCTGGTTCTGCCAGTGCAGGTTGATGTCACTCACACAGCTCAGTACTTTTCAAAGATTTCAGAAAATCCAGTCATCATTGTGTTACTTGCATGTTTTTATGTGTGTTACATAATTGCTGTCATATGGGCAAGGCGCAGGGATCTACAGGACCAGGTAACTGTTTTCATTCATTC
Source organism: Xenopus tropicalis (assembly GCF_000004195.4). Taxonomy (NCBI): domain Eukaryota; kingdom Metazoa; phylum Chordata; class Amphibia; order Anura; family Pipidae; genus Xenopus; species Xenopus tropicalis. The sequence continues at coordinate 60,075,272 of NC_030680.2, read as the reverse complement.
TATTATTTCTCAGTTTCTTATTAGACCTTTTAGGAGCTTTGTATTATATTTATCATCCTTGGTGTGATTAGACCTTTAATGGGGTTTCTGTTCTTTGATCTGGGTCTCTTAGAATAATTTAATCTATGATGTAGACCAATAAATATGTAGTATGTCTTCATGCTTTGAGTCTAAGGGCTCTGGCACACGGGGAGATTAGTCACCCGCGACAAATATCCCTGTTCGCGGGCGACTAATCTCCCCTAAATGCCATCCCACTGGCAAAAATGTAAATCGCCGGTGGGATGGCATACGCAGAGGCACGATTTCAGTGAAATCGCGGAAGTTGCCTTGAGAGGACATTTTGCATGGTGCACTTATTCTGCCCTGGTATCTTTTATGCAGAGTCAGTTAGCTGCGCTGATTGATAATGATCCTTGTGCTCTGTACTATTATCGAGTCATCATATGTACAGGGCATTGGAGAGGAGCTGCTACCAGTGCAAAGGTAAAGCAACAAATATGGATACAATATTAAAATTCACCAATGGCAGATTATAGATACAGAGACACGCGCACAGATGTAGATATAGCATACAATATTAACTATACCCTTCCATTTCCAGGTGACTCTGTCACTTTGTGGATCTGATGGCCAGTGTGGCCCTATACTTCTGTCTGGTAGCAGATGCCGAATGTTTAAAAATGGCAGCATAGATATCTTCTTTCTAGCCACACCTTTTCCACTTGGGGAATTGCAGAGCATCACCCTTAGTCATGATGGAACAGGACCAAAAAAAAGCTGGTGAGGAGGAGATTAAAATGGGAAAGTCATTGGAAGTATTTTCATTGTTCTAATATTGCATTATATATATATATACGTACGGAAACTGAATATTTTCAATAAAGATGAAAAAAATGGGGAAGTAAAAAACAAACAACAAAAGTTTGTAAATATGTTTTTCTTGTTAGATAACTACTATAAATCTATTTTCCAGAGGTGATTAAGTCATGCCCACTTGATAAAGGTTTAATAATACTGCTCTTTGTTTTTGAAAATAAGATAAAGTTGGCCATACATGGGCAGATTTTAGCTGTCAGCAGCTTATCTGTCAGCAGCTTATCTGTCAGTGTATTGGGCACTGTAATGGGCCTACACAACTAATATCTGGGCAAATTGTTAAAATTGGGCAGATATTAATTGGACAGGTTTAAAAATCTTGTCAGAGCTTTGACTGCATCGGCTTGTGGATGCTGTCCTTGCTCTGATATTAAAGGAACAGTTCAGTGTAAAATTAAAACTGGGTATATAGGCTGTTTAAAATCAAACATTTTTCTATTATAATTAGTTAGCCAAAAATTTAATCTATAAAGGCTGGAGTGGGGGGATGTCTAACATAATAACCAGAACATTACTTCCTGTTTTCAGCTTTCTAACCTCTTAGTTAGTCAGCGACTTGAGGGGGGCCATATGGGACATAACAATTTGCTTTTGAATCTGACTTGTGTGCTAAAAGACCAAAAGCAAACTAAGTATCAGTTATGTCCCGCAAGTCACTGATTGGTTACTGACTTTTAACAGCTTAGAGAGCTGTTAAGGAAGAAGTAGTGTTCTGGCTATTATGTTAGGCATTCACACACTCCAGCCTTTATAGATTACATTTTTGGCTCACTGAATATATTGAAAACATTTTTTATTTTGCGCAGTCTATCTATTTAGCCTATCATTTTTACACTGAACTATTCCTTTAAGTATTAGTATTCCCAATATCCTGATGATGTAATTTGCAGTCCTGGGCATAGCAAAGATCCAGTTCTGTACTGGAATCTACCACTCATGCTACCACTGTACTGAACTGCTATCTGCACTGTTTATAAACACATCTGGGACTAGAATGTTGGGGTAAAACAAGACTTTTAGCCTCCAGCTACATAATGCCCAGTACCTGATCAATGTACCACCTAAAATCTTGGCTGATTTAGATCCAAGTTCCTAATGGATCTCTAAACCTTAGGAGCCTCCAAGGAGCTTCACATTGAAAAGAGGGCAATACATTATATTGAAATTGTGGAAAAATAAACTAGGCACTGTGTACTTATAGACATATTGTGGTACTGGTAGTAAATTTAAAAAAAAGGTATGTCATTACCTTCTTGATTGTCCATCTTAGTGTGCAGAGTTATCCTATCTGTAAATGATGCCAAGAGTAAACTTGAAATGTGAGTAAAGAAAGCAAATATGTGAGTTGGAAACCATTTCTGAACTATTTTGTTTTGCATACAGGTATGTTACCAGGGTTACTGCTCAAGATGTGCAACTTGAAAAAAACTGGTACTTTATGTGTAATGCTTGGCTTTCAGAGCCTCCCAGAGGAGATTCCCTAACTAAAACCTTTCGGGCAGCTAATGAGCTGGAACTTAGAAGCTTCAGGTAACAACAAGCACATCTAATTATAATTAGCAAACTGGGCTGCTGTTGTTAATACATGTAAATATTTATCTAGCATATTTATATTGATTTATATAGAGAGGTAGCCAGCATGTATAAGTTTAATAATATGGAATACATGAAAAATAAACAAATTGTCACAGAATTTCATTTACATGTGCTTTCTGTTGTATTCTGTTAGAAATATATTTGTGAAGAAAACACTAAAAGATTTGTATGAGGAGCACATCTGGATTTCTGTCTTCAGTCCTCCTTCCCGAAGTTCATTCACCCGTGTGCAGAGAGTGTCCTGCTGCATGTGCTTTCTCCTCTGTACCATTGTCATCAACCTGATGTTCTGGGAGCTGCCTCAGGCCTCTTATCCTGTCATTATAAGTATAGGTGACGGCTTTCAATGCATAACAGCAATTTAATAAAAATAAGTCATTAATGTAATGATTAATGCATGATATTCAACTACTTCAAACCTTTCTTAACTCTGCAAGCTCAATATATGCCATTCCGTCATTTTCCTGCTATGTCCCCTAGGTAGTATTAACCTTACATGGAAGGACATCATGATCGGCCTTGAGAGTGCTATCCTTATGTTTCCAGTCAACCTTCTAATCATTTATATTTTCCGCAACACACAATCAAGAGTTGTTAAAACAGAAAGGATAAAATCCAAAAACAGTAACCATGATCACCACTGCAAATTCTCAAAAACCCCTTCTATGCAACCAAGCATCACATCAGTGTTAGAGGTGAGAGAGAATATTATATGTTTTTTGGATAATGGTGTAACATGGCATGGGTGGGAAACAAAAATATTTTAGCCCCCCACTGTCCCAAGAAGATTAATATTTTTTATTTGCAAATATTTACTAAAAGTGAGCATGTTACAGAACTTTTATAGGCCCCAAAACAATCCTTGGGTCTGCTGTCTGTTATGCCCCTGTTTTTGGGCCATCTGAATATACATAACTGAAGCTATCAGTGAAACTTACGATTAACCAGTACAGTTGCTTTAGACTTATTATTTCTAGATATTCCTGACTCATGGTTGCCAAGAAATACAAACTTTGCAACATTGATTGCTGTGGATTACTAAACCAAACTTTTACTCATAATACTGCATAAACTCTTATGCTTATATCATTAGGAATGTGGATGTAAAACCATTTTTGCTTGTTTTTATGTTTCTTCTTGTCATCTTTCTCTTATAAATATTTAATATATATTAAAATATATACATTTTAGGATTTAGAAAAGATTGTGCGAATTCTGAAACGTGATTCTGAGGAAAATGGACCAGAAGAGGAGATGCCACTGGAATCAACCTGCAAAATCAGCTTCCTCCTGCAACTTATTATAGAATTGCTGCACAAGCAGCCACCACCTGCAAGTAATAAACGCCACACATGTTTACATATAAAAGCTCATTTTGAGGTGTAAACATTTCTAGGTGTCAAAAGGTGTCCATGTTCCCACTAAAAACCAAGGAAATTTTAACACCTGAATTACATAAGTGGCATTGGTTGCTGTAATGGTATTTAAATCTGGAGTGGTTACACACAGTGCCGGTGATTTAAAAAATGAACAGAATAACATTAAAAGATCTTTTTACTTCACTTGTGTATTTTGCAAACTGGAGCACCTTGGCATATATTCACACCTCCACTGATGAATTTTTACACCTTTTAGTAAATGAGAGCAATGTAATAGTGTGCAAATGTACTTTACCACTAGCAACTCACAGCGACCAGTCAGCAGGTAGCATTTGCTGATCTGCTGTTTAAAAGTAAACATCTGATTGGTTATCGTGGTCTACAAGATTTGGAGCAAAGTTTGCTAGTCCATTGTAATATTACATCAATATGTCAGCATTCATTGGGTCTTTTTTTAAACTTTTTATACTTTTTTTTTAATACTTTTTCAATATATTTTATATACTTCTCACCCTCAGTTTAAAAATACTGTATATTATAGTACCCTTTTTTTCTACAAGCCACTATAAACAATGTGCACCAACGTTTTGTGGTGTTTGTTACCACACTTGTGTTTTTGTGATTATCTCCTAGGTTTAAAGGAAACTATACCCTTGAGCCATCTCTCCAGTGAAAGCTTGCGCTTCTTGTTTTGTGCACACTATATCTCTCGGAAGCTTAGGAAAGTATCTTGTGATCTTCAGAAAACTGGTGGACAGGATTTTAAAGACAAACATCACTTTGATGAATCCCTGAAATGGCTGAAAATTATACTTGACGTGCTGGACAAATGTGTCCCTCCATTGCCTACACAAAGGTGATTTTGATTTGCAACAATGTACTCTAATCAAGGAAAATGTAATCAGCAGTACAGAATTACAACTCCCAGTATAACTCAGCTGAAGTTATAGTATAGCATCTAAAGTGCCAAACAGTGCATGTTCCTCTTGTAAAGAGTAGAATGATGTTTTTACAGAACAATTCAGGTTAAAAAATGTCCTCCAACTTCTTTATTGTTAGAGCATTAAGACTGATCCATAAAACCTTTGTCTTTGTGTTTTTGTTTAAATCACTATCTGTCCCTTAACATCTTTCATACAGGCCCCCATCTAAGAGACCAAAACTACATAAACGCCTGCCATGGTGGTTCCTGTTCATCGGCTGGTCCCTTCTGTTTGCCATAAGTGCTGTGTCCACTTATTTTACTATGATGTATGGATTCCAGTATGGAAAGCAGAGCTCTATTAGATGGATCATTTCAATGGCGCTTTCGCTCTTCCAAAGTATATTCATTCTGCAGCCTCTTAAGGTCAGTTCTATAGGGAAAAAGATGTATTTTCTTTCTAGGGTCTCTGTTAGTCCAATGATCATCAAACCTATGAACTAGGTTTCATAAATGGCATAAACTTGCAGACAGAAATACTTTCCTTTCTTTTTTGTTTCCCAATGTTGTGGTCACTTTTATTTGCCTTAAATATTTGGGATATTAAATGTGCATACTGTTAATTTTGGCATGTAATATTTGGCAATATTTATGTCCCTAGTTTTATTTATGACTAATATTTGTAGTCATATTTCAAATTCTCACTTCCACATCTTGTTACCTATGTATATGTCCCTTATATGTCCTCTGTATCCAACTCAGGTTATTGCATTTGCCCTGTTTTTCGCTCTTGTACTAAAGAAGGTTGAGGAGGATGAGGATTTGGAATGGGAACTGATAGCTCCGGGTTAGTGCATAATCATTATTCAGACTATTTTATTATACGTCTTTTGGGTTTTTGAAATAATTTATCTTACTATGAACTTGGTTCATCTTAGGAAACCAACATAGTTTGCTGTAACATTTATTTCTTTTTTTTTTTTATAATGTACCTTATCCAATTAGCTTTAAGCTACTTCCTTCTCTCTGTCTGATATATGAGGGGTATGACACACTAAGGGGCCCATTTACTAACAGTCATATCTTTTCCGCTATTCACTTTTTTTTGTGCTAAACACAATACAATTTTTAATTAAAAAATTGAATATTTTACCATTTATTAAGCATAAAAAATGCATAAAACGTGAATATGAAAATACGTCATGTAAAAGTTGTCAAGGCCATCTAGAAGTAAATGCGAGCTGTCCAAGGCAAAATTTTGTGGTCCTTTCACTTCAAAGTATTTGGGGTTTTTTTATGATTTTTCGACTTTTGTACTTTTTAAAAATAGATTTAGTCATGGTGGAAAAAAACTGTACACAAATTCGTATTTGATAAATGGGCCTCCAAGTGTTTTCATTGCAGCTATTCATGACAGTCAGAAAAATCTCACTACCTGTCTCTGCACAGACAATATGCCTCTGCACATAATACTAGGGATAATAAAAGCATAACTAGTGTGTCTCTGTTGCAGACTTAAACTACAATCATGATGAAGCAGCAATTTGACTGACTGACAAACTCTTCTGGCAGTGGATTTTGTAGGACTACCAGTCATCTTACTTATGACCATTCATTTGGGAAATCTGTACTCAAAGGCACTAGGGAAGAACGTCTAAACAATTTTCAGAAGAAACTTGGGCCCTTAGGGATTTGTCACTAGCAAAACAGTAACAAAATGACCAACCTTTTTGGCAGAATTTGCATGGAAACTCTACATTTTACTTTATAAAATTAGAAATGGTCAACAATAGTAAAGTTGGTGGTCTGCAAACCTTTTGAATGCTTCACAGTGTGTTTTGTATATCTGCTTTGCCATTAAAGGACCCCTATGGCAACCATAAGCATGGGACCTCTAACACGCTCACCACTCCCCTCTGATATTGGTGCATTGCATATATTTGTTTATTTATATAGAAGCACAATGTACTAAGTGAGTTACATGGCATATACAGGGGTATAGTTATAAACTCCAAAAATTCAAATTATCGTTCAAAACTAAAATGGTTGATGTTTATTTAAAAAAAGATCTGAAAAGTCGAATGTAGTGATAATTCACTAGACATAGATTTGTGGCAAATTTCCATGCTTCGCGACATGGATGACAAAATTCGCTGTGGTTAAATTCGTCCCGCGTCAAAAAACAATTTGCACATCAAAAAAAAAATTTGCACGCGTTTATTTCACCACTGATTCGCGAATTTTCCTGTGAAGCGAAACAGAGAGATTCACTCACCACTAGTCAGATGTAAAACTTCTGCATTGAAAACTTGTGAGTTGTCCTAGACCAAATTCAAGCCATTTTTTCAATTTGAGATTTTAGAGTTTTTAGAGTGGTTTTAAAGTTTGTTTGACTACTCAGGTATTCGCATTTTTTCTATTCATTTTTTTTAATAAACAAGCAAACATTTCAGTTTTTTTAAATTGTGAGTTTATTCGAAGTAAAAAAAAATTAAATTCACAAACTCAAAAATTGATAAATAAGCCAATAAATAAATTGGTTAAGTGCAGTTGGCTTGGAAAAAAATCGCTGGGAAAAAAAGGCTGTTGATCATAAATAACACTGGGAGAAAGTGACATAGCAGTCACTGATAAAGCCTCCTCTATTAGGTAATAGGTTTTCAGGTACCTTTTATTGTGCCACTGTACATTTGCTGGGCAGAACTTTCTCCACAGCCAGGATTTGGATACAGACATTCCAATATGTCTGTACAATATTCATTGGTTATCCCAGATTCACATAAAGTACAGTACATTGCTAAAGCACTAGGAGTGAGCAGGAGCAGTCATAGCTTAGCACCCTGGTTTGCTGAGGTAAGATTTGCTATATGACTGCCCTTGATGGGAGGCCTTGTAATAACAGTGGTCTTATTTGAGCTTTCATTACAGGTATTATAAACCTCAAAACGTATATTCTGTGAATTTGTCACAACTCTGGAATTATGTGCTAGACACAAGTGTCATACAATTTTCAGGGTGCATGTGTGCAACAATCATTCCAAACATGGATATAGGTTTCAGGGGCAGGTGTGAATATATTGGCCAGTTCTTTTCATACAAATAATCACTGTTCAGGCATAGTCATAATCTGATAATCTGCTTTCCTGCAAACAATAATATTTCCATGATGGGAATCTGCATGTTATTAATTCATCATTCTGTATGCCAAATGATCAGCTGTATAGCCATTCAAGATTTTGAGATGTGTGGCCGTCAATAAATGCTTTGGTGTTTTTACAGATCCTGTCATTGTGTAATAGGGGCTATTGGTGTATATGATATCCATTTAGTCCTTTCCACAGCCGAGGTGGTTTAGCAGTAGGTTGAGTATAAGTAGATGATGATAAACATGTAATTGTTACAGACTGTTGTGTAGAGAAGCCTGTAATAACTTAGCAGGAGGTGTAGCAGGAAAACTCTCTCTTCTCTAAAGGTGTCGCTACACTGGACTGCGTATACAACATTGCTTTGTTTTTTCCTTTGGTGTTGGATCCTTTGGGTGTACAAGTTTTTGTTTTTTTTGCATAATACTGAAGAACCTGTGCTAGAGACCTGGTTGTATTTAGTGGGAACAAATCTTCCACTAAGCCCAGAAAGATATATTTCCAAAGTATTCAAGTTAGGGAATGCTAGGTTTTCTGTCATATATTGGACTGCATCCCTACAAGTGAAGGAAAGAGGCATTTGAGCCCTGACATGTGGGACAGTTGGCCGTTGGTCGGCTGCCCATCCTTTGTAATCTTACTGGAGTTACATAGATTTGGTGGAGGAACTTGAACTGAATCCTCCTGCCCCTAATAGATATTCCGTCCCTATATAGGATGTCACTTGCCTCCTCCCATTGCTCATTATTGAGGGATGGAAGAGATGGCAGCAACTTAGTATTTGCTCTGACAAGACGTGAATGGATTGACTCAGAGACCTATACAGGTGACATCTGAGTTTGGTAGCTAGGGGATCTCAGAGGATAAGTTCCACCAAGGGAGTGACATATTCCACTCAATGGGAGAGAAACTGAGCCTGGAGCTTGTGTGGTTTTTACTAGGGATGCACTCAGTATATCATGCGTGTATTTAGGCCAAATCATTTGGCCAAATATCAAAATTAATACTGTATTGTTAATATAAACAGTTGATTCACAGTACTATTTACTAGTGACCAAATTAAGTGCAGACTTCAGTGGAGACAGTGCAGGGAGAACAAGAGTAGAGCAGAAAGTAGGAGCACAAAAGAGAGTAAGGATGAGATATGAGAAGAGCCATGCTGCTAGATTTTACATGGTCATTAGCAGGGATTGATGGTACTGGTACTATAACCTGATAGTTATAGGTATAGTTTTTCTTTAATTCCTGCTATGAGCAAACAGTAAGTATAGGGCTTTTAGGAAGAAATCACTTCACAATTGCAATTAGATGCATTGTGGCCAAAATCTATGGTGATTTACCCCATTTGTTTTTTTACTTTGGTCTCTTGCACACATAGCACATTCAAACTATAGTACTATATTTCCCCTTTAAGAATATGATTTAAAAATTGTTTACAGATCAGGCCTGATCTGTTATGTATTAACTATTTAATAAAAGTTATGTTTTAAATGATTCCCAGTGTGCACCAATATACACTAGATTTTCTATACATATATATATATACACTGTGACATGCTGGCACGTAATTTTGGGGGAATTAGCAATGGTAGGCAGGCAGGCATGCAGAGGATCTAGAGCATAGAGACAGGGACACCACATCTTCAGGCAAAACACAGGTATATTTCGGGCAAATTCTTCCCAACATAAAGCTTAAAGGAACAAAGTTCATAAACATACAGTTCATGGATGTGATTTGTCCCTTCTTCAGGGCTCTCACCTTCCAGAGTAACTCACACTCAGGCTTCTCCTTAAAGGAATCTGTGGTGAGGTAAAAATAATACCAAAAGATCCTCAGCGCTATAAATGTGATGAAATCTTCAATCTTGTATAGTCAAACTGACGAATAGTGTGTATAAATTGTGAATTTTCTGCAGCTCCGCCTCAGATCAACCCCTTTGACTGAGTCCAAAAAGCAAATTCAACGGTGTATACAGCCAGAGCGCATATATGTAGGAAAATAAAAAAATATACAATAGTGCAACAATGTTTAAACGGAACAATAACCTATCACCATAAAAAGAAATCTAGTGCTCAATTAAGATTATATTCACACCACTGTGCAGTACCACTAACTGCTTACCAGATGGCAGTGTTGGTGAAGCAAAATAGATGTAATCTTTTCAGTTGTAACAACTAGCCATATGACCGAATGTTGTATCTTTGTTGTAATTCGCAACAGTATCCACGTGCAAGATAAGTATGATGTTTCTTCTTATAAGCTGTAGCCGTGTCCTCAATAGGGCACAAAAAGAAGAACAGCCGCTGGTGCAATATTATTTATTATAAAGACGCTAATAAAAGAATAAAACTTACAATCTGCCGTGTAAAACAGGAACATGAAAGCCCAACGCGTTTCGTGTACTTGACGGTACACTTCCTCAGGAGCAAATATCAAATGGACACAAACTCCAAACGACCTGCATTATATAGCACTGTTGAATAATTACCGTGCCTCGTGTGGAGTTTGGGTCTGACGTTTATGACGTCATCAAATTTACATCTTAAGATCTCATATATGCTGTAAAGTGGTCATTTACTCAAATAGTAAATGCTTTTATGCAAAAACAAAGGTAGCGCTTCACATCAAACACATAAAACAAATAATCGAATACCCCGATGATGAGAGTAGTTATTCACTCAAAACGACAATATGTCGATATAAAAATGAGGATGGCACCTCATATAAAACCAATAAATAAATAAAGAAATAAAAATTCTGGGGGACTAAAATGCGAGGTGAAGTGGACGCTAAAGGATAAATGTTTAAACTTGGTATCAGTGTAGTGCCATATTGGCACTTCCTACTGTCAGGAATAAACCGGCAGAAGTTGCAGAAGCTACGGTGCGTTGCCCTGGTAACACAGCACTCACCGTAACAGGGGGCGTATCAACCTCCGTGATGACTGCCACATACTAAACCTCTATCCACTTGCGCGCCTAAGCGCCTATTCTGGGTAAAGATCTGCCGGGTGATTGAACTTATTGAATGATGTAATTAGGTTTGTAGACTCATACTAAACTCTGGTGGAGGGCGTGAAGGGGCTAAATGTGTGTGTTGTACCCTGATACTAGCAAGTAGGTATCAAAAAACCTTATGATGCTAAAAGCCAGGGTAAATTGAAACTAGACATGCTTACTAGCATATCAGCGTGCACGTCGCGATAGCAACGCGCTGTGCCCTAAAGGCTATGTGTGCAACCGTAGCGACACGCTATGCCATGATGGATAAGAATTAGGACCAATCAGAAAACCTATACAGTATCTGAATCAAAACCTATATGTTCTACATACAGCCCTATCCTATTTGAAATACATAATAAACTACAAATAACGTTAAAAGGCCGCCAGGTCCAATTCAATATTGAGTCCTGTTGGTTGCAATGTGTTCAATTTAAAGATCCAAAATGTCTCACGTTGTCTGAGCTTCGTGAGTCTGTCCCCCCCCCTAATGTTGAATGAGATTTGTTCTAAACCTATGAACACCATACCGGCAGGGTCACTATTTTGTGCAGACTTAAAGTGTCTAGATACACTATGGTTCATTTTGCCACTCCTTATGTTACGGACATGTTCCATAATTCTCGTGCCTACATTCCTTATGGTCCGACCTACATACAGTTTATTGCAAGGGCACATGAGCATATAAACAATATACTGTAGATTGATCTGCAGTTTATAAAACCCCTGGGGACCGGAAAGTCTCCATTCATCTGTTTTTTGGGCATAACAAAGGAGCAGGCACTACAACGTTTCTTTCCGCACTTGTAAGTGCCTTTCAGACCAAATTTATTATAGTAGGGGCTGTACCCCTTCGCGGCCCCAAACCTTCGAGGGTGCTACCATATTGCTAAGTGTTTTAGATTTACGGAACGAAACTTTGGGAACCTGCTTACAACTCTCCCCTAATATGGGGTCAGCTGATAATATGTTTCAATGTTTGTGTATTATTTTACGAATATGATGTGCTGCCGTATTGTATTTTGTATAGAAATTAAACTTACAATTTTTGGTATCACTTAAGGGGATAATCTCTTTTCGTTTTTTCTTTAGTAGGAGGTCTCTATCTTTGTTTAAAGCCTGGAGTTCCGCCTCCTTTAACCAGGCAGGTTTATATCCTTTGTTAAAGGAACAGTAACACTAAAAAATAAAAATGTTTTAAAATAATTAAAATATAATGTACTGTTACCCTGCACTGGTAAAAGTTGCGTGGTTGCTTCAGAAACCCTACTATAGTTAATAGAAATAGCTGCTATGTAGCCATGGGGGCCATTTAAATTGAAATAAGGAGAAAAGGCACAGGTTACATAAGAAGATACCAGATAAACTGTGTAGAATACAATAGGAATCTATGCTACTTATCTGTTATCTGCTTAGTAACCTGTGCCTTTTCTCCTTTTTTCAATTTAAATGGCTGCCCCCGGGGCTACACAGCGGGGTATTTATATAAACTATAGTAGGGTTTCTGTAGCAAACACCCCAGCTGTACCGGTGCAGGGCAACAGTACATAATATATTAATTATTTTTATACACTTTCATTTTTTGGTGTTACTGTTCCTTTAAGAAATCTCTCCTCTAAGATGGCACATTCCCTCCTAAAATCAATGGGTCTTGAGCCATTACGTCTTGCTCGCAAATACTGTCCCCTAGGTATATTTCTAATCCACTGTGTGTGGTGATTACTGGTGGCATGTAGTAGACCATTACGGTCCGTGGGTTTGCGGAATAGCTTTGTCTCCACCTTGCCATTTAGATTGAAGAGAGTCAAGTCCAAAAAGTCTGCTTTAGTGGCACTCATCTCCGCAGTGAATTTAAGATTAAAGGTGTTAAGATTGATGTTAGTAATAAACTCCTTCATTAGTTCCTCTGGACCATCCCAGATGAAAAGTAAATCATCGATATATCTAGTGTATAGCACAATGTGTTTACTGAATGTGGACGACCCCCAAATATACGTGTCTTCCCACACTGACATGTATAGGTTGGCATAGGATGGTGCAAATTTGCAAATTTAAGCCTTGCTGACTCCTGTCAGCTCTCATCCGCCAGGTCACAACTCCCTCTGCTCCTTGCAGTGGCAGGTGGCACCCCTAGTCCCTCTAGGGGTGTTCCTGACACAGGCAGGCAGCCTTCCTGCCCTGTGCCCTGCTCTGAAAGTGACCTTCTGAGACAAGAACCAACCTCCAACTCAACCCTCTGTGTAATCACAAAGTCCTTTTATTTGCTGCTCACCAGGTTTTTCCTACCAGGGCAGCTTTACTAAATAGGCCAGCTGCCCAGGGCCCACTGCTTTGGGGTCCCTTTTCCACTTTTTCTTTATTTTATCTTTTATTTAATTTTTCCTTTCTTGCTCATACCCCCATACCTCACATACCTTTTCACAGACAGTCCTAATTGGAAACATTTTCATTTGGACATTTTTTTATACATAAAATAACTTATTAATAATGTTAAATAACACTAATGTTTAAATAAGGCGCTGAAATAATTTTAGGGAGAAAGACCCACAAATGTATTAAAAATAAAATAGTTTCAAAGTATACCTTATGAGGAAATTTATCAGCTAAATGTGTCCTAATGTGGCCAAAGTGGTCAAGTATATACTGTGAGGCAATTAAGCATTTACAATGTCAAATTAAAGTGGCCAAATTGACCAAGTATATACTGTGAGGCAACTAAGACCAACATCAAAAACAAAGTGCCTAAGTATACATACTTAGGCAATTGAGCATGTCAAATGTAAAAAACAAAGGGGACAAAGTGGCCAACTATATACTGTGAGGCAACTAAGCATCTACTATGCCAATAACAAAGGGGGAAATGTGGCCAAAAATATTCTATAAGGCAACTGAGCATATACAATATAAATAAGAAAGGGGCCAAAGTGACCAAGCTTATACTATTAGGCAATTGAGCATGCTGAATGACAAAATGAAAGTCAGCAAAGTAACCAAGTTTATTCCATAAGGCAACTGAGCATATGTAATATCAAAACCAAAGTGGCCAAGTATATACTATGAGGCAAATGGCCATGTCAAATGTAAAAAAGAAAGTGGCCAAAGTGCCCAAATACATTCTATAAGCAACTTACAATGTCAATAACAAAATGGCCAAAGTTGCCAAGTAAATACTATGAGGCAATTGAGCATTTCAAAGAAAGTGGCCTATTCAACAAAGCAACTGAGCATATACAATGTCAAAAACAAAGTGCCCAAAATGGCTGAGTATATAATATGAGCAGGGCCGAGCTAGGTGGTAGGCAGGAGAGGCACATGTCTAAGGCGCAATTATGGGGGAATGCTATGCAGGTACCTCCTAGTCCCTAGTCTGAGCCCTACTGTGCTTCACTCCCGATTGTTAGCACTGCTCCAGTGTGCGCTCCCCTCACCTCCCTGCAGCATCACTAAGCATGCACGAAAGAGTGCACGTGTGCGGTGATGCTGCAGAGGAGTGGAGGGAGCACAAACTGGAGAGGTGCTGGGTGGCCTGTTGGATGCATAGGACACGTAGCTGGCTTGGCCCAGCTCTGATTATAAGGCAACTGAACATGTACAATATAAAATACAACTTGGCCAAAGTTGCCAAGTAAATACTATAAGACAATTGAGCATCTAAAATGTCAAAAACAAAGTGTCCAAGTATACTGTGAGGCAAATGAGCATGTGCAATGTCCAATACAAAGTGGCGAATGTGGCAAAATATATTGTATAAGGCAACTGAGCATGTACAATGCCAAAAACAATGTGGCTAAAGTGACCAATATACACTATGAGGCAACTGAGCATGTTGAATGTCAAAAACATAGTAGCCAAAGTGCCAAGTATGTACTATGAGGTAATTGAGTATGTGCAATGTCAAAAAGAAAGTGACCAAAGTGGCCAAGTATATACTATTACATGACTGAGCATTTTGAATGTTAAAAACAAAGTGGCCAAGTATTTACTGGGCGACAAATGAGCATGTATAATGTAAAATACAAAGTAACTAAAGTGGCCAGTATACTATGAGGCAACTGACCATGTACAATGTTAAAAACAAAGTGGCCATAATAGCTAAGTATATTCTAAAAGGTAACTGAACAGGGTACAATGTCAAAAACGTCATGGCCAAAGTGGAAAAGTTTATACTGTGAAGCAAATAATAAAAATATAAAGAGCAGTGAGTAACTGTCCACCCCTTATACTTACATACACTGGTATCTAGGAATGTTACCAACTTTGTACTATGTGTAAGTGTAAATGTAATTATGGGAATAAACCGTCCAAAGGTTCCTTGAATTCCCTGAAGGGGCCAATGTCACCCCCAATAACCATCACAAATCATCTATGTAGTGCTACCATACAGACAACAGACATTGCCTTGAAGGAGAAAGAAAGGTAAAAACTAAGTAAGCTTTATCAGAAAGGTCTATGTAAATACAGCCATAAGGACAGAAACGATGCACTGAGTTCTCTGTCAAAAGATGTCTAAAAGATAGTTGTGTCTGTTTTCCTCTGCCAGAGACACACCGCTCTCTGCTCTCTCCTGCTCCCCCCTCCCTCAAGAATGCTAAGAACTCACTCCCCCCCCAAGGAATGTGGATCTGAGCCAATCAGCAGGAAGCTGACTCATAGGGGCCGATTCATTAAAATACGAGTTCGAATCCCGAATGGGAAAAATTTGGATTGGATACGATAATTTCTAAAGATCGCAAATATCACGAAAATGCTTACAAAAAAATCGTATTAGTCACGATAATATCGTATTGGCGATCCGAAAGTCACAAAATTTTTGTTCCGAACGATTGTAAACAGTGGCAGAACCTTCCTAAATTTTTCGCGCAAGTGTACAAAAAAAGTCACACAGGTGTCCGAAAAAGTCGCGCAAGTGTGAAAAAAATGGTGAAAATATGCTCGGAGCATTCGAATGAACGCTCTGAGTGTTCGTGCCTTAATAAATCTCCCCCGTAGTCTTACTAACTGAGCATGTTCAGTTTGGTCTGCATGTCTGTGCAGGAGTGAGGCATTATGGGAACTTTCTTTACCCAGCTCAGTATTTTTTCTTCCTGTTTGGCTTCCGATCTTCTGAACAGGAGAAATATGGGGAGACTTATGGGCACTATTGAGGCAACTGAAGGTATGCCTGCAGCTTGAGATTAACTCTTTACTTTTAGCCTTTCCTTCTTCTTTAAGTGGAACAAAATAGCTTTCTTGTTTTTTCCCACTTTATAAATTAATAAGTTTATAAACTTAAACAAATGCAGCTATGGGATGTATTTTAGCAGTTGGGGAAGTGTGTAATGTATAATTTTAAAGATAGAAAGGAGAATTAGCTGAAAATCATTCACATATTAGACTCAATTCCTACTGTAACTGTTCCCTAACCTGTATAGATAAATAGATACCTGTCATATAATCTTAACTGGCCATACATGTAGCAGTAGAATTGTATGAAAGGAAACTTTGGTACATGTATGTAAGGCAGGTGATCCAGACCCAAATCTTTGTACCAGGGAGTCCAGTTTTATGATATTGTAGTATTCATGATATTGAGTGCTGGTTGAATGGTACACATCAGGTGGCTAGAATGGGTGGGAAATATTTTTGGGGGAAAACTCCAAAGGGAAGAGGCATCAATTTATAGAAGAGCCAAGATCAAGGCTGCCATCAGGTGGGGACAGGGAAGCCCAGACACGAGATCTGTGGCAGAGGAGGATGAGAGCAGGCAAACCTAGAAGTCCATTGGGTGGTGCATGTGTGGGTAGGTGGATTGTGGGATTACATGGGTAGGTTGGGAGTTTGGTTTGGGAATTTAGTTGCCAAATTTTATCAGGGCCCACTGTCCAGGGGTCTCAGGTAGGCAGTGAACTACTATTATTATAACTATTATTACTATATTGGCATCTCTCCGTGCTCCACTGAAAGAAGTTTAGAACTTCTAATTTAATTACTTTATTATCCTTGTTACATGATTATCATCTACTCCTACTTACCCTTAAAATAAAATAATTTCCAAATTTTTAATCAGGTCTGCAGGATTCTACAAATATTGCTAATGCACAAAATGTTAAATGTGGGTTTATTTATGGTGTGACCATATTAGAGCAGTGCTTATATAAAAAAATTAAAGAACTGTCCCGTGAGAACCAAGGAGATGGTACCTGGAAATCTCACTCATGCCAGTATTTAAAAGTAATTAAAAATTACTTGAGTGCTGGCTCAATATTCCAAAGCACCTCTACTGAGGGATGTATTAAACGGACAACATCACATACATCCAATTAATATCCCCTTCTAGGCAGGAACAGGATCTATAAAAACACCAAAGCATTTACTGAGGCAATCCCAAGCTATTAATGTGGCCATACATGCCAAAATCTTGAATGGCTGTACAGCTGTTTATTTGGCATACAGAATGATGAATCAATAACACGCAGATTGCCATCATGTAAATATTATTGGTTGGAGGAAAGCAGATTATCAGATTATTACTATGTCTGAACAGTGATCATTTATATCAAAAGGACTGGCCGATATATTCAAACCTGCCCTATCGACCAAATTTCAAAAATGCTAAGAACTCACTCCCCCCCAAGGAATGTGGATCTGAGCCAATCAGCAGGAAGCTGACTCATAGGGGCCGATTCATTAAAATACGAGTTCGAATCCCGAATGGGAAAAATTTGGATTGGATACGATTATTTCTAAAGATCGCAAATATCACGAAAATGTTTACGAAAAAATCGTATTAGTCACGATAATATAGTATCGGCGATCCGAAAGTCACAAAATTTTTGTTCCGAACGATTGTAAACAGTGGCAGAACCTTCCTAAATTTTTCGCGCAAGTGTACAAAAAAAGTCACACGGGTGTCCGAAAAAGTACAGACATACTAGAATGACTGTATCCAAATCCTGGCTGTGGAGAAGGTTCTGCCCAGCAAATGTACAGTGGCACGATAAAAGATACCTGAATGCATTTAAACCCATAGAAGTTTTATCAGTGACTTCGTCCAAAAATTGCAGAAGTACGTTAAAGTCAATGGGTGTTTTTGCAGCAACTTTTTCCAAGGTGTGAAAATTTTATTTAGAATACATTGGGAGTCTATGGGCATTTTTTCTCAGTGTAATCTGGCGTAAAATTTCATCCAATGCTAATGATCACATTTTAATGGCAAAGGTTGACCAGCAACGTGTTCCACTAAGGACCACAACACAAGAAGAAACAAATACTGTAAAGACCAATTGTAATTATTTTCCATGAAAGATACTAAAAACATTTAGCATTTAAATATAAAAAGGAATCTATAAAATGAAGAATCTAAATAGAACTCTATGGGAAATTGCAATGTGTTATTTCAGAGCTTTCCTAAAATTGGGTTTGGATAATGAATCCCATACCAGTATTTTCACTGCCCCCATTACTTCAAATCTGGTGATCTGCCTTTCCTTTATGAAGGCAGACCATGGGGGCTTAAATATAAAAAATGAAATGTTTACGTAAAGAAAAAAAATCCTCTGCTAACACCAGATACATGGCTAATCCAGTAATCCTATGTTTTAGCTGAGGGTGCCCTTTGTGTCCAAGATTAGCACATGGGCAGGATGCAGACTGTTTGGCGCAAACCTTATACATAACTTCCGTAATTTGCTTTAATATCAAGACAGCACCCGGGCCCCTATTCAGAAGAAGATTTTACAGGGTCCCAGTATAACAGTACCCCCTCTCAAACGACCCCTTCCCCCCCCCGATGGCAGCCCTGGACATACAGTAGCAATGGTTGGCACAAAAATGGGTATACATAAATCATGATATGGAAAACCACAAAGTTACCAAACAATAGTTTTTAGAGGTACTCTTGAACAAGGGATCTAATTAACAGTTAAGGTGGCTGGCAATTTGTGACTAAATAAATTAACTAGGAAACATACATTTACTGCAAGCACTATGGATTCTAAAGTCTACCATGCATAAAAGCTTTAACTCTACAAACTGAAAACTTACAAGCCCCTCAGCAGATAAGGTACACTGAATATACAGTATATATATTTTTTTGTGTATAAAAAGGCATTTTTTCTAAGAATTTATTAAAATACCCTTTAGCAAACAGACTTCATCAAGAAATATAATATATTTTGACACTGATATAACATATAGTACACATGCACCTGGGTGTGTCCCTGGGCTTCCATTGTACTGCTGTTCCCTTATTCTGAGATGGGCTTTATATATATCTCACTCACCTGCCAGATACAGGAGACAGGTGGCAGAGAGTTGTTGTGTATCTCTTTGGCAGACAGAAGAGCTTTTTACAGTGTGCATGCAATGTGGCTTCTTCCTTTAATGCAGCTCTTTGTGCTGACTCTGTGTCATTCCAATGGGCAGAATAAAGATGACAGTTACTGCCCATCTCATTTATTTCATGTGGGGGATATGTGCATTCAGCTTGAAAAATACAAGAAAGGTTTTTCTGATTCTGAAAGCAGATGCCAAGAAAGGGGTGGAGAAATTGTGTACATTGAAAACCAAACCATACTCGATACTTTGATTTCTCTACTTAAAGAAGAAGAAGGTGGTTTTTGGGTGAAAATGTCTCCAGCTTTGAGAAATCAGCTGCATCCCAATGAAGGTAAGTTAGTTTGGGTTAGTGTGGGTTACTAGTGGTCACAGAGTGCACAAAGTGCAGACTGGTGCAGGTTTCACATGTAAAATACTTTTTGCTGAATACAATGGTCAAGGCCAAAAATAGCAAGCTATATCTGGGGCAGCAATATTGAGAATGAATACATTCAAGTAATACTTAAAGTTAGAACAAAAAATGAGCAATAAATAAAATACTGAAGTATAGGCAGCAGGAAACCTTTCCTAAGGTGATTTGTTATCAAGGTGAGAAACTGTATTTGTTTACTCACAACGTACATTTGCTGCAGTGCAGTAACCTGTAATAACCAGAAATTACATGTAGGTCACCAGTCTAAGTGCTGAGTAGCTTTAGGTTCCTGTGAAAAGTAAGAACAAAGGTATGATGTGGCAAGAGAAAGGCGCAGTAAACATAGTGGGAAGAAACAAAGAAGTAGCTATCCAGCTTATTCACTAAATGCAAGCCCATACTGGCAATCCATGAATTAAAGTTAATAATGTAGAAAGTTGAGGGAAAACAGGTATGTAACTGGCCTCCTCCACCGCCAGTATATATATCCAAATAAAGATGAAGCAACAATACCTGTATGATCACTGTGGGGTGTTCCCAGTTTTTATAGCGGTGCTTCAGACACAAACAGCAGGATCAATCTGTGGATTCTAGCAAATACCCAATGGGTTGCTGTAGGATGCCAGAGGTAGGCTATTTATTGGGCTTATAGGGGGCTTTATGGGCCTCTGTGTA
Organism: Xenopus tropicalis; assembly: GCF_000004195.4. Taxonomy (NCBI): domain Eukaryota; kingdom Metazoa; phylum Chordata; class Amphibia; order Anura; family Pipidae; genus Xenopus; species Xenopus tropicalis. The sequence continues at coordinate 60,054,950 of NC_030680.2, read as the reverse complement.
CTTTTTTTGTATAAAATTTACTGGTTTTTCAACTTACATTGTCCATATGATATAGCATTGCACTGGTAACAAATGATATAGAACAGTGCTGTCCAACTGGCGGCCCGCGGGCCGCATGCGGCCCGCGACCCCCCTCTGTGTGGCCCCCCACCTGTCTGGCTGCTTTGATGGCTTACTCTTGTGTAAGCTTTAAATGGTATCAGTACTGTGATTAACTGCCCCCCCTGCATGGTTCTCACCTCAGATTCAGGCTGTAATCAGGCTGTATTGTTTAAATATGTAATCCCCTGTGTTGTTCACACCTTTTAATCTCTGCATTGTTCACCCCCTGCAGTGTTCACACCTCAGGCTCAGGCTGTAATCACCCCCATTGTTCCCCAGTTCACACCTCAGGAGCAGTAGAAACCCACAAATAATCCCTGCACACTACAAAAAGAACATATACTGAGGTGGTACTGCAATTAAAACGTTTTTTAATATATAGTTATTGTGCAGACTGTAGGAGCAGTGCCAGCATTGTGTCACTGTAGGCTGCCTGTGTGTGCCATACACACACAGACAGGGTAGGGCAAGCAGAGTATGGCACACACAGGCAGAGTATGGCACACACAGGCCAAGTATGGCACAAACCAGCCAAGAATGGCACACACAGTGAAAGTATGGCACACAGGCAGGGTAGGGCAGGCAGAGTATGGCACACACAGGCAGGTTAGAGAAGGCAGAGTATGGCACACACAGGCAGGGTAGGGAAGGCAGAGTATGGCACACACAGGCAGGGTAGGGCAGGCAGAGTATGGCACACACAGGCAGGGTAGGGCAGGCAGAGTATGGCAGGTTTTTGCTGTACTACAACCATTAATATGGGTATGGTCATGTGATAACATGGGTGTGGTTTCAAGTGGGTGCGGTTTCAAAAAGGGGAGTGGTCAAAACTGGCTTCCATTATCGGCCCTCCACCACGTAGGTCGGAAAAATTCCGGCCCTCGGTACAACAGAAGTTGGACAGCACTGATATAGAATATTCACATTTTTCTTATGTCATAATAGAGATACAGAACACAAAACATTTGGTCTGGTCCTCCACAGTGTATCTGAATTTACAGCCTGCACGGCTTCTTGTCCTTGGCCAGTCGCTGTGTAAGGCTAACACACAAGTGGTTTGTGGAGAAGGTTTCGGCTAGCCTGTGCTAAAGACTGTGGAGGGCTTAAGTGAAAACTAACTGGGGAAGTACTGGGGGGGGATAAGTGATCTAACTCCCAATCCCATTGGGAGACAGTTCATGGTGATCGCAAATTCTCTCTGTCTAACTCCATCCAAGGAAACCACAGCATTTCCCTTGTAATTGTGCCCTGGTTGCCTCCATTGATCTAGTCCATTTCACCTTAATTACGAGCATGTGTTGACTAGGAAGAGTGGTAATTTTCCAGCTATCTACATGGTGTCTGTGAGTATGTGGGTGACTAGCTTGTTATTATCTAGGGATTTAAGTGCTCTGATTTGCATACCAAGGAGGTAAGAAAGTGGGTCAGGGTCTATTCTGAGCTGCAGCCAGCAAAGCAGAGGGAGGTGAAGGAGCCTCCTGTCAGTTTGGAGAGCCTTAACTTGTAGGCTCTCTCTGTCACTGTAGTGCAAATAGATATCCCATATTATTTGCCATTGTGGGGGGGGGGGGGGGGTCCTGCTGGAGATCTTTTTCCCACTTTGTCATGTAGGGCTGGACCAGTGTGGTGTTTTCTGTTGATAGATTGCTGTAAAGTAGCGAGCTAGGGCGAGTATTATTCTCTGAATTGATACATAAGAGTTCAAAGTATGTTGTTGTTGAATAGGTAGTGTGGTCTCAGTGGAATGTTTGAGTGAAGAAGTGACAGGTCTGTAAGTATCTAAAGATTGGGGTTTTGGAACATCCGTTTGACCTCCTGAAAGGGCAGGACTTTGCTGCCAGGGGCCAAAGTTGAGCAGAGATAGGCATTGCTGGGCTTCTGTATTTTTAATGCCAGTTTGAATCCCAGTCTGGACCTGCTAAAATAGTACAAATCATGGCATCCACCACTGCTGCAGTCCAATGTGCAACATTTTTTCTTTAAATTAATTTCTTTAAACTGAGCATAGCACAAGGGACAAATCTATGCCTTTATTGTTGTGTTATTACTATATAGCAAAACAGTTGCAGTGAAAAAGTATTCATATTAGCTGGGTGAGTATGGGGTAAAAGAATTGGTCTAGAATATCTCCTGGTTTGCGTTGATAAGTAAAGTAGACAAAAGGACAGCAGTACCTAAGTGCTCCATGGTCCCCTAAGCTACCTCTGTTCTTTTGGTATGGTTGATTTTTTTATGTTGAATAAATCTATGATTGTTTTGTGTAGCAAACAGACATTTCATGTGTGATACTGCCTACCATTTGTATTATTAGTTATTATTATTAGTCCTCTAATGCCATCAGGTAAAAATATTGTACATGGTATCAGCAATTTAAAGAAAGATGCTTCATGTCATACTGAGCTATTATATATAATAAGCCATTATGTGCTACATATCAGTTTTTACTAATAAGTAGAGATGCAACAAATCTAGATTGCTATTGGTGATTTTGCGAAATCCTAAGTCCTTTTTGCAGGATTTGACTGAATTTTAAGTCTTCAGCTGACCCAAATCTGTACCTTAAAGTCCTGTGAATTTGAAGCTCTGGACAGCTGTATACAACAAGTTTTGTTTACAACTGATGCAGTTTTTTGGTATTTCTCCAAAATAAATATGTAAATTAGTGTCCGAATTAAGTTTGCAATGTCATTGAATGTCCTGCGGTAGATTCCATTTTCATTTTCTAAGTCAACAACTTTGCTGTTCCTGTCAGATGATAATCACAGTGAGGCTGGAAGAAAAAAGCTCTGTTTTGCAATATCTAGCACTGAAGAACCTAAGGAATATTTGGCAAATTGTGACGAGGAAAGGGGATTCATCTGCTCCTTTGGTAAGTTCCTTACGTTGGTTATAGACATAAGTATTACCCCCAACAATGAACTGGAATCACCTCCCTCTAACCAAGCATGTATTTCAAGCAGCATGTGTTATACGTACAATAATATGCCACAGCGTACTGTATCTTTAAACTGATTATATGGCCACCAGGGTTCTTCTGTGGCAAGGGATAGCCATTAAGGTTGGCTACAGCAACAGGCAAAACCTTCCTAAGAACATCTGTATTATGTAATTAAAGCAATACTGTCATGGGAAAACGTGTTCTTTTCAAACCACATCAGTTAATAGAGGTTATCCAACAGAATCCCACATTGAAATCTGTTTTTCAAAAACACAGATGTTTTTATATTTAATTTTGATATTTCACATGGGGCTAGCCATGTGACTTCCGCTCTGATAAACTTCAGTCACACTTTACTGCTGTGATATCACTCTGCTGTGACCAGCAGAACAATGGGAAGATAGCAAGATAGCAGCTGCCAGTAGATATCAGAATAGCACTCAATAGTAAGAAATCCAAGTCTGTCTTGTGACTCCTTCATTTACATGGGAATAGGGGAAACAATAGGTTACCTGAAAGCAGTTCTAATGTGTTGCCCTGGCTCCTTCTGAAAGCTCAGAATCAGGCACAATGCATTACACACCAATATTACAATTAAAAAAATACATTTGTTGGTTGAAGAATAAAATTATAAATGAAGTGAATGTATGTAAACTGTAAGTTAGAAATAAAAAGTGCACCATAAATATAATGACAGGATTCCTTTAATGTATGTACTATGGATATCCTAGTAGAGGCTTACTTTATTTAGGCATAGTTTTTTTTATTTCAAGTGGAACTATATCTATTTTCCTAATATGCCTTCTTAATTTCTGATCAATGAACCAAAATTTTCCTTCCATTTTCCCTACATTGATCAAGATGAGTAAGCACTAGGCAGATTATACAAGCACTACACAATTACAATATGCTGCCTATCATTTTTTTGTATATACGGGTGGTAATCCAGTGTGAGTAAACCTAACAAAACCTAACATTGGTTGTTCACGCTATTTGGAATACACAATTTGATTTTTCACAAGAATTCTCCTTGTTGCTAAGTACTGTATACATAATACTATCCATAATAATCTTGCATTATTTGTGTTTTAGCTAGTCCTCTGCAGCGTAAACTCATTCGCAAGGTAAGCTTTCCATTTTTGTACTTTTATAAGTAAGGATATGTGGAGAACAACAGGGATAGCAGGGTCTGTGTTCACTCAGGCTGGAGAAGTCAAATTAATGCTTTGGGGGGTGCTGTAAGTAAAACTGTATAATCACTCTAAAATCACTTTTTATATTGATATAGATAAGTCCTATGAGGTGGAATTCCTTAACCCAACAGGTCAAACTGCCTGGGTGCAAATTAAGGAAATTAAATATTTTAAAAAAAATTAGTATTGCACTCTAAAATGTATTAGTGATAAATTAGTGGTACAAGGTTTTGGTCAAGAGGAAGGTCACAGATTAGGCTGGATACATATATAGGTGCTCGAACTACTAGAAATAGTAATATAATATTTGCAATCGAATATCCAGGACACCTCAGGGCATGTGCAAAATATCATTGTAAAGGTAATACAGGTATGGGATCCCTTCTCCGGAAACCCCTTATCAGAAAGTTCCAAATTGCGGAAAGGCCATCTCCCATAGACCCCATTATAAGCAAATAATTCTAATTTTTAAAAATGATTTCCTTTTCCTCTGTAATAATAATACAGAACATTGTACTTGATCCCAACTAAGGTATAATTAATCCTTACTGGAGGCAAAACAAGCCTATTGGGTTTATTCAGTATTTAAATGATTTTTAGCAGACTTAAGTTATGGAGATCCAAATTACAGAAATATCCCTTATCAAGAAAACCCAGGTCCCGAGCATTTTGGATAACAGTTCCCATACCTGTACCAATGTAAAGGATTTGCATCACCTTAGAGCTCTCATCGAGATCCTTGAGTACAGTACTGCATGTTTGTTGGGGAGATATATATATATATGTGTGTGTGTACGCTTACTCTTTTTATCATTTCTTTAGCGGCGTGACTGCTATTCAAGAAAAAAGAACATAAGACACAATAATCCAAATAACAGCACAGGCAACCCACCAGACTTTAGCAAAATTTCCCCTCTTACATTAGAATCCCTGAAGAACATGACACTGCAAACGGCAGTTCAGGTACAGAACCTCAGTAATTATTTTACCTTTCAGTCAGTGCCAGGCCTAGCTTGCTGGGTGCCATATGCAACAGCAGGTGAGGAAATTGGGGGGTCTTAAAACTGAAACCCAGAAGTATAACTACCTGGAACAAAAAGAGATTTCAAAGAATATTGTTTTGTGAGTAGTTTGCTTTTACCCATCTTTACATTTTTATGACTGCAAAACTATTTGTTTCAACAATCAAATGATTTTTGTGATGCATATCTACATATATCATAAATATAACAGCAATCTTAAACAAAAGCAAAATACGAATTAATGGTAAGTATATCATTTAGTACTGCAGTAGCTCATAATATTGTGAAGTGTTGGAACTTTATTTTAGATTTAACTAAATGTACCTGCTATTCTAAATGCTTTGTCCAGCAGTAATATGGTGGTATTCAGCTATGTAGTTATATTTTAAGAAGTATAGTACTGCTTGGACATTTTAAGTGACATTATTGTTGTAAGCTTTTGCATATCCTCCAGATTATCACTTCCAGGGTATAGCAGGTATTTAGTATCTAAATTGCAATATAACCATTTGTATCCTTAGATCACAGAACAATATGTGAATGAAATGCAGGCAAAAGTTCAGGAAATCTGGACTATAGAACCTTTGAGGACAGCCTGTGTAATTCTTAGGCAGCTTATAAACACAAGTGACTTTCTGTCTCCAGAGGCTCAGGTACCATTTTCTCCTTTATAAAAACTGTTTGTAAATGATTCATATTTTCACGGTGAGGGCAGTGAGGTTGTGGAATGCCCTTCCTAGAGATGTGGTAATGGCAGATTCTGTTAATGCCTTTAAGAGGGGCCTGGATGAGTTCTTGAACAAGCATAGTATCCAAGGCTATTGTGATACTAATATCTACAGTTAGTACTAGTGGTTGTAGATATAGTTTATGTATGTGAGTGTATAGATTGGTAGGTGTGGGTTGTGTGTGCTGGGTTTACTTGGATGGGTTGAACTTGATGGACATTGGTCTTTTTTCAACCCTATGTAACTATGTAACTATATATTATGAAAGTAAATTTAGTTGAGGCGATACCATCCTTATTTGTATATAAAGCAGAAGGAATTATGGGGAAAACATTTAAAGACTGCTAAACAAAGCAAAGAGGGCATGGCCACAAGGGTGATCCTTGATTGGTGTTTTTGTATGTTTAATAGATACATTTCTTCTTCATAGTGTAGGCTTGTACCAAAATAACTTCATAGAAATGCAATTTCTTAAAACTTTTGTTTTCTTAATGAAATAAATATGAAGGTACAAACTAATTAGGCCAGTAAGAAACACACTTTTCCGAGTCAAGTTAGCATTAAATAGGGATCTGCATAGACATAAATAAAATATAATGTGTACCCAGACCCCTTGAGAATTTACCTGTTTCTAAAGCAAATTCTGGTGTTGGCAGGTGTGTAACTGACTAATGGGCATGCCCTCACAATACATAATAAACAGTATCACATATTCATTGAGGGACATTCCACCAGGGTTATTGCATTGGGGAGGCTCGGGTGTGATCCTTTTATTATGTCGAGGTAAAATCTGTGTTCCAACATGCAAACAGCAATATCTCTGTCCCTGTATACACCTCTGTAGCTATTTTATACATTGTACTGTCTCCTAAGGTGTAGAGAAATCTCCACCACTTCAGAAAGAATTCACCCTTTAGAAGATCTAGTTCTGATTTTTACCTCTAGTACATGTACCCTTGTTGTTAATAGTCAGATTTTATTATATTTTAAGGGCGTTCTGTAATAAAAGGTACTAGGTTTGCCGAAGAGCAGTAACCCACAGAAACCAATCAGCAGGCAGCATTTACAGATCACCTGTTTAAAAGCAAACATCTTTTTACTGCTCCTTGGCAAAAGTAGTGCCTTTTATTACATATAGGGTAAATCTCTGCCTAAGTTATTAAGTCCTATGTAAATATACAAAACAAAATGATGTATAGAGGCTAATGAGTATTTTTTTCTGTTTGTATGGAGTATTATGCTAGTGCTATGATCTGTATTTGTGCCACAGGTCAATGCGAGCCAAATCCTAGCTGACCTTGCTGAACAGTTAATAAAAATTGTGGATGGATCCAATAACATATCTGCTGAAGCTGTAACTGAAGTGGCATATCATCTTTTTTACGCCTTTGATGGGACAATGAAATGTTACATGGCCAACTATAAACACCTTTCAAGTCATCAGGTTGGGTTAGAAGACTGTACTTTTGTACATTTTTTGTAAATTGTCTTTTTTTAAATTAAAAATATTTTTGCAAATGTCAACTTCATATTATGTGTATTTTCTGTTTGATTTATCAAGTTGGACATAATCTTATTTGATTCTTTGGCGGCGGTGGAATATTTGGAGATAGCAGTCTGGTTAGCTTCAGATATCTCTGTACAGAGCTTCTACTTCTCCTCTACACTCTCTAGTCTAACCCTGTTAAGGTACAGTAAATCATATTTAATATAATAACAGGCCAATGCCGTGCCTGCATTGCGCAGTGATGTCAGGGTAGAAAGAAGTGAATAGGCCAGTGGATTTGACAGAAGATTTTTTCCTGCAATTTCTGATCTTATTATATGAAAAATCACAAATGGGTTCATCCCGATCACGTAAAGTTGTAGGAATAATTACCGGAAAAGTTGCTAATCGCATTTTTCAGTGCATTTTCAAGGATGCTGATCATATGCAAATGCTGCAAATCATAAGAACAAAAATACATTAAATGCATTTTCAGTTTTATTTTATGCTGAAGATGTTTCCCAGTGACTTATATTTTTATTTTTTGAAATTGCATAAAATTGTGGGGGTCTGCACATATTTCAAAGCAAATTCACCCACCTGTGCATATCTAGAGAGAATTGTTTGAATGTTGGGTTGCAGTGATTTCAGCACTGTCCAACACAGTATATTTTATCCATTGTGGATTTGAGTGTATTGAAATAAGTTGAATGTTGCAGTTACTTCCATTGCTATTGTTAATATGCTACCTCTTATCTGTAAACAGAGTGGATGCTGCAGATGTCAGTAAAAAAGCCACTAGCACTACCCTACCAGCTCTGAGTAGAGTCACCTTCCCACCCTGGTATGTCCTGCCCAATGTGACTCAAAATGCACCTATCTATGTCCAGGTGAGTTGCCAACTGTGCTGCTTTGCCCCATTGTTCCAGGGGATTCTGTACAAATATGGAGATGATCCCTGTATCAATATAACCAAGGAATCTTAGGGTGTAATGGGATCTGTAGTACTGTCACAAGCCAGCCCTTATAATGACAGAGAAATACAAATGCTAACTTATGCCCTCAGAATGCATCATAGGAAATAAAGGCCCATTATACATGCCAGTGAGAAAGACTACATTCTGGTAGCTTAACATTTTTATTAAAAAAAACACACAAGCGCTGTGAGGCTCCTTCCATCGGGAGGGCGATGGAATGTGGGATGAGGGAAATTGTTGTAAAAAAGACAAAAGACCTAAATAATAGTTCCATGAAGTTGCCAATAGCAGAAATAGTAGATTGCATGCCTGGCTTTATCATACTATAAGAGAGACCATACAGTAGTCATAACTAGTCATAATGCCCCTTTAACAGAGGATGAATATTTTCAATTACTAGTTTCATAACAAAATTGTCAACACGAATACTGTAAGTTTTTAATTTACTAAGTTTTCTTTATAGCATAGGGTTATAAGATATGATGTGAATTCTTACATGCAGCACTGCCCTGCACTGTGCCCTGGAAATAGAGCAATAGGATGGGTATGCAGGTGGAACCTGAAAGATAAAGTGTTGTGACTACCAGTTCTCTGTTACATATAATAAAATTATGGGGAAGGGAGCAGGCTGAAATACAAACATTAAGGAGGATTTACCATCTTGTCTGGCACGCTGAGAATGGGAAATGCAGCACTGTTATGGCATCAAGCAATATGTTAAGTTTTAAAAAGACTGGTTTGTGCTTGCAGCTTCCATGTATCAGAGCAAATTTACATGCATTATAATATATTTGATCACTGCATGCACCAACATGGGATGAATCTTACAAAATGTATACCCATTATATTGCCAAAGAAGATACCATATAGAATTTGTTTACTATGCGGGGGACAGGTGCAAAGTGTAAAACACTGGCTCACATCGTTACCAAAAATGCACCTTTGTCTTCATGACTGCTTATATTACATTTACTCAGGGGAATCTTCCAAAAGAATTTCCCAATAACTGGATAACTTATAATTATTTAGTGAAATGAGTACCCCTATTGTAAAATATAAGGATATTATCAACAATATTTTTCAGATCTGATTATACTAAACATTGTTTATATGAATATACAGTAATTCCTGGCTCTTGTGTATTATATATAAATATATAGAGCAGTAGGTTTTCTTCTTGGAGAAGCTAAGCCTCCATAAATCTTCAATATTCTCCTATGCCATTCACCAATAAAATAGAAATGTAAGCAAAGTGCTAACACAGTCAGTAAATATTAATATACAATAGCTAATTTAAACCTGAATTTCCACTTACAGATATATTCATAATTTCTGTCTTTCATAACCAATGTTCTTGCTATCAGCTTATTATTAATTTGTAGCAATAAACCCTGTTCCTTTGTTAAACCTTTTAGTTCTATCACATTTGTTCCTTGTAACCTTTCTCTCTTAGTTACTTGCTTTGACTATAAATCCATTCCTGCCTATGAACCCAACAGTCATTGTGGGACCCACAACTCATATCCTGCTGAGTACCGAAGATGATAACATGTATGTTGAAGACTTGACAGAAAATATAGAGGTAAGTGCTAGCACAGTAAAAACATATCGTACAGTGTGTGATTTGACATATAAAATAACTTATAAACACACTGCTGGGGAATCAGAAGCATGATCACAAGGGACTGACACAATTCCTTCCAGATACTTACATTAGTAAGTAGATTAGCCTTCCTTAGAACAAGAATTGCTTTAAGTGAGTGTAAATGATTTTATAAATACACAGGTCACTATGGGTGATATTTTTTGAATCATATAAGGATTAATAAGTGTGAACAGACTAAGAGCTTCTCTATAGTATGATATGCTTTAAAATAAAATGTCATGTATCAGTTGATTGATATATTATGTTATTATTGATTATATTTTAATGTCATAATGGTAATTGGGACCGGCTGAGTGACTTTTCCTTTTTACATGCTTTATTCAGTAGAGTTACTCGTTGACTGTTTTTTCTTATTCTTCCCTTTAATGGGCCCTGCTGACCCACCTTTCTCCCAAGGTTATGAATGTATAACAGGGCAACACTAGGCAACGCCACAGCCTTGTAAAAAAAAAAAAACACTATAGAAAGTAATGTTGTCATGTCATTATTAAGCTGTAGGTGTGCTGATGCCCACAGTGTGACGGATTAATTAGGCAACAAGGTTTTTGCTCACAGGACAGCACAATACAAAAGGGGATGGAAGTGTATGAAAGATCACAGAGAATGTGCTTTAAAGTTTTGAGCATAGAATTTAAAAATTATAAGCACCCAGAAACACTGTAGATTAATGATATGCATATTAGTTTAGCAGATCTTTTCATGTAGAGTAGTACTGATAAATCCATCAGACACAGGGGCCCAGTGATCAGCTTTCCTACTTTTCCATTCTAAGGTCTTGGGTTCCATTCCATCCAGGGCACTGTTTGTGTGTATGGAATTTGTTTTCCCTTGCTGTTCTGGTTTTCTCCCCAGTCCAAAGACTTGTAGGTTAATTATCATTGATAAGTTAAGACGCTTATGGTTGGGTGTGCCTGATGTAAGGAAATTAGAGGGCAAGCTCCACATATATGGGATAATTTAAATGACTGAAAGGATCTAAGTAATTCATTGGCATGATATACATAGAGGATATTAATAATAAGGCTTTTTCTAGATTGTGTTGTACAGGAATGAAAGTGCCACCCTGGATGTGAATACAAAAAATCTCACAAGGGATCAGGATTTGAATGTGACTGTTAAGGTGACATCTCTAATAGAATCCATGGTATTGACGTTACAACCAGAGGTCAATATCTCTCTGACTCTGTACCTTGGATTCCAACAGAATAACAACAGCTATTTACTTCAGAAGATGTTCCTTCCAGACAGTAAGTGTACCTTTCCATACATATGATATTCTATATCTAGCAAACAGTAAAATCTTGCTTATCTCTGCTGCCTCACAGGTTCTTTAAGGATACAGAAAGGCAAATTCATTTGGGGTGCTAATATGTAAGGCACCCAGCAGTAAATTCAGTCAATAAGTGCCAGTGCTTTGATGAAACAAAAAAAATGCACTGACCTAGGGAAAGAAATAGCACCGCACCACCATCTTTTTTACCTTTCCCAGTTGCTCCTTGGCAGACTTAGACTTTCAGAATTATCTGCTTTAGACATGAGCTCATTCAGTTGAGCTTATGTAGAAAAGGTGCATACACTCTATCTTAACTTCCAGAAATATACCTGATTTCACAGATTAAAGGGAACCATAACTGCAATGAGCTATTTCCCAAGATTCCTTATACTGAGAGTATAGTGCAACCCCCTCCCTTACTTTGTTCGATTGTGAAATGATGAATTCTGAGATTTTAAATCTCCTTTCCTACCATAGAGGGTAGCATAGGTTATCTTGGAAGCTCTGGGACTTCAAGTACCAGAATCCATCACTTTATAATGGAACAAGGTGAGAGGGGGTTGCATTACAGTTAGGGGCATATTTATTATTACTGTTGATGTTGCCGATATATTAACCAATCAGCAATTAGATTTGAAGAGTTGCCTAAAAGCTAGAAAACAAAAGCAAAGGGATGCTATGGGCAGTATCACCGGTAAAGTTTGTCTCTAATGTTAATAAATTCATCCCTTTGCGTCTCGGGGATAGGGAACTGGTAAGGTTGCCAACTTTGGCCAATGTCAGTAATGGCCTTTGCAGAGAAGGGGCTGGGCAATTATGTAACGGGTGGGACGCTACACTGGGAATTACAATTTTACATTGCTGGTAAATTTGTAATATTGGCACCAACCCCTGGGATAAAAATGAAAATACACATATATTAATGATGTGTGGGTCAAAAAAAAGTCGGCACTACTGAACACAGAAGCAATGCTCAATTAGGTCATGGGCAGAGAAGGCAGCAAGAAAAGCTTAGCCCAAACCCGCCTACAACCCACTTCTGTTGTTCAGATGTCAGCCCAAACCTGTGGGTAAACCCCTGTATTTCACATGTTTAGGGCGAGCCCATACATCACAAATTTATATTTATTTCTGTTCTTGCACCATTTCTACATAAGCCCAACTGAATGAGCTCATGTCAAAATGGGGGTATATTTTCCCTTTACTAGTTAGCGTAGTTTATTCTGCAAAGTTACCCAAACTATTTAGCAGCAGAGTACAAATGCCTACCTTTTCTACATATACAATAGCCCTGTCTATTAGTCAGATGGCAACTCTAAGGGGCATTTACAAAAACTCATTTTTTTCAGTTCAAGTTTTTTGACCCAGAAAAAAATTGCTACTTTTCCGCAATTTATTATGGGAAAAAACCTTGATAGTTCCAAATGTAAAAGTACGCCAGCTAAAACTTGTTGCGATCCTGTAGAAGTCAATGGCAAATCTTCCTTTTACAACTGGAAGATCTTTCATTGCTTTGTGGTTTAGATGTTTTTGGATTTTTATGATGCTGGCTTTGGTGCAGCGATATCGAAAAAGTCACAAAAAAGTTTATTCAATACCAGCAGCTTAGCCATAGTATTGAATAAAAAATATTTTATTTTACTACATGATGAGTGGCATTATCGACATGGGGGACAGAATGTAATATATATACTGTATATATATATATATATATATATACTGTATATATATATATAGTGACATTTATGGTACAAAAAACACAGTAGTTGTCTGCCTTATATAAATTAAATTGTATTGTAAAGAACAGACACATGGCATTCTGACCACAACTGCATGCATACATGCAACCTCTTCCTCTGTGCTCTCCCCTCAGATGGCAGCTACACCTTGGTGTTGTCTCCAAAGCATTTTAATAAAGGAACTGGCACCTACTATGTTGCTGTTACTGTATCCAATCAAAGCATATGGACTGTAATGGAAACTATCTCGTTAAACATAGCAACAATTTCTACACAGTGTGTTTACTGGGATTATCATCTTGAAAACTGGACTAATTATGGCTGTCAAGTAAGAAGGGCAATAATAAAAATGGGATGTAATGGGTATTCATATGGCTGCATTTTTACTTTATAAATACTTCAAAACAGGTACAGGGTGCTTCCAAGTAGCATATTAAACTATTCAGTTCCTAACACTTTTTTTTTACTATATTTGTAGGTTGGGGCTCAAAGTTCATTGGCAAAGACATACTGTCTGTGCAATCACTTAACATTTTTTGGCAGTACTTTTTTTGTTATGCCACATGTTGTGGATTTACGTGACTCTGCAAAGCTCCTAGCCAATGCAGCTCAGAACCCTGTGGGATTGGCACTCATTGGTACATTGCTGGGACTCTTCCTAATCCTGTTAATATGGGCATGGAGAAAAGATAAAGAAGATGTGAAGAAGGTAAGGGCATAGATAGATACAGAGAGGAGCATTGCTATGAAAAAGGGTACCAAACTCACGAGGCAAGGTTTGTCCCTGAGGAAGGCAACAAGAAGGGGCTTGAAACATTGGTGTAAGGGTCTGCTGGGGTTTGAACCCAGGACCTCCTGGCTGTTGGCTGCTCTCCCTAACCATTGAGCCAGGAGAGCAGCCGTAAAAGTGGTGATTTCCTTAGGTTGCTTTTCACCTGTGTCCTGGGCTTAGTGACATCACCCCAGCCAGGGCCGGAACTAGGGGTAGGCAGAAGAGGCAGCTGCCTAGGGCGCAACGATTGAGGGGCGCGAGGCAGGAGCCTCTCCTGCCTACCCCTAGTGCTACTTTGCCATTGCCTCCGCCGCTTGTCATTAGCGGAGGAGGCAATGACCGATCTAATCTCCCCGCCCCGCCTCCTGTGCTTTGGCGCGCATGCACCGTTCGGGGGGGGGCGGGGAGGTGGGCGGAGTTGGTCGACCGGGTTGCCTAGGGCGCCCGGGCGGCTTGGCCCGCCCCTGACCCCAGCAGCCTTATTGGCTAGGTGGAGTCAGCCAATGAGGGCTGACTCTGCCCTATATAAGCCCAGCCCTCCTCACACTCGGGGCCTGAACATTTGGTTTAAATTAAGCACTGTGGCCTGCCCCTAGCTTTTGTTTCCCGTTCTTGCTTCTTGTCTTGTTTCTTCTCTTCTCTGCTCCTTAGCCTTGTTTCCTTGCTTCCTTGCCCCTTTGTCTTGTTCCTGTTTTTGCTCCTTGCTCTCTCCTCAGTCCTCACTCTTGATCTTGCCTTGCTTTGCCTTGCCTGCTCTGTTCTGTCCTGTCTGGTCCTGCCTGATCTTGCCTTTGTCTGCTCTGTCTCATCCTGTCCTGTCTGGTCTACGCACGCTCCGTCCTGTCTGGTCCCGCCTGGTCTACGACCGCTCCGTCCTGTCCTGTCTGGTCCTGTCTGGTCTATGCCCGCTCCGTCCTGTCCTGTCTGGTCCCGCCTGGTCTACGACCGCTCCGTCCTGTCTGGTCCCGCCTGGTCTACGACCGCTCCGTCCTGTCCTGTCTGGTCCTGTCTGGTCTATGCCCGCTCCGTCCTGTCCTGTCTGGTCCCGCCTGGTCTACGACTGCTCCGTCCTGTCCTGTCTGGTCCTGTCTGGTCTATGCCCACTCCGTCCTGTCCTGTCTGGTCTACGCCCGCTCCGTCCTGTTCACGCCTCCTCCATCCTGTAACAGCCCCTGCCAGAAGGACTCACCTTCTCTTCTCCCACTTATAACAGTATGACTCTTGACAGTTGGATATTTTTCATTAAACCTTTTTCTTCTTGCACTAAGTTTCTGTGAGTGCAGTATCCTTGTATTTTATCCTTATGTTTACCTGCATCCTGTTAGCTATTTTTACAGTCCAGGGTAGTCAAAAAAATATTGTTAATTCCCACTGTGTTGGTTTCAAACTAAAATTTTAGTGTGAATAAAATGTATTCTTTTCTAATATTTTAGGTAAGAGTAGCAGCCCTTCCAGATAATAGTTCGGAATACCACTACAGATATGCCATTAAAGTCTGTACTGGATATCGTATGGGAGCTGGTACAACTTCTCAGGTACTCTTGTAGCCTGATGAATGTGTAACAATATAGGTATTGTATATATGTTGTGTCTCCAGCTCTTCTAGTGAGCCTTATTTTGCATATATATTTTTGGTCCAGTTGAAAGCTCAGCTTGTGACTCCTAAACCATAGATTAAAAATCCAGTGGTATTAGTGTTTACCCTAAATCATTTCTATTTAATGGCACAGTGCCAAGCATTCAGTGGTCCTTTATATGACTAAAGGGTGGGTTTAACCTTGCCAGAACATAAATGATATCTCCCCATAGGCCCAGGTGTTATGTCCAGTGACTCCTTCCCTACTGGAACCCCAAATATTTGTTGTCCCTAGGATGAAGAGCTACAGGTCTTATAAAGTAGGGCTGCTCAAACCCATGATTCAATTTAGGATTCATCAAAAGCCAAGTGTTTGTTGCAGGATTTCACTGGTATTCAAACTGACTATGTCACTATAAAGATCTTGGCAAATTAATGTGCTAAATTTGTATTTATGGATAATAAAATGTTTCATTTTGCTCAAATTTGAATTTGCAAATAAGGGTTCCGAATCAGATTTGGTTTTATTCTTCTCTATTTTAGGGCAGAAGTAGAAGATAATGGGTGGGTAGCATGGATGTTCCTGTGTTGTGGAGTTAAGTAAAAAGAGAAGAGACTGATATCCAGAAAGCTCAGAATTATGGAAAGCCCTCTCCTATAGAATTCTTTTAAGCAAACCCTATTGGATTTAATGTTTAAATGTTTTTTTTTAGTAAATTTGATGCATGATGATCCAGATTTCAGAAAAGAACCCTCAATCCGAAAAACCCTAGGTCCCAATCTTTATGGATAATAGATCCCAAACTTATATAAATGAGAAGGTATGAGAGAAAGGAATAAGGAAAGGCTGCTCTATAGAAATTAGAAACAGTGGCCCGTGAACATAAAAAGAATCATATTATTCTGAACCATACTGTATCTTAACAGGTTCTATTAACACTTTATGGCTCAGAAGGACAAAGTGACCCACACCTTTTGATAGACACTGAAAAGCAAGTACAACATTTGGGAGCAGTGGATGTCTACCTCTTAAAAACACGCTATCTTGGAGAGCTTCACAGCCTCAGATTATGGCACAGTAATTCAGGAAGTAGGCCTAGTTGGTAAGTGCCTTTGGTGTATAAAAGACATATTTATTTAAATGTGCCCTGGTGCTTCTATATGTTGAGAAGTAAATGATTCCTATAAACATTGCATGAATATCAAGTCTCCTGTATGAAATCCAACTATATATATATACTTGATGTAGGGAGAGACAAGGTCTTACACATAAAGGTGCGTCAGAATTATAAACTGAGACCTCATGTAGTGTAATTTACCTAAAGTACATGGTAAACAAACATTGGGCCGCAAATTTCCACAGTAACAATCGAACCATGTTAAGCTTGCCAGCCACATCCAGGCACCTAATCTATACCTTCCTTTTCTGTCTTACGGCCAGTCTAAACCTGATTTCACTGTTCCTCACTAAACAGATTTTCTGAATACTCAGAAATGTACGATTTCGATTAAATATGTGCCTGACATCGGCTACTTGAAGTCTTTTTTCGGTAACAACAATCTAGCCCTAGTGATATGAGGGCCGGCCCAACACCCGCGGGTTGCCACACATTTTCATGTCACAAGCTGGTTCTGCTCTACCCACCCCGCTTGCTCTTCCCACCCTTAACTTTACACTGCTTCCCGCCTCTCCAATTTATAGGCGCATTCCACTCTGTTCTGCCACGCCCCTCTTGTGACGTTATCAGTGGCCGGGTCAGTCGTGGGGCTATAAATAGAGGGGACTAGCCGGGTAGGGTTTGGGCTACATAGCTACTAGCAGAGGATATAGAAAGCATAAACAAACTTTATGTAGGGACCCATAGGGTTAAGCTCCCTATGGCTTTATACTCTACCTCTTCACACCTTTACTGTTATTGGGCAAAGCCCTCTGTACTCAGGTTACAGTTAAGAAACTATTTCCTATTGGTTTAGTCAGATTGTTCACATGCCCTGCAGGCTGATATAGTGTCTAGCAGGATGGTGTGACTTCCTCTTTAGCTGCAGTCTGCCTTCCAAGCAACACCCCATTAAGTCTGGGAGCAGACATTAGGCCCCAGAAGCCATTTGTACCCCAGAGGTTATCATCCCTCTGGACAAAGTCAGGACAGGGCCCCGTGAATGAGGAATTAGCTAGCATAGCAGATTTTTCATAGCACTCTCTAGGAAAGGGAGGTAGACTTATTTAGCAAGAGCAGCTCAGCTCCACCAGGATAATAGTTCTGAAAGTACTCTTTCCATCCGGCAATGTTGCATCAGCGTAGGGCCATGGAGTAGAGATAGGAGACAGGCCAGAATAAACCCTGATCCCTACTCACACGGAGGACTCTCACGCTAGGGGTTATCAACCTGAGAAACTAGGTATCTATTCAGACTATTCCCAAGGGTTGCCAAGCTGACAGGTGCATTTACCCTGCCCAGACTCCCAACAGAGGTGGGATAAACCGGTGTGCATCCTCTCTTGTTCTTCAGAGTACTGCTATCTATTAACATCTATATCTGCATGCAAATGTGAGTATCTGATGACCCTGCATCCATATTTGTCTTGGACAATAAACGTGTTCATATTTCAATAGCAAGAACCTTTCTGGCATCCATTCTTACCATCTGCACTACACAGCTATGGTGAGTTGTAGTTCAACTACACCCTCAGCTCTGTTCAGGTCTCTTACACCTAAGCGAAGGCCCATCCTAAGAGAGAGAGTCGCATGTAACACATGCTCTCACATCACTACTAGCCTGGTTTAACCATTTCCTAGCCAAACAAGTGTTACACTTTTTTTTATTTGTTATTTAGACACCATTATCTGCATAAACCTTTGCATTTCTAAATAAAGTCTGTAGAAACATACATTATGTGTAGGGGATCAGAAAACCCTGTCCCCTGTTTCTCAGTCTGTGATCTCATCCAGCCTAGCTACAGACTGGGGAGGGACCTGATTGGCTGGATGCCCCAGTGCACGTCTGGGAGAGGTGTGCCTAAGGTTTGAATCCAAAAATCTAGGGGCGGGCCCAGCAGTTTATAAAGGGAGCCCCTGCTGTTATTTGCCAGTGTTGAAAGAAAGAGCCAGAGTTAGCAGCCAGTACAAACTGTTGTGAGTTCAGACTGCAAAGAGAGAAGCCTGCAGGGCTGCTGGTGATTATAAAGTCCTCTGTGAATCTCTGTGTGTGTCCCCTGGAGTGAACAGGTATTGCTCGGTTGCCTGCAACATGTGAGCAGCCACCTTTTCAAAGGGGAAGGTACTCTGGGGCAGGTAGCGCTAGCTGAGGGGACTTAAGAGCTCTTGGGGAAGGGACTGAACTGACAAAAGGGGTTGTGATCTATCCGGATCCAAGTTGGGACTGGGCACCTATAGAGACTGTGCCAGCAGTGGATAGGCTGCACCGGGTTCCTCAGAGCAGGATTATCAGTTATCCCCAAATCTGTGTTATATTCAATTTCAACAGTTCAACAGTAGATATGTTTTCAATAAACTTGGTTACTTAGGCATCACTAACCTTTACTTTCAACTGTACCTCATTGCAGCACCAAAGACATTACATATTTACAAGAAATTAGAGGTTTAAATGTAAAATATAAGCATATTAAAAGATAATGACCACATGTAAATACACAAGTCACTGTCTGTATATTCCTTATAATAAACAAAAGGGCCATGAATAGATTGTAAATGATATATTTATAAATGATGCTTAATGATGTCATTTCTGTCACACTGAAATGCATGCATCATAATAAATACTGTACCCCCTGTTCTAAAATATAAGGTTATTAGAAGTCACCTTGGAGTTCCACTATCTGTATAAAAGTGCTCAGTGTTTGGCCTAGTGCCATTATATGGTCATGTAACACTTTGGTGACTTCTAATATTATTATATTTTGTTATATTCACTATATAAGGCACACGTGTCTGTTTATAATACTATAGTTCTTATTCAAAATTCTTCTCTTACAGGTATGTGCATCGGGTTAATGTCACTGATTTACTGGCCCAGAGAACATGGTATTTCTGCTGTGACTCATGGCTGGCTTCTAACTTTGCCGATTGCCAACTGGATCGCATCTTCCCTGCAGTTTCCAGAGGCAACCTAATGTCTCTAAGGTGTGGAATCATACCGCATTTTGCCCCTTGCTGCTTGTTTCTTTATTAATTTCTCTTTGCAAAATAGAGCAAATGGCCTCATAACCTAAAAATCTGAGAATGTACGTCTTGCTCAGGAGTATGAGAATATTATTTGTATAATATATTACAGGCAAGCTTCACTTAATCCATGATGCAATTTGAGTTTCTGCCCCCATAATCCTACGTAGTTTGGTTGTGAGCCAACTTCCATCACAGATCATTTAGGTTAGGCCTGAATATTAGGATGGCTAAAGTGCCAAAAATTGTAGAGCAAACATCCCCATAACTGTAGTCATGGACACAGTTATGACTGCTATGATTTACCTAAACTAAAGCCTTTAGAGAAGTGCATATACTGTGCATTGTTTATAGGAGCAGCCAGGTCATAGCCAACCAGAGGTTAAGTGTTGATCTAAAATATTAGGTGTGACCCTTTTTGTAATGAAGGAAGGTACACCTGTGAAGTACCACTGCATTACTATTAATCACTTACTCTTTTCCCAGGTATTTGCTCTTTTCAGGTGCAGTTGACAAGCTTCTTAAGGACCACTTGTGGCTTTCTGTTTGGACTCGCAGTCCTTGGAGTCCTTTCACTCGGGTTCAAAGACTTTGTTGCTGTATGAGCCTCCTTTTGCTTAGTCTCCTTATCAACATCATGTTCTGGAAAGGAGATGACTCTACCCAGACAGGTATTCCTAATACAGCATATAAATATACAAATATTGAATCCTACATGCCCCAATTACATATATTTTAATTGATTCAAGATTCAAGTTTTCATTTAAGTGATTTAGGGTGTAATTTTGCACCTAGCAAGGCTATCATAACCTACAAACACTAGAATATACAGTATGTTTCCTTCAAGAAAATAAGAATGATACTTATATAATTAGACATGATTCACTTAATTTGTAATAATGTTGACATCTGCATCATTTGTGACGTGTGCAACCATTTTTACGCATTTTGCGAATTTTTCACCGTTTCGTGAATTTTTCTAAAGTTTCGACAATTCAGTGAAGCAAAATGGGACAGATTTACTCACCACTAAAGACCATGACTATTATCAGTGTTCTAAGACTGTGTTATGCTACCTACAGGGCTATATGGGGCAAATACTGTATATTCTGGGTAATTTGTATAAATGTCATTCTTCTCTATCTTCAGGAAAGTTTCCCATTAATGAGATAAAGATCAGTTTCCAGTCTTCTTTAATTTTGGCAGTAGTGAATATCATAATTGTGCAGATGTTTCTGCTCATCCAAAAGCCACTGACACAGGTGAAGCTTCCCTCGAATAAACTCCGTGTTGCTCTTTCACCGCATCCTCCAGCCAAAGTTGATGCAACAAAACAGTTCCTCATGGTAAGACTGTTGTGGCCCAAGCACAATTAATACCTTTTTATCAACAGATATGTTTTTTATACTCTAAAGCAGTGCTGTCCAACTGGCGGCCCCCTCTGTGTGGACCCCCACTTGTCTGGCTGCTTTGATGGCCTACTCTTGTGTAAGCTTTAAATGGTATCAGTACTGTGATTAACTGCCCCCCTGCATGGTTCTCACCTCAGATTTAGGCTGTAATCAGGCTGTATTGTTTAAATATGTAATCCCCTGTGTTGTTCACACCTTTTAATCCCTGCATTGTTCAACCCCTGCAGTGTTCACACCTCAGGCTCAGGCTGTAATCACCCACATTGTTCCCCTGTTCACACCTCAGTCATACTGTAAATAGAGCAGTAGAAACCCACAAATAATCCCTGCACACTACAAAAAGAACATATACTGAGGTGGTACTGCAATTAAAACGTTTTTTAATATATAGTTATTGTGCAGACTGTAGGAGCAGTGCCAGCATTGTGTCACTGTATGCTGCCTGGGAAAGAAGGGTAGGGCAAGCAGAGTATGGTACACACAGGCAGGGTAGAGCAAGCAGAGTATGGTACACACAGGCAGGGTAGAGCAAGCAGAGTATGGCACACACAGGCAGGGTAGAGCAAGCAGAGTATGGCACACACAGGCAGGGTAGAGCAAGCAGAGTATGGCACACACAGGCAGGGTAGGGCAAGCAGAGTATGGTACACACAGGCAGGGTAGAGCAAGCAGAGTATGGCACACACAGGCAGGGTAGAGCAAGCAGAGTATGGCACACACAGGCAGGGTAGAGCAAGCAGAGTATGGCACACACAGGCAGGTTAGGGCAAGCAGAGTATGGTACACACAGGCAGGGTAGAGCAAGCAGAGTATGGCACACACAGGCAGGGTAGGGCAAGTAAGAGTATGGTACACACAGGCAGGGTAGAGCAAGCAGAGTATGGTACACACAGGCAGGGTAGAGCAAGCAGAGTATGGTACACACAGGCAGGGTAGAGCAAGCAGAGTATGGCACACACAGGCAGGGTAGAGCAAGCAGAGTATGGCACACACAGGCAGGGTAGAGCAAGCAGAGTATGGCACACACAGGCAGGGTAGGGCAAGCAGAGTATGGTACACACAGGCAGGGTAGAGCAAGCAGAGTATGGCACACACAGGCAGGGTAGAGCAAGCAGAGTATGGTACACACAGGCAGGGTAGAGCAAGCAGAGTATGGCACACACAGGCAGGGTAGGGCAAGCAGAGTATGGCACACACAGGCAGGGTAGAGCAAGCAGAGTATGGCACACACAGGCAGGGTAGAGCAAGCAGAGTATGGCACACACAGGCAGGGTAGAGCAAGCAGAGTATGGCACACACAGACAGGTTAGGGCAAGCAGAGTATGGTACACACAGGCAGGGTAGAGCAAGCAGAGTATGGCACACACAGGCAGGGTAGGGCAAGCAGAGTATGGCACACACAGGCAGGGTAGGGCAAGCAGAGTATGGTACACACAGGCAGGGTAGAGCAAGCAGAGTATGGCACACACAGGCAGGGTAGAGCAAGCAGAGTATGGCACACACAGGCAGGGTAGAGCAAGCAGAGTATGGCACACACAGGCAGGGTAGAGCAAGCAGAGTATGGCACACACAGGCAGGTTAGGGCAAGCAGAGTATGGTACACACAGGCAGGGTAGAGCAAGCAGAGTATGGCACACACAGGCAGGGTAGGGCAAGCAGAGTATGGCACACACAGGCAGGGTAGGGCAAGCAGAGTATGGTACACACAGGCAGGGTAGAGCAAGCAGAGTATGGCACACACAGGCAGGGTAGAGCAAGCAGAGTATGGCACACACAGGCAGGGTAGAGCAAGCAGAGTATGGCACACACAGGCAGGGTAGAGCAAGCAGAGTATGGCACACACAGGCAGGGTAGGGCAAGCAGAGTATGGCACACACAGGCAGGGTAGGGCAAGCAGAGTATGGTACACACAGGCAGGGTAGAGCAAGCAGAATATGGCACACACAGGCAGGGTAGAGCAAGCAGAGTATGGCACACACAGGCAGGGTAGAGCAAGCAGAGTATGGCACACACAGGCAGGGTAGGGCAAGCAGAGTATGGCACACACAGGCAGGGTAGAGCAAGCAGAGTATGGCACACACAGGCAGGGTAGAGCAAGCAGAGTATGGCACACACAGGCAGGGTAGAGCAAGCAGAGTATGGCACACACAGGCAGGTTAGGGCAAGCAGAGTATGGTACACACAGGCAGGGTAGAGCAAGCAGAGTATGGCACACACAGGCAGGGTAGGGCAAGCAGAGTATGGCACACACAGGCAGGGTAGGGCAAGCAGAGTATGGTACACACAGGCAGGGTAGAGCAAGCAGAGTATGGCACACACAGGCAAGGTAGAGCAAGCAGAGTATGGCACACACAGGCAGGGTAGGGCAAGCAGAGTATGGTACACACAGGCAGGGTAGAGCAAGCAGAGTATGGCACACACAGGCAGGGTAGAGCAAGCAGAGTATGGCACACACAGGCAGGGTGGGGCAAGCAGAGTATGGCACACACAGGCAGGGTAGGGCAAGCAGAGTATGGCACACACAGGCAGGGTAGGGCAAGCAGAGTATGGTACACACAGGCAGGGTAGAGCAAGCAGAGTATGGCACACACAGGCAGGGTAGAGCAAGCAGAGTATGGCACACACAGGCAGGGTGGGGCAAGCAGAGTATGGCACACACAGGCAGGGTAGGGCAAGCAGAGTATGGCACACACAGGCAGGGTAGGGCAAGCAGAGTATGGTACACACAGGCAGGGTAGAGCAAGCAGAGTATGGCACACACAGGCAGGGTAGAGCAAGCAGAGTATGGCACACACAGGCAGGGTGGGGCAAGCAGAGTATGGCACACACAGGCAGGGTAGAGCAAGCAGAGTATGGCACACACAGGCAGGGTAGGGCAAGCAGAGTATGGCACACACAGGCCAAGTATGGCACAAACCAGCCAAGAATGGAACACAGTCAATGTATGGCACACGCAGGCAGGGTAGGGAAGGCAGAGTATGTCAGGTTTTTGCTGTACTACAACCATTAATATGGGTATGGTTATGTGATAACACGGGTGTGGTTTCAAGTGGTGTGGTTTCAAAAAGGGGAGTGGTCAAAACTGGTTTCCATTATCGGCCCTCCATCACGTAGGTCGGAAAAATTCCGGCCCTTGGTACCACCGAAGTTGGACAGCACTGCTCTAAAGGAAAATTACATCTTGATTTGTAGGAAAAAACCTTACAACTAAATATGCAACTACCATATGAAAATATTATTCATGGTCTATTTTATGATTTCTTTCTTAGTTCTATTGTCTATTTTGTCAGGACTTTGGCAAACTTGTTGACTTTCTACATAAATACATAATTCAAATACTGGGTGAGACTCCGAAATGTCCTGTGACATCAAGTAGTGAACCAATCCTTCAGCACGTAGAGTCCCTATCGTACCTGGTACAGTCTTATATTTGTGTCCAAGGACCAAACCAGGAAAATTCCACACAAAGGAATGGTGAGCAAACATTTCTAGAACACTTTGTAATTTTCAAAATTTGTTTATTAATTTGTTTATTAATTTGATCATTTTTAGTGATGACAGCTCACCAGTGTCATTTCCTCCACTATCTGCACCAAACATTGACTAAGCTTCAGATTCAAGTCTCCTCTTTGGATTTGACTTTCATCAATACACCAATCCATTACATACATGCTACCAATGTTTTTTATGAATTGAGGGATCAACTCCAAAGCCAGCACTTCTCCAGCTCACCCCTTCCAAGCAGGTATCTCATGGCAAAGAATATGTATTTTTCATCCTTTCCTTTGTTTTTTCCTCTTCTATAATAAAGAACATTCTTTCTTGTAATAGTTTTTCTATGTTTCACTGAATTATTGCTTATGAAAATTACAACAAACTTTTATATCCAGTGTGACCAACAGTTTTCCAGTCCCAGTGGCAAAGAATACCCTGTCGAGTCGCTTACCCAAGTTCCTCCCATATGTTTGTTGGTTTGTACTTCTTGCAATCAGCTCCTTCTCTGCATATTATATGACCCTTGTGAGCCTGGATATGACACGACAAAAGGCCACCAGCTGGCTGATTTCCATGCTCCTGTCACTTTTTCATAGCCTCTTTCTACTTCCACCAGTTAAGGTACAGTATCTCATGGTAAATGGCACTAATTCAATTTATCCTTGAAAGTTCAATCTATTTTCTTGTAAAGCAATTATGGATATAAAAGGTCATAAACACTTCCTAAAACTTTCCCATTTGTGCCCATAATCTCACCAAAGTAATCTTCACAAACATAATACAGATGCAAGAGGATTTTCCAATAAAAAAGATCCCTACCAGAGCTATATCAGGCATCTCACTGCCATTTAACATACTTAGATTTTAGTGCAATTTTGACTTTTTCATATTATACTCAAGAATATACTGAATCAAGAATTAAATAGATATATGGGGTCATTTGCAAACTTTTACCACAGTCGTTGCTCAAGTTGCACCATTCATTAAAGGTACTTGCGTCAAAGAAGCTTCTTGCACTTATTAGCTTGTTCTTTCATTAGAAAAATATTGCATTCTTGATGCAGGGAACCCTGGAGTGGTAGTTACTTCAGGGTTTCCAAAGTAAGTCGCCTGTGTCCTATTTTTCAAATATTTAAATATGCACTTACTCACTCATACATACCCATTGACTGTTTTCCTTCTTTATAAAACAGGCATTTATCCAGACAGTGTTTATGTTTCGTGTGCTAAGAAGAAGCACAATGGATGATGCTGCAGAGGAACAACAATTACATGGGATTCTGTCTTTGTTTGGTCAGTATGCTGACCCTTACATATACTTATTATATTTTTATGATATCATTCAGAATAGCATATTAGTATG
Source organism: Xenopus tropicalis (assembly GCF_000004195.4). Taxonomy (NCBI): domain Eukaryota; kingdom Metazoa; phylum Chordata; class Amphibia; order Anura; family Pipidae; genus Xenopus; species Xenopus tropicalis. The sequence continues at coordinate 60,029,027 of NC_030680.2, read as the reverse complement.
ATATATTGCCACGCTTACTCCCCATTCCACTTCCTGCTGTTGACTACTGCATTGTAAATATTCCAAGCTGGACCACTTAGAGTAGGCACACGCTTATTTAAGAGCCTGGGCGCAAATCAGAATTATAATACAAAATTTGAAAAAAGGCTGATGCACATCAGGAACTTTAAAAATGCTTATTTATAGGATCAACAGTTTGATCCTCACCAGGGACCTTTATCAAGAATAGTATAAAATACGAAAGTGCTTTTAACCATAATGTTTCCAAAAAAACGACACACAATAGTGAGTCTGCTTTACCAAAACGGAGCAGGTCTGCCCTAGTCTGGATGACTCCTTTGACAAATTAGGTAACATCAAATCCCATAAAGTAACACAAGCAAGTGGTGGGCTGGAATAGAACTCTTGTTACATTGTATTGTGTTCTTACTTAATGTATGGTCTGGCCACATACTACCTACATGCAGGGCAAAATGAATTAACAATTAGATAGGATTTTGATTATTGGATGGAAAGAAGCCCAAAAAAATAATTCAAGAACTATAAAAATGATGACCAACTGAAAAGTTGCTAAGAATAAGACATTATAGGGTTGATTCACTAAAGTGCGATAACGCTTATCGCATGCTTTTTTGCGTTAAAATTGACGTGAAAAAACGCGCAATTCGCTAAATAGCGCGTTAAATAGCGCACAACCTAATGCGTTAATTTTACCGCATTGTGTTAATTCTCGCGCAGAAATAATACTAACGCATGATTCACAAACACTTAGACGCGTTAAATATTGCATTAGTCTGTGCGAAAATTAACACCTACTTGGGGCAGGAGGTAATTATAGAAAAGTACAGTTAATGAGCTTTTGGCAATATAATAAGGACTTTGCAGTGTTATTTATTCAAGTATGTGTTGGCCCTAGAGTGATGTATGCTCCAGTTTGCAGGGAAATGGTCATTTTCAAAAAAAGTAGTTTTACGAACGTAATGGTGTGTATGGGTAATATGGCGTGAGGACGATAAGTAGCGCATGTGCGTTAATTAGCGTGCGTGACAAGTAGTGCACTGCGTCAATTAGCGCGCGTTGCGTCAAATACTGCACAAAAATAGTCTTCACGACTTAAATAACACAAACAGCATTGCGTCTAAATTAACGCAAATATCCTTTTAGTGAATCGTGTGATAAGACGCGAAAAATAAGACGCAATAAAATTTTTAACACATGCTATAAATAGCGCTCGTTTTAACGCACCTTAGTGAATCAGCCTTTATGTAACAAATTAAAAGTTAACACAAGTCTTATCATTTGCTAGACATTTTTTGTACTGTACTGTATTTGGCTTTAGTATGCTCTTCTAGTGTCCCGAATGACAATTCTCTTACATATGTGGATAAGGGTTTAGCTGGGAATTACCCTATTGGCTAAAAAATACAAACCTCTATGTCATACCAGGCAATACCCCAACCTTCTTTTTTGAGCCACCAAATTTATAATACCATGTTAGCTGCAGCTTTCCTTATATCATCTTCTAATTCATAGTCTCTTTTTCTTTAAGCAAATTGCCCAGACTGGGAACTCTCGGGCTGCAGGGACCCACAGGATCCTATTTACTGCTCACCTGTTAATAAGGCTATAACAAGTCTGAAGAGGCAGAAGCTGATAGAGAAGAGACTTTACAGGCTAGTCCTGGAGATTGCTGGTACACAAGTTTGTGGATATTATCTGTTTCATGCTCATTCTATGCATTAAATTAGAAATAAAATACATGACAGTTGGTTGTACTAGCATTTCCTATTCTGTAATAACTTTGTTAGTTATTCTAAAATTTTTTAAATTTAAACATAAAAGAAAGTATCGTCATACCTGGGTAAAAGCATGGTTTTGATGATATTTGTTGACCATCAAACCCAGTATTATTCTTAATATAGCACTGGCATATTCTGCAGCACTTTACATAGATTATACATAATTTGGGTCAGGGGCGTAACTACAGATGCAGCAGAAGGGGGCCAGGAGTGTAGAGGACACTGTAAGGCCCTAATTAATAAGCAATTTTAATATATTTTGGTACAAAAAGTCAACTAAACAATGTTTTGGGGCCATACATTTAATTTGCTGTAGGGCCAGGAACATCAAGTTACGCCACTGGTTTGGGTCCAGCCCAGTGAGGCTTACTCTCACACTATGGTCATTTTTATCATGAGCCAGTTAACCTTCCTGTAGGTTTTTGGAGTGTGGGAGATAATAGATGTACCACGAGAAAACCTACACAGACATGGGGAGAACATACAAACTCCTGGCAGTGCCCTGCAAACAGGAGGCAATGCTAGCTACTGTTCATGTTGTAGACATATACAGATATGTTTGGAATGACAAAGCCTGCCTTGGAGGATCTCCACTGATATCATAAAAAAAAGTTTATCCAGATTAATAAGCATTGGCTTGTTAATCACATGGATATAGCTTTAATCTTTTTTTTTTTTTACTAAATCTTGCCCACCTCTAGCAGTTATGGATTTGGCAAAACTTGCGCCCTGAGCATTCCATAAGACTTTTTCTAATTCAAGTACTACCCACCCTACAAAATGTGACCACTAAGTACTATTAAAGCTTGCTAGAGGATTTGAACTATAAAACACACCAAGAAACCAATCCCTTACAGCAGAAAAAAGCACAGCAAGTAACAATTCATTTTGGATCTTCTCCACCACTTACATATAAAGTACTGGCTGCCCCAACAAGCCCCAGGCTGCTGCTTTATAAGCACATTATCTGCAGTTTTGTTAAAACTGCTACTTAAAATGCTTGGCAATTCTGAAATTTTAAATTATGCTACTAAAAATCAGTTTTCTAAGTCTGTTAGTACTGTGTACTGTAACAATATCATAGAGGTTATATTTAGAAATATATTTATAGAGGTTATATTTAGAAATTTGAGGTCTAATATGTGGCCCCTGACTGATGTATGTATATATTTATGCTAAAAGGTGGACAAGCATTAAATAAAAATATTATGTGACAAAGAAGCAAATTTTTCTTCCTTCCTACTTGTTTAATTGCCTTGTTCTCCTTTATCTTATTTTCTGCCCCCTCTGATTTTCCCCCCTACAGTTTCTACATCTTTATGCTCTTTCTTCTTAGATTTATACTAAGATTTATACTGACTAGCTGCCCATAGATGTAGATAAAATATCAATAAAAAAACATTCTGCATTTTGACCAGGATTTAGGGCTGGCAGAAGCATTAACAGGGAAATCAACGCCATTTGTGAATACAGAAATCATTTTTTTTCTCATTGTACTTTCTAACTACTAGCAATTTGAGAATGGCTTGAATTTAAAATGGACTTTTTGGTCTCGAGTAGCAGTGGCATACTGACACCTCCAAGCTGCTCTACTAAAATCACAGAACTAAAAATGTGCACAGTCCTGCTGATTGTATAATATATCTTGGTAGGTTCTTCTGCTATAGTATGCCATCCTAAGCAGCTTCTTTGTCCATTTGCTTTTCCAGTTCATGTAGTTTTTCTCATTATGACGATGATCATGGCTTATGCAGACAAAAGCCCTAATGAATACAACTTAAACATCGCTGTTTCGAACAGCTTCTCAAGCACCTTTAGCCAGATAGGAAACATTGAAGACTTTTACAGCTGGACAAGTAGCACTCTCCTGCCAAATCTCTATAGCCAATACACAGGTTGGTATCTACACACAAGAGTATCATCAGAGATAGGGAAAATTCCACTAAAGCAAATGGTAGCACACTAGGTTGTAAAACATCATTTAACATTTTTTAAGGCATCATCAGACTAGGGGACAATGGTCTTGTTGCCCTCCAGCAGTGCCCAATGGTCTTAGTTTATCTCTGTTTGTCAGAAAGACTTTCATTGTTTGTTTGTAATCATTGTGTATGAGGCTCAAGGAATTCTTTCATGTCTCAACACATTTTACAAGAGTCTAAATCAAACATGTGATAGTTGATCAGTAAATGCTGTTCTTTCATCTTGCCAACTTATTAATAGCTTATGATCTCACAGTCAATGCAAGTTACAGGGTTTCAGACATTATGCAGAACAAACCAGACTAGATATAATGTGTCAGAAGTAGGGATAATATCTAATGTCAGTATATGTATTCTTGTATTTAGTACAGGTAAGGGATCCCTTATCTGGGTACCTGTTATCCAGAGGGCTCCAAATTACAGGAAGTATATCTCCCATAGACTCCATTTTAATAAAAAATAATTCAAAAATATTTAAAAATGATTTCCTTTTTCTCTGTGTAATAAAACAGTGCGTTTTACTTGATAGTAACTAAACTGCATGAATCCTTATTAGAAGCAAACCAATCATATTGGGTTTATTCAATGTTTAAAAGATTTTTTTGTAGACTTAAGGTATGGAGATCCAAAATACAGAAATATCCCTTGTTCAGAAAACCCCAGGTCCTAAAAATTTTGGATAACAAGTCCCATACATGTAGCATAATTTTTAGGTGAGATATAGAAGTAAAAAACAAAAATCTCTTTTCAGACTTTTTAAAATGATATTTTTCATTATTTAAGGATTCATCACTGATGGGAATTGCTTTCTTCTGGGCAGTCCCAGGATCCGTCAGTTGCGGAGAGCCCAGAGCCAATACAGCATAGGGGATACAGGCCATTATAAAGCAGAATGGCTTCCACTTGGTAGAAATGACACCCCTGATAAGGAGTGGAAATACTATACAGAGAAGGAGTTGGTAGGATACCCTATCTGGGGACAACTTGGATGGTATTCAGGAGGAGGATTTGTGGCAGAATTAGGAAATAACATAATCAATGCATCTAGGTAAGGGCAAATCATTAAACATGATTTAAATGGAAAAACACATAATTTTATTATACTACCTGCTTTTATGTTTTGTGATTGAGCAGCAAATCCCCTTGCCCTCCCTAAAAGTATTTCAGCTCAAGCACTGTTTAAACCAAAACTCGCTAAATAAAAAAAGAACATCAATATATACAATATTTATGTAGAGAATTCCAAAATTTTATGCAAGCTTCTCACAGTTAATAATTCCCTAGCTCATCCTGGCTGCCCCTTTCATCCTACATTGATGAAAACAGGATGCCACAATCCTTGTGCCAGTTTCTAAAGCTGTTTTTTTTTTTCTAATGTGCTGAGCGGTGGGAGCAGTATCTTTAGAGAAGGGCCCATATTTAGAGCACTGCTTCCGTCTAATGCCTTTAGCATGCACCCCAATGCTTTTTAGCCAAAGTAGTGGGCATAAAGGTAAGTGTGGCTATACACATAGATGTTTTATAATGTTTAGTTCAGTATATATAGCTATGCATCATTAACATTATTACTGCTGTCTTGGAGATATGACCATTTGTAGGGCAGACTAGCCATTAGTCCCAGACAAAAACTGAGCATAAAATGAAAATTCTTAATAGAATTTTTAGATTGATTAAGTCATTTTGAGACCTTTATGGTATTTTTAGACCTTTAGGAAAATGATATGACACTGAAAACTTTTCTTTCCTCACCAGTATACTAATGTGGCTACAAACCAACCAATGGCTGGACACCTACACCAAGGCTGTTTTCGTGGAGTTTAATGTGTATAATGCCAATGTCAATCTCTTCTGTTTGGCCACCTTCATCATGGAGACCAGTGCAATTGGTTAGAAACTTTTTATTAGCCACCACCCTACTTGGCCTACTTTGCTTCCACTTAACAACTGGCCTTCTATTGTAATCCTCTAAAAACAACCATTACTGTTGAGTTCTCTTTTCTTGCATTTTTTAAATTGTGTAATGTGATTCTTACATTCCCTGTAGGAAATTTCTTGACATCAGTCGATCTCCAGATTAGAAAGCTTTCTTGGTCAACTACTGATATATTTTCATCGCAGTTTATTAGCTACATTATATTCCTTATCATTGTCTTGTACAACATTATACAGCAGGTAAGAAAAATGCATCCTCCACCTCTTTTTACTTAGTATAAAGTCTTATACAAAATTTGGCTACCTCAATGGTAATTAAAACAAATTAATAAATCATTAATAATCGTAATCCAAATCTGGGGGGGGGCAGTCACTTCATTAATATTCCAACAGCAAAATTGTATGGCAAAATATCTGATTATAGGAATGCTTAATGTGCAGAAGGCATCAAATCATGTACTATTATTATCTGTTATATACATAGTGCTGACATTTATGCATTGCTTCACTGAGATTATCCATCATTCACATTAGTCCCTGCCCCAATGTATTTTACAATTAAAAAAGACAAGAAAGATGACAAAAAAAAACAGGAAGAAGGAGGAGGAGGAGAGGGCAAAACGTTATAGGAAAATACCCAAAACGTTTGGCAACTGGCTGAGAGCTTTCTGCATTTTGGCCAGTGTGACTGGGGAAAAACACCCTGAGAAGTGTTCAGCGCTGTTTTGTTACCTGGAGGGGATATGGGACGCGTTCAGGGTTTTACGGCGGGTTGGCTTGGTGGAGGTACGATGAACAGTTCCGCCAACGCCTCGCCGTCAACCCTGGGATGAGATGGGACCAAGTCGACATGACCTTGTGGATGAGGCTCATGATGGCACAAAAAACATCCCCCTTTCCTAGGCCCGCCGGTGGGGGACAGTCGGCAGCCCCACCGGCGGGGTACAGACTGGGATGCTGCTGGATGTATAATGACGGATCTGTAGGTGGGGCACGGCCTGCAAGTACAAGCACGAATTCTCGGGCTGCGGGGGGTCTCATCCATACAGCAGGTGTTTCAAGAAGGGAAAGGGGGGTACAAAGAGTGCTGACACTGGAAAAGGGGAGGACGCCAGTGAGCTTAGGCGCGATGCTGCCTTGGCTAAAACAATATGGTAGGCGAGGGGATGCAGAGCTCTTAACTAAGGGATTTCAGTTTGCCTTCAAGATACCGTTTAGGTACCGTTTCCTATTACGTTCACTATCATCAGTTTTATCAGGAGCCAATTAAACTGCCTGTATGTTTTCGGAGTGTGGGAAGAAACCAGAGACCACTGAAACTGCTTGCTGATAGTGCCTAAACTGGACCCCAGGGTTGCAAGACAGCAGTACTTCCCACTAAGTGACTGTGCTGCTATGTAGAACATGTTACAAAATGTGTCATAAAAGTAACCCAGTGAGCCCTTGGAGGATCTGCCATCATAAGAAAGTTACTGAATGTTCAGAAAGTAAATATAAAATTAGAAATAATTTACAGTGATTGGCAAGTGTTGATGTGCAAGTAGTTCTTCTGCCTAGGAAATGTTCCTTTAACCCTATACAACTATAAACTATACAACCCCATTATCACTGTGAGCATGATGAACAGTAGGAATCCCACATCCTTCACATAGATGGCTTTCCATTTATTTTATATTTATACAGGAACTCATTTGACAAGTGCATTACAATCCTCTTTGATTTATTAATTGTGGGTATTGTAATAAAAGCAAAGCTAAGTGGTTTAGAGCATTGGGGCAAATGTGTCCAATATTAGCAAATGAGCCAAGGTGAGTCAAGGCTAAATCTGATTATATTTAAATTTTCAGAGGGATATATACAGTATATTTTACTGCCAATATTCCCACAGCACTGCTTCATGGTATACTACTACGCCACTGACAAAAATTAATATGACACAAGTTGCAGTAGGTGTCCCCTGATCGCTAGTAAAATTTGGAGCCTCCAATACAATGTCCTGCAAAAAACTTATATTACCTGAGTTTAAAGGTGACAAAAAGTGAATCACCAACTAGCTTTTTAACAGTTACATACAAAGAGTTGTAATGTATGGGAACAAAAACTGATCCATCGCAAATGTGCAAAAAGCTACAAATAATTCTCTATATTTCTTCATGCATAACCCCGTTTTGGCAATGGTGTGGATATGTTCTTGCATACAGTACAATTTAAAAATGCCACAGATATTGCAACCATGGCCTAGTATAGCTAGTACAGCGGTGGGCAAACTACGGCCCGCGGGCCACATCCGGCCCCTTTGCCTTTTTAATCCGGCCCGCCGACGACGCCAAGTCTCATCACGCGAGACTTGGTGTCATTGGCGCGCCGGAATTAAAGAGAGAAGGGGGCCCGCCCTGGCCTGGTCCGGCCCGGGGGTGAGTAAATGTGGCCCCTGAGCCAAAAAGTTTGCCCACCCCTGAGCTAGTACCTAGAGCCGCATGCATAATTTTAATGGGTACAATTCCATGGGGAAAATAAAAAGGCGACTGCAGTGATTTTTTTGCAGTCAGCTATTCGCCCACCATAAATGAGATGTTTTTTTTTTTTAACATGTATTAATTTATTTTGTAAATGAACAAAATATTTTCTGCAGGGTTTGCTCATAAAAAAACAGAAATGGTCTTATTTAACCAACATAAAGAACCTCCTGGATCTGAGTATAATAATGATAAGTATTTGCAATACTGGCTTGTACATCAAACTAGCCTTGCTGTGCCAAAGAGATATCAATCGTTATCAACAGGACCGCACTCGGTGAGCCACTCTTTATTTTTATGTACCAGACAGCAATCAGAGAATCCAGTAAGAATCCAGTCTAACATGGTACTCTGGCTTAATAATGGTTTTGTTTCATGTTAAAGGAAAACTATACCTCTAGAATGAATACTTAACTAACAGATAGTTGATATTATAATAAGAGGCCTATTAAAGAATCCTACCAAACTAGGAAATATATATTATTCAATTCTGCCCTTTTACACTTTACCCTCGAGCTAAGATGAGAAAGGATTTTACATATGAGCTGTTTTATGCAATATATTTCATAGAGACCTACATTGTCTGGGAGTAAAGGTTTCCTTTAAGTGCAGTTGTATTAAAAATGTCATTAGTGCCTGATTCAGTTGGGGCAAGGGTGTGGCTATTGATACAACTCACCAATGAGACCATGGAATTACCTCCATATTCAGGTAGGTTTCAGGGCTACCTGACGTTCAGCTGTGCACTTGAATGAGCTTAGAAGATATATTCTCAACAATTATTCCACAATTCTCTTTTTTACCCCTGCAGGTTTGTAAGTTTCTATGAGACAGCCATTGGGGAATCAATCCATGGCTACAGCATTGCCTTCCTTGTTTCTCTGATGACAGCAAAACTTTGGAGCCTACTTAGTCTGAACCCAAATTTGCACTTGATTATGGTGACACTGAGAAAAGCTTGGGATGAAATTATTTACTTTCTAATTGCTATAATTATCATAATAGTGGCTTATTCCATCACAGTGAGTAGCAATCCCTTGGGATTTTACATCAGGGAACAACCTAGACTAAATACAGTACAGCAAATGTTCACTGGACCTCATGTAATCTTTCCTGGAAATTACATGATTTTAACAAATGTATTAATCAACATGGGATTGAAACCCTTTGACCATCTTGTCTGTGCAAGATTGAAGGTGCAATGATGAGTATATAAGTAGTGCTGTATAAATAAAAATATTCATACATACATGGGATTGGTGGAACACCCACTGGTGATTTTGCTTTTAATTTAGTGATTTGATTTGAACATTTTTGTTTAGCCTTGCTGAGTCAGTCTCATGGTGCTAGAGAGATTATGCACAAAGAACCTAGGGTAGGAGACCCTAGAAATAAAAGTTGGGGATTAGGGTCCCATTCCTCTGGAAACAAGGTCTAGCCAGATAAGGGATATAGATAATGGATATAATGTAAAATTCTAAGAGAATAAAAGAGAGTAGCAGTGTAGTAAAGAATAGGGCTATAGATCCAATTTTCCCTATACAATTTTAGCGCTGTACAACTTCTGGGGTGCCCAGGGTAGGAATTTCTCTAGCATACATAGTGGAGGGCCGCTAATTGAAGCCAGTGTTGATCACTCCCCTTTTTTAAACTGCACCTGCTTCAAACTACACCCATGTTATCACAAGACTATGCCCACATTAATGGTGGCAGAGCAGCAAAAACCCAAATGTTGGTGCTCGCTGCTGGGGTATTTAAACCATCATTGATATGTGAAACAATTATATTATGTCATATTAAGACACATCCTTAAATCCATATGCCTCCTCCTCCCTGAGCACATAATTACACACCTTAGAGGGGGGCCGCCAGTTGGACAGCACTGCTCTAGAGCATTTACACTATGAAGAAATTATATATGAGGGATATTAGTGTAGAGGAGATGACATAGATAATGAGATGCTAAAGTGGCTGCTCTGTCTTCCTAATGCATTCCTATCATGGTACACATTACTGTTAAGTTATACAGTTATAAATCCACTCATTTAGCTTTCTAAACTTTTCAGTTTCTTTGTGAAATATATGATTCCCCTGACTGCTTGCAGTCCATGCCATTCATAAAATAATCAGATAATTCACCCAAGGAATGAAAGCCAATTGTGGCTATGTATTAAAGTGTGGGTAGTGAAGGGTCAGATCTTTGCTTTGCCACATACCAACTGAATTTTTATTTAACATCACATATCTTCACTTTGCCAGTGTAACGTTCTGTATGGATGGAAAATTTATAGTTACCGAACATTTTTTGATACTGCTGTGACTATCTTCAGCCTTCTTATTGGCATTTTCAATTATGATCAGGTAAGAGACTATTATTACAACACTTACAAACTTTCAGAGATGTCACACTGTGCTTTTTGTCATAGGTCTTAACAAAGAACTTTTTCCCCATAAAAGGATAAAGTTCAGGATTTAGTGAGTCCCTCCAAAACAATATATATTGACAACTTTTGTTGGGGTGTTTAGTTTTGCACTTTTGTGGCATAATAGTCCCTGGTTTTATTTTAGAGTTGATGATCTGTAGATGAGTTTAGGCTGGGGGCACTAAAACAGAACTGGTAATTTATTTTGACAGCTAAGCAAAAGGGCCTACATCATTTTAGATAAGCTCAATCTCTAATGAGAATTTTAAAGATGCTTCACGTACTTAATGGCACTGGGGGTACCAAATGTTAGTCACCCCCCCCAGTGATTGTAATCTTCTATCTGATACTCTGGGCCGGTGCTCCTATTAGCAGAAAACTGTAGAAGCAGGAAGAGGATTGTTCCATGGTGCTCCTCCAGAAATACCCCAGGCCAATGAATACAATCACAGTAGGGTGCCTGACATTTAGCACGCCTCAGTGAATAACAAAAACAATGGCTTCCTATCATTAATGCAGGTCTCTAACATTTTGCTCCTCAGTTATTCCTAACTTGCCATGAGTGCAGTATAGCAGACAGTAGGGCTCATGTACGTCTGCAAGTGAGCAAAGTGCAATTTTCCACAATTCAGCATTGTTTTCCCAGAAATCTGGTGTCGTAGAGGTTGATGCAACTTCCCTGTGCCTACTGCCATTACACTTGCAGGTGTACATGGGCCCAAGTATGTATCTGACTTGGCTCACTTCCATCAGTAGCAAACATTTGGCATGAATTATTTGTTTTTTTGTAAATGAAGTTTGGACGCAAAAGATAATTTAGTATTTCTAGCACTTTGTAGTTATTGTCCTTTATGTAGTTCTAGCCCTTTATGTCAAAGGACCAGTTCTATAACCTGCCTGACTCTTCATAAAACAAATTATTTTAGCAAGTTGCCTGTCTTTAAATATTGTATGCTACGCTTTCTTAAGGTTCTGGATCTCAGCCCAGTCATTGGATCCCTGCTCATCACTACTTATGTCATTTTCCTAGTGTTTGTGCTTGTTAACATCTTCTTGTCTGCCATCTTAGCTGTATTTTCCAAGGAACGACAGTGCCCAACCGTAAGTTTATCTAACTCTCTGTTATATACAAAATTAATTTAAACACAATAATAAGAAGCATAAAAAGAGCACTTATTATTCTATGATTTTATTACTAATGATTTGTATATACAGCCCTGTTTTATTGGGCCCGATTCACTAAAGTCCGAAATAAGGAGTGCTATTTATAGCATGCGTTAAAAATCTTATCACTTCTTATTTTTCGCTCGATTCACTAAAAGGACACTTGTCATAATTAAGAAGCGATGTTCTTGGCGTTATTTATCTTGCGACGACATATTTTCAAGCAACGTGCTGCGTAATATGTTGTGCGCTGCGTAATATATTGCTTGAAAATATGTCGTCGCAAGATAAATAACGCCAAGAACATCGCTTCTTAATTATGACAAGTGTCCTTTTAGTGAATCGAGCGAAAAATAAGAAGTGATAAGATTTTTAACGCATGCTATAAATAGCACTCCTTATTTCGGACTTTAGTGAATCGGGCCCATGGTGTTTTATTTTTCCAGACCCTTTTTTTATTTTTTGGCCCTCTTTTTGACTATTAGAGTCATGTTGCATTTTAACTGTCTTTAGACAATTTCCATGTAGAATGTCCAGTGAATAAATTCCACACTACTTTTGAACCAAATGCATTTCTTCATAATCTGGTATGATAACTGCAATGAAGTGTGCAACTTGCTGTGCAAATGCATGCATTGCTCAACAGGTACATTTGTTGTTTTAATGCCTTGATACACAGTCTTATTGCTGTGTTCTCTTTCCTTCTAGCCACATAAGGACAAGGATGTTGTGGACTTGCTGATGTTAAAGCTGTCTGGATTGTTTGTCATCCATAAAAACACAAAACGGTCTGACGATGCAACAAGTGAGGAGAAGCCAATGTAAAGTGGGAATAAATGTCCTTTTCTATGTTTATATGCACCCAGGCTGCACATGAGGCGCTTATTGAACACATCATCATGATTTCAAGTCCTTATTTTAGAGAAATATGTGTTTTAACAAAGTTACCAATTTGTGCAGAAACCTATATATTAAATCTGGAAGGGTGTTTGAGCACTACCTCTGTGGGTAAAATACCAGTGACAACAAAATAAATATTCAAAAAATACTCACTATAATTTGATACTATTTTAAAAAATAAATAAATATATATAATTATGAAGAAATGCAATCTATATGTCAAAATGCATATTACCATAGATGTGACCAATAGTGACAGCACACTCCACGGTGTAAAAATAATTATTAATAAAAGTGGCATACTTTGCTGAATAAAAAATATTTGTGTTCCTCTTTAGCTTTTCATAGTTTCAGTTTGGAACCCTACAGATATAGTATTGCAAATCTTAATTTGTTTAATATTAAGCACAAGGACAAAAAAAAAAGACTCACAAAAGTTTAAAATATATAGAAATATGATTCGAAGTTGGGCTGCTTGTACATGGTCAGAAATGCTGGCTGTCCTTTTGCCACTAAGCTGTTGACTCCACTCTTGCTTTTAGAAATGGCACTAATTCTCTTGTCTGGAGGGGGAACATGGTGGAGCTTCGTTGGTACTTATGGCATTATGCTGGCTTCCAGGACAATCCTCTGCATTATGTTGGGCACCAATGGTACTTGGCTGTGTGTAGTGTTTAACAGCAGCCCTTTCTAGACATGTTTGTTTGCTACTTGTGCATACGCAACACTGATGACACTAGAGGGCCCCCCTTTATAACAACACAGATAGTATGCATTTGAACATCCAAGGCTCACACAAGGGATGCTACAAGCCTGCACACTACTCCAGCCCTCAAACTAATAGTTCAGAAACAAAGAAAGGAATTAATGCACAGTAAAAATCATTCTGAACCAGAGGTCAACTGGCTTTTACAATGTCATAAAGATTTAAACACCAAAACTTAGCAAAGAATATTAATAAAATTCCAGCTTGCTTGGGTATTCTATGGCCAGGTATCAAAAAGGTTTCATAAAAATTTTCATAAAAATATACTTTTTAGTAGTATGTAACATTGGGTAATCCTGAATAGAAAAAAATTGCCATTTTAAGCATTAAGGGCCGCCTCCTGGGATCATACAATAGAATTGGTTTAGATTTATGTGTAAGAACTAAACCCATTGTATTCTACAGGGTTTATCTGCTGTGTAACCCCTGCCTTCTCTCCTTTTTTTGCAGCTGCCCCCATGGCTACGCAGCAACTCATTTATATAAACTATAGTAGCGTTTCTGAAGCAAACAGACCATTTTTACTAGTACATTATAGTAAATTACTTTTATTTTTTGGTATTACTGGTCCTTTAATTACTGGCTAGAGAGCAGTTATTGATAAATAATGGGATGGGAAATAAAAGCTTTAAGTAGAGATGTTTCACAAAAGTCTCAAACAAAACAGCCTTACCAGGTAGGGCTCAGGCCCAAGAAGGAAATAACAATTCTGATCTCTATAAGCAGTACCGCATGCAGCTTATTTGGGCAATTGTTTAAGATTCTCTGTTGTTATAAATACAAACATTGAAATAATTAGTGATTCTACCAATATAACACTGCTGGATTTTATTGATGTAGATAGACAACTAGACACATATATCTATAGATATAACATTATTATATGTTTATCTGCAGTGTTTTCCCCAGCATCACTGGTTTAGTAATGCCCAGTACTGTGCTCTTGAACAGTGCCAGACACAAGCTGCCCTAATAAGCAAAGAAAGGCTGCTGATATAACAAGAATATCAGGTTAAAGCAACCTATTTGTATGCTTACCTGATTCAGAAAACTTTACAGTGGCCCTAGATTTCAAAGAAAACATACAATGTTTGAATTTCAGCACATTCATTCTTTCTGAAACATGATTTCCACTCCTGTATGTCCAGCTACAAGTAAAAGGTTTTTTGGCAACCAACTAGTGCCCTTTTCTCAAAGCAACTAGATAGCATTGCAGCTACACATTATAGCAATATTTTAGTTGCTACTTTATTTTTTTTTTTTAAACTGACAATTTTTATTAGTTTTGTTATCCATGTTGCGTTACATTGTTAGCAAGTTATTCATTACAATATTCTGCATTACTACAGTCATTATTGATTGGTAGCATGAGTGGCAGGAGATTATTGTAAGGCAATGAGCACATGGAAAGAGAAGGAGAATAAAAAGAAAAAGAGAGTTCAAAAGAAATTAAAAAAAAAAAAAGAAAAGAAAAAAAAAAGGGGGGAGGGAGGAAAGTAAAAAAGAGGAGTAAGTATGAAAACATGAAATCATAACTATTTACAGCAAAGGACAATGTTATAGCGGCTGGGACCTTTTGAGTTGGCGGAACAGGGGGTATCTCTTGTTATATTATAATTAGCTATATAACTCTGTGATTAGGCTCTAATAGCCATGAACAGCTGAGGGTCATTTTCATGCAGTAGCCAGGGCATCCAAATTTTGTCGTAGGCTTCGCTACTTTATTTTTTTTACATATGCAGACAGGGCCATCCTTGCCTAGGGTCTCTGTGCTATTAGCCCACTGCCTGTCTTGGCTCCATTCCCCTTCTGAAAAAATTTGAGTCTAAACGGACATTCTTTTCCATGAATCCTCTTTATTTTTCCCAAACAGGAATTGCTCCAGCAGTCAGTCATTTTAGGAGTATTGGCGCTCATTCTTGGAATTCTTGGAAAACAATAATGTGTTTAAATTTCACTTAAAACTTAAATGTGTGAAATGTGTGATTAACTTCCCCTTGAAAATGTGCCATGGACACTATTTCTGTCACTATTTCTCTACTATTCTAAGCCTCCATAGCAAAGTAACTTAAGCATTAATACATCTTAAATTTAATTTAATGTTAATTTAATGTTGGCCGATCAGTGTCTGTGATACAGGAAGTTACTTTGCTACTTTATGTCTGGTTGTCAGTGCCATTTAATATTGGGCGGTCAGTGCCTGTGATGCTGACATATCTGTGCCATTTAATATTATTAATTAATTATTAATATCAGAGCACTTTTATGTTGGGCAAAAAATTACAGTGACCAGGTTGAAACCTGTCCAATGCCTTATCCAAAAGGCTACTTAAAACAATGTAAGCAGTGCTACCAAAACAATTTCTTATGGCTAATATACACAGTCATGAAACCCTAAGATTCTACAAACAATATCCTAGTGCAGTATTCACAGAAATTTCAACTGTATTTTGTATTTTATTGATTAATTAATTTTTCTTTAACTCTAGATACAGAGCTAAGTCTGTTGTAGCAAATCCACGCATATTACTAAAGCCTAGAATCAAGATTGTAATGCACATAGATTTACTACCAATGATTTGTGTACCAAATCGATACATTTTGTATCAGTTTCAGTAACTAATAACAAGATATTACATGCAGATTTGGCTTAAAAAAGAATAGTCGATCAAGATCATTACTGGAATTGCGCCTATTTTTATTTAAACACTTATCTTTTCTGAACGCCAGGGCTACATCTGTACATGCTCAACCACTGATAAAATTTGGGTCCTGGCGATAGTAAAGAAGGTCCAAAGCACGGCCGCTTAGAGGGCTTTGACTGACAAGCGCGACCGGTATTAGTTGCGATTACGATCAACTCCTCCCTTGTGCTGCCACTTCTTTCCAGACACATGCTGCAGCCCTGATGCGCGCTGATAAGCGCGGCCGGTATCAATGACGCTTATGATCAACGTCCTCTTTGTGTGGCCATCTAAGTCCCCAATCCTTCTCCGGGTATGTGCTACAGCCTGGTCTCTAGCCCCTCTACTGTTTTTTGCCCGCTTGCAACATATATGTTGGACCTTAGGGTGTGAGTTGCAGTTCAGTACATGTTGGTACTAGCGTTTCTTTTCTCTTGCACTGGGTATATTTAAACTCACGTCACTGTTATTCTTTATCCTTCAGCTCAGTTTCTTTTTATTTTTAATCTACTTTTTATTTTTCATGCTTTCTTTTGTATTACTGGACAACTTATTGTAACACACTCCCACCTGATGATGTCATACTGGTTTTGGCACCACTGTAAGGTTTAATTGGGGGATTTGTTTGCTACACATTCACTTTGAGAAAGGCTGCTGTGTCAGCCGAAACGTTAGTCACTTGCCAATAAAAGTTTTTTATTTTTATAAGCCCTGTGAGTGCGGGATATTTTCTGCAGTATTATAAAATAATTGTTATGTGGTATATGTGGTGTTTCTTTAACATACTAAACAGATTTTTAACAGTAATTCAAAATGACAGTATATATCATTTATGGTACAGCACCCCGCGGGAATACAAATAACTGTAAGTGGGAATTCAGTTTCCTTTTATGAGGAGGAACCTTGATTCTGGAATGGCAGTGTATGTCATCTACTAAAGCATTTGATACAGAACCTCACAGAAAGTTAATTATAAAATTGAGGAATATTGGCCTAGAGCATAATATTTGTAATTGGATAGAGAACTGGCTGAAGGATAGATTGCAGAGAGTAAATGGTAAATGGAACATTGTCTAACTTGGACCAAACTGGGCAGCAAAATGGAAAATGAGGTTCAATGTTGACAAGTGCAAGGTAATGCACTTTGGTAGAAATAATATAAATGCGAGTTATACACTAAATGGTAGTGTTTTGGGAGATCCTTAATTGAGAAGGATCTGGGTTTTTTTGTAGATAACAAGTTGTCTAATTCCAGGCAGTGTCATTCTGTGGCTACTAAAGCCTCGCGAGTCTTTTTCGGCGATTTCCGGAAATCGCCCCGCCGCGTCAGCCATCCCGCCGGCGACTTACATGTTCGCCGGTGGGATGGCAGGGGTAGGCAACTCGGGGAGATTAGTCGCCCGCGAACAGGGAGTTTTATCGCGTGCGACTAATCTCCCCCGTGTGCCAGAGCCCTAAGGAGGCAATCTGCTATCAAATATTGTTGCCTATCTAGCAGGATGAGATAAGAATGTTGATTTCATTGTTTCCTGGAGCCATTGCGGCTTTGCCATTTAGCTGAACTAATTATCTAAAGAACAGACATAAGTCATAGGCTGAGTTAGAAAAATAAAGATGAATAAAAATAACTTTAAATAGTGCAAAGGAATGTAATGAAAAATAATAACATAGATGAGGTGCACTAACTAACAAGTGCAAATACTTTGCTTGTGCTTTGTACTATAATGTACTATAACTGGAATATCGCTCATGCAGATTAATGTCAGATAGGTTGCTAAAATACTCTTGAACATAGTGCAGTTGTAGTTCAACAGCAGATGATGATGATGTCATAACAGCACAGAATCACAGGACATACATGTGACAGCTGCAGCTCAACAGCTGATTGTGATGTCACAATGCAACCACAGATGACAATAAGATAAGGCTGTCTGGCTACCTGCAGGCAGAACAGTAATTAACTAGTTGTGCAAGAGAGACCAGCTATCATGCATCTCTTGCATTACTTAGTATTTATTTTATTTTATTTTATTATCTTCAAAGAATGTTATTGTAAGTATAACAGGTCTTCATTTGAAATAATTTTCTAGGGGAATTACCTATCTTAATAATTTTACACATGTTTTTCTATGGATGCTTTCATAGAATTTAATGTTAGTAACTCATGCAGACTTCGTGTAATTTTCAATAGCACTGAAACACCATAAATCATATGATCTAGACTAGTGAAGATGAACACAAACATCTTTTGTTGCACTGTGACACCATAATCTGTTTAATAGCAACAAGAGATTACAATATGATAATCTTATCTGGTTTCATTACTGTTAAACTACAGACAGCACGGCAGATAGCTAGGTGGTGGAGAGAGAACTTGTTCACACAATGGTTCTCTTTTATTACCTAGCACTATTTACATTCATTTTTAAGATTTTTAAATCATCTATATGTAAGTGTATTATTTGTATGTGTTTTTTAATGTCACTTTCTTGCTAATTAGATATATATCTGTCTTTATGGTAATGTGTTCGCTATATAGTTTTATATAACTTTAGTGGTGGATAGTGATGAGCGAATCTGTTCCGTTTCGCTTCGCCGAAAAATTTGCGAATCTTTGAAAAGATCCGCGAAACGGCGAAAAATTCGCGAAGCGGCGAAAATGTCGTGCGACAAAAAAAATTGTCGCCCGCGGCTATTATTTTGTCGCGCACGGCTCTTGTTTTGTCGCGCGGCTCTTGTTTTGTCGCGCGGCTCTTGTTTCGTCGCCCGCGGCTCTTGTTTCGTCGCGCGGCTCTTGTTTCGTCGCCCGCGGCTCTTGTTTCGTCGCCCGCGGCTCTTGTTTCGTCGCGCGGCTCTTGTTTCGTCGCGCGGCTCTTGTTTCGTCGCCCGCGGCTCTTGTTTCGTCGCCCGCGGCTCTTGTTTCGTCGCCCGCGGCTATTATTTTGTCGCACGGCTCTTGTTTCGTCGCGCGGCTCTTGTTTCGTCGCCCGCGGCTCTTGTTTCGTCGCGCGGCTCTTGTTTTGTCGCGCGGCTCTTGTTTCGTCGCCCGCGACTATTCTTTTTTGACGCCGCGACAATTTTTGGACGTGCGGCGAATTTTTCCGCTGCGAAATTTTTCATCCGTTTCGCGAAACAATCCGCCAATGGCGAAACGCGGAAATTCGCCGCGAATCCATGCCTGGCGAAACTTTTCGCCCATCACTAGTGGTGGAATCTCATACAGAATTTCTATAACATAGTTACATAGGGTTGAAAAAAGTCCATCAAGTTCAACCCTTCCAAGTAAACCCAGCACACACAAACCTATCCTGACTTATCTATACACTCACATACATCAATCATATATACTAATACTGACTGTAGATATTAGTATCACAATAGCCTTGGATATTCTGATTGTTCAAGAACTCATCCAGGCCCCTCTTAAAGGCATTAACAGAATCTGCCATTACCACATCTCTAGGAAGGGCATTCCCCAACCTCACTGCCCCCACTGTGAAAAAACCCTTACACTGTTTCAAATGAAAGTTTAGTTCCTCTAATCTAAAGGGGTGACCTCTGGTGCGCTGTATTGAGAAAAAAGAACATCCCCTAATTGCTTATAATCCCCTCTAATGTACTTGTACAGAGTAATCATGTCCCCTGCAAGCACCATTTTTCCAGAGAAAACAACCCCAACCATGACAGTCTAAGTTCTAGTTTAAATCTTCCATCCCCTTTACCAGTTTAGTTGCACGTCTCTGCACTCTCTCCAGCTCATTAATATCCTTCTTAAGGACTGGAGCCCAAAACCCAAGACCTATAAAGGGGCAAAATTATGTTCTCATCCCTTGAGTCAATGCCCTTGTTTTATTCAAGACAGCACTTTACTTGCTTTAGTAGCCACAGAATGACACTGCCTGGAATTAGACAACTTGTTATCTACAAAAACCCCCAGATCCTTCTCAATTAAGGATCTCCCAAAACACTACCATTTAGTGTATAACTCGCATTTATATTATTTCTACCAAAGTGCATTACCTTGCGCTTGTCAACATTGAACCTCATTTTCCATTTTGCTGCCCAGTTTGGTCCAAGTTAGACAATGTTCCATTTACCATTTACTCTCTGTACTCTATCCTTCAGCCAGTTCTCTATCCAATTACAAATATTATGCTCTAGGCCAATATTCCTCAATTTTATAATTAACTTTCTGTGAGGTTCTGTATCAAATGCTTTAGTAGATGACATACACTGCCATTCCAGAATCAAGGTTCCTCCTCATAAAAGGAAACTGAATTCCCACTTACAGTTATTTGTATTCCCGCGGGGTGCTGTACCATAAATGATATATACTGTCATTTTGAATTACTGTTAAAAATCTGTTTAGTATGTTAAAGAAACACCACATATACCACATAACAATTATTTTATACCAATAAATAGGATGAGAGATTTGTTCTTGTAATATCTAACCCTATGATACACTGATATTATTACGCGACTTGATCTTGTAGGTGTTTCTGGATTTAATGTCAAATATTTCTTAATATGTGCCATATTGGCCTTTTTTTATTATTAAAAAACCATTGTGGTACAGTATAAAAACTGATTTTTATTTTTTCAGCAACTTCATTTGAAAATGCGGAAACATATTTTTTTACAGTGAAATACAGTAAGTAGTAAATTGTATTTACTTATGTGCGTGTAAATTTGATAAACCTTAAAAAAAAAAGTTTATAATTAATAATACTGTATGTTTATAACAAGATTCTGATCATAAACAATTATACAAGGCCAGTTTGAAAGGATAATTAGTGGTGCTTGCAAAGCAAAGCGTCACTACTGTTATCTCACAGGCTTATTTTTCTTATTATTATTAGGGCTCTGGCACACGGGGAAATTAGTCGCCCGCGACAAAACTCCCTGTTCACGGGCGACTAATCTCCCCGAGTAGCCAGAGCCCTTATTCTTCCGTACAAAAGTTCGGTGCGTAACTAGTCCCGCACCGTTTGTCATAGACCCATGAATGAGGTGTCAAATCATGTGGCCTATTAGGGAATGGGGTGCTATGACTTTTCTAAGGGGTGGGTGGATAATTGCCCCCGCAGGGGGCAATTAACCGGCCCAAAAATCCCATTGATTTAGGATTGAGGCCAACTTTGACGGATTGTAGCGCAGAGAGGGATTTTTTTATAAACGTGAAATTTACCACATTTGAAGAGGTTTGCAACCTGTGTCAGAAGACACCCCGCACAAGGATATAAGTTTTACCCCCGGGGCAAGAGAGGTCCCCAAATTTGCCCCATTGACTTATAATGGGGATTTTGGCAAATAACTAGTTTGTCGTAGACCCATGAATGAGGTGTCAAACCGTGCGGCTTATTCGGGAATTGGGTGCTTTTCTGAGGGGTGGGCGGTTAATTGCCCCAGAGGGGGCAATTACCCGCCCATAGACTTAACATTGAGACCAACTTTGACTGAGTCCCACACCGTTTGTCGTAGACCCGTGAATGAGGTGTCAAATCGTGCAGCTTATTCGGGAATGGGGCGCTATGACTTTTCTGAGGGGTGGGCGGTTAATTGCCCCAGCAGGGGGCAATTAACCACCGTTTATCGTAGACCCATGAATGAGGTGTCAAACCGTGCGGCTTATTCGGGAATGGGGTGCTATGACTTTTCTGAGGGGTGGGCGGTTAATTGCCCCAGCAGGGGGCAATTGACCACCGTTTGTCGTAGACCCATGAATGAGGTGTCAAACCGTGCGGCTTATTCGGGAATGGGGTGCTATGACTTTTCTGAGGGGTGGGCAGTTAATTGCCCCCTGCTGGGGCAATTAACCACTGTTTGTCGTAGACCCATGAATGAGGTGTCAAACCGTGCGGCTTATTTGGGAATGGGATGCTATGACTTTTCTGAGGGGTGAGCGGTTAATTGCCCCAGCAGGGGGCAATTAACCACCGTTTGCCATAGACCCATGAATGAGGTGTCAACTCGGGAATGGGGTGCTATGACTTTTCTGAGGGGTGGGCGGTTAATTGCCCCAGCAGGGGGCAATTACCCACCCATAGACTTAACATTGAGACCAACTTTGACTGAGTCCCGCACCGTTTGTCGTAGACCCATGAATGAGGTGTCAAACTGTGCAGCTTATTCGGGAATGGGGTGCTATGACTTTTCTAGGGGGTGGGCGGTTAATTGCCCCAGCAGGGGGCAATTAACCACCGTTTGTCATAGACCCATGAATGAGGTGTCAACCCGTGCAGCTTATTCGGGAATGGGGTGCTATGACTTTTCTGAGGGGTGGGCGGTTAATTGCCCCAGCAGGGGGCAATTAACCACCATTTGTCGTAGACCCATGAATGAGGTGTCAAACCGTGCGGCTTATTCGGCAATGGGGTGCTATGACTTTTCTGAGGGGTGGGCGGTTAATTGCCCCAGCAGGGGGCAATTAACCACCATTTGTCGTAGACCCATGAATGAGGTGTCAACCCATGCGGCTTATTCGGGAATGGGGTGCTATGACTTTTCTGAGGGGTGGGCGGTTAATTGCCCCAGCAGGGGGCAATTAACCACCATTTGTCGTAGACCCATGAATGAGGTGTCAACCCATGCGGCTTATTCGGCAATGGGGTGCTATGACTTTTCTGGGCCCAAAAATCCCATTGATTTAGGATTGAGGCCAACTTTGACGGATTGTAGCGCAGAGAGGGATTTTTTTATAAACGTGAAATTTACCACATTTGAAGAGGTTTGCAACCTGTGTCAGAAGACACCCCGCACAAGGATATAAGTTTTACCCCCGGGGCAAGAGAGGTCCCCAAATTTGCCCCATTGACTTATAATGGGGATTTTGGCAAATAACTAGTTTGTCGTAGACCCATGAATGAGGTGTCAAACCGTGCGGCTTATTCGGGAATTGGGTGCTTTTCTGAGGGGTGGGCGGTTAATTGCCCCAGAGGGGGCAATTACCCGCCCATAGACTTAACATTGAGACCAACTTTGACTGAGTCCCACACCGTTTGTCGTAGACCCGTGAATGAGGTGTCAAATCGTGCAGCTTATTCGGGAATGGGGCGCTATGACTTTTCTGAGGGGTGGGCGGTTAATTGCCCCAGCAGGGGGCAATTAACCACCGTTTATCGTAGACCCATGAATGAGGTGTCAAACCGTGCGGCTTATTCGGGAATGGGGTGCTATGACTTTTCTGAGGGGTGGGCGGTTAATTGCCCCAGCAGGGGGCAATTGACCACCGTTTGTCGTAGACCCATGAATGAGGTGTCAAACCGTGCGGCTTATTCGGGAATGGGGTGCTATGACTTTTCTGAGGGGTGGGCAGTTAATTGCCCCCTGCTGGGGCAATTAACCACTGTTTGTCGTAGACCCATGAATGAGGTGTCAAACCGTGCGGCTTATTTGGGAATGGGATGCTATGACTTTTCTGAGGGGTGAGCGGTTAATTGCCCCAGCAGGGGGCAATTACCCGCCCATAGACTTAACATTGAGACCAACTTTGACTGAGTCCCGCACCGTTTGTCGTAGACCCACGAATGAGGTGTCAAACTGTGCGGCTTATTCGGGAATGGGGTGCTATGACTTTTCTAGGGGGTGGGCAGTTAATTGCCCCAGCAGGGGGCAATTAACCACCGTTTGTCGTAGACCCATGAATGAGGTGTCAAACCGTGCGGCTTATTCGGGAATGGGGTGCTATGACGTTTCTGAGGGGTGAGCGGTTAATTGCCCCAGCAGGGGGCAATTAACCACCGTTTGCCATAGACCCATGAATGAGGTGTCAACTCGGGAATGGGGTGCTATGACTTTTCTGAGGGGTGGGCGGTTAATTGCCCCGGCAGGGGGCAATTACCCACCCATAGACTTAACATTGAGACCAACTTTGACTGAGTCCCGCACCGTTTGTCGTAGACCCATGAATGAGGTGTCAAACTGTGCAGCTTATTCGGGAATGGGGTGCTATGACTTTTCTAGGGGGTGGGCGGTTAATTGCCCCAGCAGGGGGCAATTAACCACCATTTGTCGTAGACCCATGAATGAGGTGTCAAACCGTGCGGCTTATTCGGGAATGGGGTGCTATGACGTTTCTGAGGGGTGGGCGGTTAATTGCCCCAGCAGGGGGCAATTAACCACCGTTTGTCATAGACCCATGAATGAGGTGTCAACCCGTGCAGCTTATTCGGGAATGGGGTGCTATGACTTTTCTGAGGGGTGGGCGGTTAATTGCCCCAGCAGGGGGCAATTAACCACCATTTGTCGTAGACCCATGAATGAGGTGTCAAACCGTGCGGCTTATTCGGCAATGGGGTGCTATGACTTTTCTGAGGGGTGGGCGGTTAATTGCCCCAGCAGGGGGCAATTAACCACCATTTGTCGTAGACCCATGAATGAGGTGTCAACCCATGCAGCTTATTCGGGAATGGGGTGCTATGACTTTTCTGAGGGGTGGGCGGTTAATTGCCCCAGCAGGGGGCAATTAACCACCATTTGTCGTAGACCCATGAATGAGGTGTCAACCCATGCGGCTTATTCGGCAATGGGGTGCTATGACTTTTCTGAGGGGTGGGCGGTTAATTGCCCCAGCAGGGGCAATTGTCACAGAGAACTGAAGGAAACATTGTAATATTGGGGCACGAGTTTTGCCACGGCAAGCACCACTCACATTTTCTTCAGGAAATGTTCCTCTCTAGTTCTAAGTGTTATTACCTTGGGGTGCCCATTTATAGTGCACCTCTGGGGAATATTATCACTAAACTTAGGTGCTATTCCTTTTATCACCGCACCGCCATCTTTCCCACTTTAATTTTAAAGTTCCAATTTTGATTCTACTGAGTGAGCACACAGTTTACTACAGTGTAGGGCAGTGATCCCCAACCAGTAGCTTGGGAGCAACATGTTGCTCCCCACCCCCTTGCTCCCAGTGGCCTCAAAGTGGGTGCCCATTTTTAAACTTCTGTCTTGAAGGCAAATTTTGGAAGCATAGAGACACAGTTTTACTCCAAGCAGAGCCTCTTGCAGGCTAGCACTCTATATGGGGCTACCAAATAGCCAATCACAGTCTTTATTTGGCATCTCCAAAGACCTTGGGTCACGCTTGTGTGGCTCACCAACACTTTTTATATCCGAGTGTGGTTCACAAGTAAAAAGGTTGGGGATCCCTGGTGTAGGGTATCGCTGGGAAAGATGGCAACCCACGGTCTGAGGATAGCAGTTATATTCACAGGAAATGCCCTCCAACAAATTGACCTCCTAAGTGAATAACACTTAACTTTAAACCTAAGGTTTTGTTGTACTTTATTTAAAATGCAGCACCAACCTAAATAACAGAATATCTTACTATATCTTTACCCTGTGTATAGTTTAAAGTGAAAATATCACCTGGTAATGCCATAAGGGAAATAAATGCATGAACCTACTTCTGTAGAAACCTAAGTTCCTGCATCCAATCTCTTATTTAATTCTTCTTCTTTCTTTTTGTTTCAGTGAAACATAATATTAAAAAATACACCTTAATTGCAGAAAAATATTATGAATTATGTAAGTATACTAAGAATATTTGTGTCATACATTATTAATACTTATAATTAGATTAATGTAAGTCAAAGCTTTTACCATAATGCCTATAACAAATCTGTGTTCAGCGTTAGCCTCTCCCCTTATTATTCTGTATAATACTAATTATGTATTAAAGCAACTTGGTAAGGCATTTTGATTGACCCTTCAGTAACCTATGTTTTATGTCTTCACTTTCTATTAGTTGATGAAGAGGTGTATGTTGTGGCTAAGCTGAGTAAGGAAACAAAAGAGGACAGTAAGTAGATTTTAAATATTTCTTTAAAAAGTAATTCTGATGCCATAATTATGTTATAAACTCATACACTTAGGAATTGATTCCATGTATTTGCTATATGTTGTGCATAGAAATATAGTTACCACATATAGTAATTATATAGTAGATATCACTGGAGAGGAAAGTGAGATGGGGTGGTTACAGAATGAATGTTGTGTGTGGATCAGACACAGAGATTTACTAACAGTGCTATAGGTCTACTGAATACACAAGTTATTCCCCTGGAAGATAAAGGCTAATGCCACACAGGGCGGTTTCTCAACCTGCAGATAAACTCAAGCCCAGAATCTGCCCCTAAAGTTTTTGGATGTATCTGCACCTGGAGCCATTGCATTGGCCAATGTGCTGCCACACACAGCGACCAAAAATCTGCCCCATGCGGCATAACCTAAAACTTAAAGGAAAATTTCTATGTAATATTTTTTTTCTCTATTTCAGAGGAGAATGAATTGTTGAAAGCTTACAGACAATTCAACGAAGCACTGGATGATGGTGAGTAAAGCAACATTTTCATATTCTTAATGGGAAAGTATATATGAAAGTGCTAGGTGGGCAAGAAAGATTTTGGCCACAACACATTTCATTGTCATTGTGAAAATATTTGTTTCTGAAAGCCCTGTACTTACCATTTGCTAATAGCAGGAATTAAAGGAAAATTATAATTTCAGAATGATTATCTAAGCAGCAGATATTTATATTATAATAAGAGACCTATTAAAGAATCTTAGCAGCACCATAAATAAGTGCTCACAATCGTGTGAAATCTAGCAGCATGGCTCTTCTGATATCTCATCCTCAGGCACGGATTTGTGGCGAGACCACAAAGGCCCGGGCCTAGGGCGGCACAAATTTAGGGGCAGCATGCCGCCCAAACTGCACTGAAATTTCGCTCACATACAGAGCAATGGGGACCTCTCCCCACTGCTCTGTATGTGAGTTTATATGGAAGTTTGGGGGGGGGTGCGAATGGGGACGGCCTCAGGGAGCTCTGATAACAAATCCGGCGCTGCTCATCCTTACTATCTTTTGTGCTCCTCCTGTCTTCTCTCTGCTCTGCGCATACCTCCAGTTCTCCACTGCCCCCTGCACTTGATTTGACTCACTAACTATTATATATATAATATAGTAAAGGTGATGTAAATGTAAAAATAAAATTGCACTTACTGCTTCTCCACCTAAAAAGAAGTACATTTTCAATATACTTTAGTTAGAAAATCTGTACCGTTTCTTTAAAATGAGCAATCTTCTGCAGCTCAATTCACCATTTATTTTTGCCTTTACATCCTCTTAAAATATATATTTAAGAACGGAAAAGGATCAACAGTATTTACAGCCAGCCAGTAATAAAAAAATGTTGTAATTATTTTTAAGTATTTAGATGTATAAATGTGTAAATTAGAGATTAGTATTTATTTTCATATTTGCCCGAATAATATACTGAGAGCTGAATCCCCTTAGTAAAGTGGCATAAACGTTTTGTTGTTATAATGTCAGATTTATATATAACAACAACACATTTTCATACAATATTTGGGTTTTTTTTAGTGGAGAAAAGAGGGACTTTCCCTACATCCAGGTTGGCTAATGTTCCTGAAAAAAGTAAGTAGGAAAATGATTTTATCAGATATTTATGATGCCGCCATGAATTTCTAGTCAAATGCATATTTATTTATTATAAATTATTTAATTATACTTATTTTCTATTTCAGTAGGAGAAAGCCTGCTCAAAAAACTGAGTACATTTAAAGAAACACTGCATGAATGTAAGTATACAAAGTTAACGCATATAAGGCAATGTAATACACATTGCATCAGGTCTAGTAACCCACTGTAACCTCTCAAATGTCTGCTGAATTGGATGCTATGGGCTACTAGACCCGGTGCAAGCTGTCTGCCTTTGTTACATTACCCATTAAACCTAAAAGGCATTCTGTAATTCAAATTAAAATATCAAATTAAAAATTCAAACTAAAGTCACCTTAATTAATATTATTCAGAATAGATATATGATATTTAATATTCTAATACATGATTTTTGAAGATTACAGATCTTTCTATTAGAATAAGAATTTCTCAAAAATGGGCCATTTTCTTTGTTTCAGTGAGAAGAAAAGCAGAATTATTGCTGCTGAAATACAACATAACCCCGAAAAGTAAGTCATTTACATGTTTTAATGGTAATTGATTCATTATTATGATAATTTGTTGGTGTTTCATTTAATGTACGAGAGACTGGCCCTATCTAACCATCTCATATGGAGCAGTGGGGAGAGGGCGTGCTAAAGTTTCTGCGCCTCCTCTCCCCATTGCTCCGTATGCGGGCAAAATTCCGGCATGTATCACCTGCAAGAATTGGAAGAAAATGAAAACATCTAATCTAACCTGTGTTTTGTGTGTCATTTATTTCTAAAACAGAGAATGATGTGAGGCCACCGGACACAGACAATAAGGAAGGTATGAGTACATTTCACATGTTTATGTGGTTCCACAAAGAGAATAGTCAGTTATCCTTATTAAAGGAACACTATACCCCCAGAATGAATACTTAACCAACAGATAGTTTATATTATGTTAAGTGACCTATTACAGAATCTCGCCAAACTGGAATATATATATATATATATATACAAAATGGAAGGTACCGCACTCACAGGACTTAAAAGGAAGAGATTTATTTTACTTACAACATAACATCTAACGTTTCGGCTGCCACTGCAGCCTTTCTCAAAGACGAAAATATTTCCCTTTTGCATCCTTTCCCTTGACCCACCATTTAGTGATGGGCTGTGTGCTCCCTCAGAGATCAGCTGACAGGAAATAATGCAGCTCTAACTGTAAAAGGAAGTAATGTGAAAGCAAAAGACTGAACTCTGTCCAATAATTGACTGATGTGACCTAGCATGTATGTGTGCCTTGACTTGTTTGTGTGCACTGTGAATCCTATGGTCCCAGGAGATGGCCCTTAATTTTAAAATGGTACTTTCCTATTTAGGAGTACCCAATGGCACATACTTCTAAAAAAGTATATTTATATGAAAAAGGTTTATTTAGATGAAGCAGAGTTTTACATATGAGCTTTTTTATGCAATATATTTTTATAGATACCTACATTGTTCAAGGGTATAGTTTTACTTTAATAAATAAGTGACCATTTATTATTCAAGTCTATTTGATTTAGAAAAACAAACTCAAATTCACAAACTCAAAAATTGATAAATAAGCCCAAAAGTGTTATAACTTTCAACATGTAATATAAAATGTAACTATGACTGACTAGTGTAAGCAGAAACACACGTGGCTGATCTTTGATTTCGCCACCATATCATATTCACTTAAATCTATAAGTTTTTATACTGCTCTGATTTCTTTTAATTGGGTTTTCTAATAATTTTCACAATTTTCCTTTGTTTTAGATGTTACAAGCAGTGATGCCAAGATGCTAAGAGTCAAGAATTGTGAGTATGATATTTATATTTTTATAACAAGTTCTGGTTATATTGAAAGTATGTGCATTCTTATCTTACACTATGAGAAAAACTTCATTTGTATAATAGTTACTGCAGCCTGGATAGGCCTGGCTATACTTTCCTAGGTTTCCCACCCCCAGTATTAGACACAATAACAGTTAAAGGTCTTATTTTAGGAATAGTTTTGTTTTTATCACATTATGAGCATTGTATGCAGTATAATATTAATTTCTTTGTTTTTTATTTTAGTGAAAAGAAATCTTAAGATGAACAGACTTCTTGGCGAAAAATATTATGATATGTGTAAGTAGAGTGAAACATTTCTGTAATAAAAGTAAAAAACATAAAATGGGTTTTAAGGTTAATTTTGGATTTTGGTTCAAAAATAACCATTTGTCTAAATAACCATTTGTCCACTTACAATTTGCACCAAGGGTTAATCACTCAGGGGTTGAATCAGGAAAGCAATAACAAATACAAAACTGAAAATCAAACTACTGGGAATCCCTCTATTTTTCTCACTTTAATATTTAATGAATCTGCCCCTTGGTGGATCAACATTGCAGCATTAGGTTCCTTAATATACTAATAATTTGAGCATTTGGCGGTGATTTAATATTTTTCACATTTAGTATAACAAAGCTACATGCTATATCAGCTGAAAATTCACATTTATTTTTTCTTTTCTTTCAGTGAAAGAGCAGGTGAAGAATCTGACCTGGAATGTACAGATAATAGACAATGACAGTAAGTAGGTTTTTTGCTTCTTATGGGATTCACTGTAATTATCTTCCACCATAAAAATCTGGGGGAAAAGGTGGAATGTTTTGTTTTAGATTCAACATACACATATGTTATATACATATATATATATATTTATATATATATATATGCCTTATATTAACTGTCCATAGGTAACCTACACTAACAATGTCTGCCTGCCAGTATAAGAGTAAAGGTCCCCATACACGGGCCGATTCTAGCTGCCGATATCGGTCCCTTAGACCGGTTTGGCAGCTAATCGGCCCGTGTATGGGCATTGTCGATGGGACTGCCCGACCGATATTTGGCCTGCAATCGGCCAGATCTCGATCGGGCAGGTTTAAAAATCTAGTCGGATCGGGGGCCGCATCGGCTCGTTGATGTGGTCCCCGAACCGACTGCCCCTTTGCTGCCAATATAATTTGATTGTTTGGCCCCAGGGCCAAACGATCGAATTAGCCTACACGTTCCCCGATATCGCCCATCCCGTAGGTGGGGATATCGAGTGAAGATCCGCTTGCTTAGTGATCTCACCAAGCGAGCGAATCTTCACGTGTATGGGGACCTTAAGAGACAGCCATAGGCTTACTTAGTTCCCATGCTCTGCCCTTGTGATCCCCTCAGACTTTAGCATTTACTGTTCATGCTGCGCCACCAATGGGACTTTTCTCTGCTAAATGGTTTTTATTTGTATTTCAGCAATAGAAAAGCTGAAGCTGCTCTATTCAGACTATCAAGAGGCACTGGGTGAAGGTGAGTACCATACAGATACACAAACATGAACTTTTATAGAGTGACTGATGCTAATTTACCAGTTATAGATCTGTTGTTAATAAGTGGAACATTTTCTATATATGAACATCTTTGTATTCATTTTGTTGTAGCAAAACTATCAGGGAACATATACAACTACAGATTTGAGAACCTTCCTGAAAACAGTAAGTATATTAATAAATATAATGTGCCAGAATCGTGTTATTGGCAATGCCCAATATTGTTGGCTGCCATACAAATGTCCCTAAAATCATACATACAAGGCCTAAAATGTCTTGGGTCTTGAATAATATATATTTCATATTTCCAATGTATTTCAGTCAAATTACTTTGAGAAGCAGGAAAGCTATAACCACTTTTGTGTGCCAATTTGGGACCCCTTATTATTATCCCTTAAGTGAGACCCCAAGCTTGTGCTTCTGTTCACTGAAAAATGCACCGGCCCAGATCGCTCCTACAGTAGGACCCCTGTCCCGGCACAGTTTTCAGCAAAAAACTTATAATCAATGGGGAGTCCTTAATAAATTGGCAATCTCCAATGAGTATTTCTTATTTTTACCTTTAAATTTAAAATGTCATTTCAATGATAATATCTCTGAATGTTTTTATAAGCTGAACTCTATGGTGTAATTCATGGACCTCATTTTCAGCACTTCAGTTTTACCAAATATGTATTTCTGTAATAAAGTAAAAGTCTTAAAGGAGAGGGAAAGGTAAAAATCACGGGGGGTGCCAAATGTTAGGCACCCCCAGTGACTTTAATCGCTTACCTTGTACCCCGGGCTGGTGCTCCTGTTAGGAGAAAACCGCACCAGTCTTCTGAATCCTGGGGCCGGTGCATGCACAGTTGAGTGGCTTTTTTGTTAAAGTTCCGCATTTCACTCTACTGCGCACGCACAAGCGCGCAAAGATGGAAGGAAGAGAAAACCCTCATTGCAGGTACCCCGGGCTGGTGTTGTTCTCTCCTAACAGGGGCACCAGCCTGGGATACAAGGTAAGTGATTAAAGTCACTGGGAGGTGCCTAACATTTTGGCACCCCCAAGAGACTTAGCCTTTCCTTCTCCTTTAAAGTTCATTATAGATAACCCCTTCAAACTAAAACTAAAGTCTGATAATATTTAGCTACCATTATGCTTTATGATTTTATATTTTAAAATATTTATTTTGTTACAGTGAAAGAAAGTGTTATGAAACGATACAAGACATTTACAGATGCAATAGATGAATGTAAGTACAATGCAGGTTTTATAATACAAAAGAGATACAAAAACTACCTAGTTCACATTTTAATCATGAAAACCTAATAGGTTCACTGCTGCAAAATACCAGTATTCTTTGTACATAAATAACGAGTTTCCGTATTGAATATATTCAATAGCAGGTGGGGTTGCGACCATAATAGTATTTTACCAGTTTGGTGGGTATAAATGATGCTAATAATTAACTAGAAAGGGAAGTTTGAGAACAAACTTCATGTTGGTTTAAAAAAAACAAACAAAAAACTAAAAAAAGTCACTGAATGAAATCTTTTTGGCTGTTGTTGGCTCCATCTAGTTTTTCTAACCTTGGACCACAAGTATATACTAGAAACCACTGTGCAAAGTTTGGGGACCCTGGTTTTAATAGTGTTTAAATGGCAGCAATTTAAAATTTTCAACTGAAAGTCAATGAGTGACATCTGATTGGTGGTTGGTGACTCCGCCCTTTTTAAACCTGGAACTGAAGTTACTCACTGACCTAATCTGCAACATTTAAGGACTCTAGGATTTATAGTTAAAGAATGGCAGCAGTTTAAATTTAAACCAATAAAAGTGGAGCGTTTGGGTGTTGTACCCCTAAAACTGTAGGAGGAGTAGTGCTTAGAAAATGGGGGGTGCCAAGAAAAAGAAGAAGCAGAAGAATAAGCTGAAGTGGAAGAACAGTAGGTCGGGTTTTCACAGCAACATAATAATAATAAGCCAAATTGATGGCAAAACAATCTTATTTAATGTTTAAATGCATTTTAATAGACTTAAGGTATGGAGATCAAAATAATGGAAAGGGGAATGTTGGTTTGTGCAATGACATTTGGGGTTTTATGACTTAAGAAAACATCAATCATAAATCTTGCTTTGTTTAATATTTAGTGGACAGAAGAGGAAGAAGTGAAATTATGAGACACATACCACCCTCTGAAAAAGGTAAGTATATTTAGATATATATAATCTATGACATACTAATGGGTAATTATTATGGGTAGTGTTAAGGGGCAGTGGCTTTTAGAATAATAAATGTTATCTCTCATCTTTTTTAGAAGAAAAGGAAAGCGACAATTCTGCTTCTGAAAGATCCCTTAAGGCGGAAGAAAAGGAGAAAAGTATGAAGTTACCCTTTATTTAAATATTTGTACATAGATGCCATTATAACTGAATTTTTCACACATTTATTTTCTTTTATAGATGCAATTATTGAAGCAGAAAGAGAAGAAAATGAAAAGCAGAAACATCACAACATAACGGCAACATTATTTGTAATAATGGTGATCGTGTTGATATTAACTGCCATTGGTGCTCTAAAGCACTTTTGCATGGGAGGGGGTGCTGCATAATTGCACTCCCCTCAGTTTTTTGCAACTCCTGGATATAACTGGTGAAGAAAAGATTGAAAAAATGCCAAGAGGGGCCTGAAACGTCACTTTATCCAAGGTCTGTGATCAAGGGTTTAAATGCCGAGGAGTTCCCTACCATTTGAACTGAAGAAGCCACTTGGATGAGTGGTGAAACTCAGAAAAGTGCAGATGTTTTAGACTTAATTCTACTAGATACTGTATATCAGAATAAGAATCTTCATAGACGATTGACATGAGAGTTTTCACCTTCCTCTGGATAAACTAGGAGTGAGTGTCACGATCTCCCTGAGGAGACGCCGTGGAGTACCAGGAAGTTGGGAGCCTGAAGACTGCGTAACCCGGAGTGTATCCATAAATCACAGAACTGGTGTCAGAGGCCATGATATAGTGAAGAACTTTAATACTAGTGACGTAACAGTGGACACAATGAATATACACACTGAATATAGAACGGCAGGCAGAGGCGGAATCCAAAACAGGCAAAAGGTCAGAGCAAGCGGCAGTCAAGTGAAGTCAAGGACAGGCCAAGGTCAGAACCGGAAAATCAATGTAGAACTAGGAAGGACACCAGAGAACAGGAACAGGGTAGAAAGCAGGAACAGGACACGGAAATCTGGAGCTTGGAACCAGCAAGAACAAGAATAGTCACAGGAACAGGGAACACGGAGGCAGGGTCACAAGAAACAATTAATGACCAAGGGAGCAGACAGAAAGCAGATGACCGACAAGAGAAGAATCAAACTGACCGCCCAAAATGCCTCCAGTGGCTACAGAGGCAAATGCACGCCGCCAGGAACACCCCAAGTGGTGATCAAATCCTGGCTGATCCTGACAGTCAGGCAGGTTTCATTAAGACAAGAACGTTGAACATAGTGAACCTGGGTCTTTCTTCAGCCTGAATGACTTTGTTACTACGTCCATCTTTGCTGGAGAATTTGTTCTTTCCCTGATTCCAAGAATGATGGATTTGGTGCATTCCTAATACAAATGAAAGCTTGTAATGTTTTAAAAAAAAAAATTTATAATGATAAAAAACACAAGAATATTGTTCATACTTTGAGATGGGTGAAGAATTTAGTTTGGTGCCACATGTTGTCTAAGGTAGGGCCATCATCATCCAGAACAGCATATCACATGCACAGCTAACATACAAAGAGGATGGTAATATAACGTGCAGTCTTGCATTATAGTATACACTAAGAAAATATTATACAGGCTAATACATTAGTGCACAGACTGCTCTGGCAATATTCTGTCAGAACATGCAATATGCAATCTGGTACAGAATACATTGACTGGAAGTATAAAACACAAGCTAAAAAATATAGTCTAGAAGTGTATTATTTAAATGCAAAAACAATATGCATGCTTGTCCTCTAATACGTAAAATAGTAATGTAATAAACAGATGGAATGTTATAAAGTTACCAGATCATGTGACAAATTGGGGACACGTCTAGCAAATCAAGCAGCAAGGGCTGCACTAATTGCAACAGTACTAACTGTACTTTGTATTTCTTATTGTATTAACCTATTTGTTCTATGACTTTATTGTTCTGCTGCACAGCATTGCATGCATAAGTAGCACTATAGATTTACTACAAATTTCAACACTTCTTATATATAGTTCATCACATTTAAATGCACCATGATATTTAGGATGGCGCTTCATCCTGCAACAAGATAATGATCCCAAACATACTGCTAAGGGCTGTGACACACGGGGAAATTAGTCGCCCTGCGACAAATCTTCACTGTAGCGGGCGACTAATGCAACCCCACCGGCTAGAATGTAAATCGCCCGGTGGGATCGCATACGTGGCGCCATGATTTGCCGAAGTCACCGAAAGTTTCCACTCAAGGCGACTTCGGAAAATCACACCGCCGTGTATTCCATCTCACCCGCAATTTACATTCTAGCCAGTGGGATGGCATTTCGGGGAGATTAGTCGCCCGAGACAAGGGAGATTTGTTGTGGCACAGCTAATCTCCCAGTGTGTCACAGCCATAAGGCAACACAATAGTTTCTCAAAGCTAAAAAAAGGAACATTCTTGAATGGCAAATCCAGCCACCTGATTTAAATCCAGTTGAGCATGCCTTCCATATGCTGAAGAGGAAACATAAAGGGACAATCCCCCGGAACAAGCAGGAGTTGAAGGTGGCTGCAGTAGAGGCTTGGCAGGGCATCAGCACAGAAGATACTCAGCACCTAGTGATGTCTATGAATCGCAGACTTAAGGTCCCCATACACGGGCCGACTATAGCTGCCGATATCGGTCCCTTGGACCGATTCGGCAGCTAATCGGCCCGTGTATGGGGAGAGCAGAGCGGCGTGGCCGACCGATATCTGGCCTGAAATTGGCCAGATCTCGATCGGCCAGGTTAGAAAATCTGGTCGGATCGGGGACCGCATCGGCTCGTTGATGCGGTCCCCGATCCGACTGCCCCATTGCCGCCCACATAATCCGATCGGATTATTATTTTTTTTTACCTAAATGCTCCCTGATATCGCCCACCCGTAGGTGGGGATATCGGGGGAAGATCCGCTCGCTTGGCGACATCGCCAAGCGAGCGGATCTGCTCGTGTATGGCCACCTTTAGAGCAGTCATTGCATGCAAGGGATATGCAACAAAGTACTAAACATGATTGCTTTAATAAACCTACCATAACTTTGTCCCAACATTACGGTGCCCTGAAATGAGGGGGTCTATGCATTAAAAGTGTTGCAATTTCTACATGGCGAAACTGAAATGTATGCAAATAACTGTAAATTTAAGTCTGGAATGTGTACTTTATTGATGTCTGAATTGTTTGATTTAAAATTTTACAGTGAGGAGCAGAGGGGTAAATCAAAGAAAAATGTGTCTTTGTCCCAAACATTATGGAGGTTAGTGTACATACAAATCAGTGCAGCCCTGCATCATGCGTTTGTTAGAATTGTCCCTGAATTTCCAAGTGATCTAGTAACCTTACTATAGAGACTGCTATTATTATACTCACACTGGCAATCATATTAGCCTGATTGTTATAGTACAGTACTTGTCTTCCTAAACTGTATATATTTGTACAAGTCTATGTATTACTGAACTTAATAGACAGAAGTAGTAAGCAGAGTGGCTAAAAGCTACAGGTGGAAATATAACCTTATTGAGATGCAGCTAAGAGATGGATTGTAGTGGTTGGGGAAAGTGTGCAATGATTAAGATTTTAAAGAAAGAAAAGGCACTTTAGTTAAAATCTATTCACAGTTTAAGTGCTATAATAATAGCTATTGCTGTAATAGGGTGTGTTCACTTACCCTGATGCCATGTTTTTTTCCCACAATGCACTGGTTTTACCCATAATTCATACATCATTGCATGTGCCCATAAATGAGACCTAAACTGGCCACACATAACGGTAGAACTGTATTAAAGGAAGCTTTGATACATATATGTTAGGCAGGTGATACAGACCAATATCTTTGTACCATGGAGTTTGGTCAGAATGCTGATTGAGCAGGTTTATTTGGAATCTGACTTCTTCACTTCTGCTCTTTATGTTAATATTACGCTGCTGGCTTACCAAATTTAGACTGGAAGAACCAAATGTTTCCATGTATAGCCAGATTTATTCTTACTGTGCTGGGCCAGAAGTGGTGGTTGAGTGCTATACATCAGGTGATTAGCATGGGTGAGGAATATACTTGGTGGAAAAGAGGGGGATGGAAGTCGTGAAGCTCAGCAGTCAGATCAGAGGGGTAGTACTTGTGGGGGGGTAATGGGCTTGATTTAGGTGGATTGTGGGATTACATGGGGGCTTGATTTAGGTAAATAATTTAGTTGCCCATTTTTCTTTATTATGACCCCATTTTACTTAATTGGACTAATGACTGGGGCAACAGCCCTGTCAAAGATAATATAGTGACAGGGGTAGTACTGTAATAGATGCTAATACATTAATATATCCATCATGATAGGAATGTTTAGGGTAGTAGTGTAATCTGCAGGGGAATACAAATTATAGAAACTGGTACAATAATATGCAATCTGATTTGATATGTCCAGGCGATGGTCTTGTTCTGTGACATCCAGTACCGCAATACAGTGGCTTGCAAAAGTATTCGGCCCCCTTGAACTTTTCCACATTTTGTCACATTACAGCCACAAACATGAATCAATTTTATTGGAATTCCACGTGAAAGACCAATACAAAGTGGTGTACACGTGAGACGTGGAATGAAAATCATACATGATTCCAAACATTGTTTACAAATAAATAACTGCAAAGTGGGGCATGCGTAATTATTCAGCCCCCTGAGTCAATACTTTGTAGAACCACCTTTTGCTGCAATTACAGCTGCCAGTCTTTTAGGGTATGTCTCTACCAGCTTTGCACATCTAGAGACTGAAATCCTTGCCCATTCTTCTTTGCAAAACAGCTCCAGCTCAGTCAGATTAGATGGACAGCGTTTGTGAACAGCAGTTTTCAGATCTTGCCACAGATTCTCGATTGGATTTAGATCTGGACTTTGACTGGGCCATTCTAACACATGGATATGTTTTGTTTTAAACCATTCCATTGTTGCCCTGGCTTTATGTTTAGGGCCGTTGTCCTGCTGGAAGGTGAACCTCTGCCCCAGTCTCAAGTCTTTTGCAGACTCCAAGAGGTTTTCTTCCAAGATTGCCCTGTATTTGGCTCCATCCATCTTCCCATCAACTCTGACCAGCTTCCCTGTCCCTGCTGAAGAGAAGCACCCCCAGAGCATGATGCTGCCACCACCATATTTGACAGTGGGGATGGTGTGTTCAGAGTGATGTGCAGTGTTAGTTTTCCGCCACACATAGCGTTTTGCATTTTGGCCAAAAAGTTCAATTTTGGTCTCATCTGACCAGAGCACCTTCTTCCACATGTTTGCTGTGTCCCCCACATGGCTTGTGGCAAACTCCAAACGGGACTTCTTATGGTTTTCTGTTAACAATGGCTTTCTTCTTGCCACTCTTCCATAAAGGCCAACTTTGTGCAGTGCACGACTAATAGTTGTCCTATGGACAGATTCCCCCACCTGAGCTGTAGATCTCTGCAGC
Organism: Xenopus tropicalis; assembly: GCF_000004195.4. Lineage (NCBI taxonomy): Eukaryota > Metazoa > Chordata > Amphibia > Anura > Pipidae > Xenopus > Xenopus tropicalis. The sequence continues at coordinate 59,990,344 of NC_030680.2, read as the reverse complement.
TCCCCTAGAGTCACCATGGGCCTCTTGGCTGCATTTCTGATCAGCGCTCTCCTTGTTCGGCCTGTGAGTTTAGGGGGACGGCCTTGTCTTGGTAGGTTTACAGTTGTGCCATACTCCTTCCATTTCTGAATGATCGCTTGAACAGTGCTCCGTGGGATGTTCAAGGTTTTGGAAATCTTTTTGTAGCCTAAGCCTGCTTTAAATTTCTCAATAACTTTATCCCTGACCTGTCTGGTGTGTTCTTTGGACTTCATGGTGTTGTTGCTCCCAATATTTTCTTAGACAACCTCTGAGGCCGTCACAGAGCAGCTGTATTTGTACTGGCATTAGATTACACACAGGTGCACTCTATTTAGTCATTAGCACTCATCAGGCAATGTCTATGGGCAACTGACTGCACTCAGACCAAAGGGGGCTGAATAATTACGCACACCCCACTTTGCAGTTATTTATTTGTAAAAAATGTTTGGAATCATGTATGATTTTCGTTCCACTTCTTACGTGTACACCACTTTGTATTGGTCTTTCACGTGGAATTCCAATAAAACTGATTCATGTTTGTGGCTGTAATGTGACAAAATGTGGAAAAGTTCAAGGGGGCCGAATACTTTTGCAAGCCACTGTATATTGACTAACACAGTACTGGGATTAGATCTATATTCAGAAACCTCTAAACTGCAGCAGTTTTGTTCTTCACAATTTTCAATTTTGCCTGGCTTGCTTTTTCTCTGTAATAATAAAACAGTGCCTTGTACTTGATCCCAACTGAGCCTTGTGAATTCATATTGGTGGCAAAACAACCCTATTGTGTTTATTTCATGTATAAATGATTTTTAGCAGCCTTAAGGCATGGAGATCCAAACATAAAGATTCCTTATCAGGAAATCCCCACATTCTGGATAATGTTAATGTTAAATAAAGACTGAAGTGTATTTGAGCCAACTCTCCATTCACTAAAAAAAAGTTTAGAGCTGCTGATTTCCTCTTAAACTTTAGCTCTATTTTCTCTATTACATGTTCATCATCGTCATCTACTCTAATCACCCCTGCTACCCTCTGAGAGCAGTGCTTGGAAAAAGCAAAAATTATTAAATCCTAGAACTGTTATCAGAGAACCACATGGAGATTGTACTGGGTAACTTGAACTCATTAATCTGTTTTTAAATGTCCCTTTTCTCACTTTGATCAGATGACTTTACCTTTAAATGGACCAGGGGGGGCCTACCGTCATTATTACTTTGCTTGATAAAGAGGTGGGAGACTCAAATTGCTGCATTGGTGCTTATAAGTTTGGCTAAGTAAAGCCTTTTTGTTTCATAGCATAAAATAAGTCTGGACTTTTTTGTTAACTATATTTGTATATGTGTGGCCTAGGTACAGGATTTAATTTAGTTTGTACTGCTATATTATAGTTTTTTTATAGTGTAGAGCTAGTACCTATGTCTCAGCCTAACCCTATCCGCTAGGTTGAGGTGTTCCTTAGACATATGAGACTAATGAGTATATACAAAAACAATTGGCATGTGTGTCTGACCAAGTATGCGCCATTGCACCCAGCTTGCTGAGCTTGGAAACAGTGAGTGTTTTGCCAAACCCAACTTTTTCTCTGTAGTAATAACAAAGTACCTTGCAATTGATCCCAACTAAGATATAATGAATCCTTATTGGATGCAAAACAATCCTATTGGGGTTAATTAATGTTTTATTGATTTTTTTGTAGACTTAAGGTATGGAGTTCCAAATTACAGAAAGACCTCTTATACGGAATACCCTTGGTCCCGAGCATACTGGATAATGGGTCCTGTACCTGTATTGAATTATCTTCTACTGACTCTTTTCAGCTTTCAAATGGGGTCACTGATCATGGCAGCCAAAACTATTCTTATTGTTAATTTTTATAAGTTATCTTTCTAATTAGGCCCTCTTCTTTTCATATTACAGTCTCTCTTTAAAACAACTGCATGGTTGCTAGGGTAATTGAGATCCTAGCAACCAGATAGGTGCTGAAATACCAAACTGGAGAGTTGAACAAGAAGCTAAATAATTAAACAAAGAAAAATAATAAAAAATGAAGGGCAACTGCAAATTGTCTTGGAATATGCTCTCGACTTCATACTAAAAGTTAATTTCTGGGTGAACAGGCCCTTTTAAGAGAAGTGTACCGGCAGGGAGAGCTAGTTCCGAGTGGCTGCTAAGCAAGGGGTTAAAAAAAAGAAGGATGAAACTTTGACATGGCTTGAAAGGCTGTTATAAGATTTCAGAAAGTGCTCTACAGTGTTTAGGCAAGTGAAGTGCTCTCCACCACTCACAATTTCACATATATGTCACAAAGTTGCTGCCAAAAGCCAACAAACAGTGCAACGTCACACAGGGATGGAGCCTCCCAGAGCAAATAATCCAGAGCCGCCAGGGAAAGGTTAGAGAGGAAAGCAAACAATAATTGTCAAAGAGCCAAAATACATATTGCCTGGGGGTGAGGGGTAGCCGGGTAAGATCAGAGGATGAAATTCAAGAGAAACTTGTAAGCTCCATTACTGAGTTTCCCCCCCCTCTTTTGTGTTATTTTAGAATAACAAATATTAAAATCCATGCTTAAAAAAGACATATACCATAATTTTTTACTTTATGAATGTAAGGAATCTCTTTATAAAAAAAAAATATTCATAATAAAGGAGTCAAATCTTTTCCTGCTATAAACTGTACCTAATGATAACTAAATGTGTGTCTTTTGCTTGCAACTCCCTGCATCCATATTAGGTTCCTGTTATATATATAGTTATATTGTTCATTTACTTGATCAGGTTCTGAAATTAAAAAAGCAGCTATGAGGGTTTTTTTTACGCGCAACTCCCTGTAACTTGTACTTTGACACCTAAACTGGGTTTTTTGGTATTTTCTCCTGCAACAACTCCCTGCATCCAATCCTACAGTGTCTCTGATCATCAGTATAAGGCTGATGCCACACGTGGCGTTTTTACGCTGCGTATTATCATCATCCATAGAAATAACTTGAAAAGACTCGAAGCAAATCACACGATGCGTAAATACGCTAGAAAACACCTTAGCACGGATTTTTCAAGCGTTGGCTGAAATATGCCAGTATTTGCAAAGCAAGCTATTCCTATGTATACACAAAGGCAGCTGCCAGACCTAGCTGAAATACGCAGCGTTTTTTACCATTTCGCACTATTAGCACCATGGAAACGGGATTATCTACGTCACCAGTACTAGGCTGAAAAACGCCATAGTCAGGGGCTGTGTGGCTTGTGCGGCATTTTTAGGCTGAGAAAATACGCAGAGTAAAAACGCCACGTGTGGCATCAGCCTTATGTTCTGTAATCGCTGAGTTTTTTACATGCAACTCCCTGTAACTTGTACTTTGACACCTAAACTGGGGGTTTTTTTTGTATTTTCTCCTGCAACAACTCCCTGCATCCAATCCAACAGCATCCCTGCCCATCAGTATTATGTTATATCATAGTAATCATATAACTGAATAAGAAGGTGATATGAAATGTCTCCTTTAAATATCAGGAGAGCACCCGGGCCCCCATCCAGAAGAGGATTTTACATTGCAATGGCACAAAAATGGGTATACATAAATAATGATGGAAAACCACAGTACATTTACTGCAAGCTCTATGGATTCTAAAGTCTACAATGCATAAAAGCTTTAACTCTACAAACTGAAAACTTACAAAGGCTTAAATTAAAATATTTTGGCACCACAAGGCCTAAATGATTAGTCGTTTTAAAAGGGTCCCTTCCACAAGGATACTGGGATTCTTCCATAGCCAATAGCATAATGCCCCTGAGCAGATAAGGTACACTGAATATATAGTATATATATTTTTTGCTGTATAAAAGGGTATTTTTTCTAAGAAGTTATTAAAATACCCTTTAGCAAACAGGCTTTTCGTCAAGAAATATAATAGTACAGATATTGAAACTGATATAACATAAAGTACACATGCAGCTGCATTAAAGGGTGTGTCAATAGACTTTCATTGTACTGCTATTCCTTTATTCTGAAATGGGCTTTATATGTATCTCACTCACCTGCCAGACAGGTGGCAGAGAGCTGCTGGGTATCTCCTTGGCTGTCAGAAGAGCCTTTTACAGTGTGCATGCAATGTGGCTTCTCCCTTTAATGCTGCTCTTTGTGCTGACTCTGTGCCATTCCAATGGGCAGAATGAAGATGACAGTTACTGCCCATCTCATTTATTTCCTGTGGGAGATATGTGCATTCAGCTTGAAAAAAACAAGAAAGGTTTTCTGATTCTGAAAGTAGATACCAAGAAAGGGGTGGAGATATTAGGACCAATTCACTAAAGTGCGTTAAAACGTGCGCTATTTATAGCATGCGGTAAAATTTTTATCGCGTCTAAATTTTCGCAACTTAACGCACAATTTGCTAAAAGCATACTGGTGTTAATTTACGCGCAATACTGCATGCGTTATTTTAGTCGCAAAGACTATTTTTGTGCGGTATTTGACGGTACATGCGCTTATCAACGGCCCGCATATAAATAGTAGCCGCATATAAATAGTCGCCTTATATAAATAGTAGCCGCATATAAATAGTCGCCACATATAAATAGTAGCCGCATATAAATAGTAGCCGCATATAAATAGTCGCCGCATATAAATAGTCGCCGTATATAGATAGTTGCCGTATATAAATAGTAGCTGCATATAAATAGTCGGCGCATATAAATAGTCGCGCATATAAATAGTTGTGCGAATAAACGCACGCCAAACATGCCAATACTTATTGTGTTGCCAAAAGCTCATTAACTGTACTTTTCTATAATTACCGTCTGCCTCAAGTAGGTGTTAATTTTCGCATAGACTAATGCGATATTTAGCGCGTCTAAGTGTTTGTGAATCATGCGTTAGTGTTATTTCGGTGCGCAAATGAATGCATGCGTTAAAATGAACGCATGCGGTTGCACGTAAATTAACGCATGCGATGTGCGACTTAACGCACGTGGTAATACTGTAGTGAATCTCGCGTTAATTTTCGCGTCTATTTTAATGCAAAAAAAGTGCGATAAAAATGTATGCACTTTAGTGAATCAGCCCTATTTGTACATTAAAAACCAGACCATATTTGATACTTTGATTTCTCTACTAAAAGAAGAAGAAGGTGGTTTTTGGGTGAAAATGTCTCCAGCTCTGAAAAAATCAGCTGCATCCCAGTGAAGGTAAGTTAGTTTGTGGGTTACTGACTGGTGCAGGTTTTGCTGAATAGAATGGTGAGGTCTCAGCCAAAAATAGCAAAATATATCTGGGGCAGCAATACTGAGAATGAATGCATTCAAGTAGTATTTAAAGTCAGAACAAAAAATGAGCAATACATAAAATACTAAAGTGTAGGCAGCAGGAAACCTTTCCTAAGGTGATTTGTCATCAAGGAGAAAAATTGTATTAATTTACTCACGAGGTACATTCGCTCCAGTGCAATAACCTATAATAACCAGAAATTGTAGGTCACCAGTGCTAAGTGGCTTTTGGTTCATATGAAGCAAGTAAGAACAAAGGTATGATGTGGCAAGAGAAAGGTGCAGTAAATATAGTGGGAAGAAACAAAGAAGTAGCTATCCAGCTTATTCACTAAATGCAAGCCCAGACTGGCAATCCGTGAATTAAAGTTAATAATGCAGAAAGTTGAGGGAAAAGCATTTATTTAACTGGCCTCCTCCATAGTGATCATAACTTCTCTCTGTCTAACTCCATTGAAGGAAACCACAGCATTTCCCTTGTAATTTTGCCCTGATTGCCTCCACTGATCTAGTCCATTTCACAAGCATGTGTTGAGTAGGAAGAGTGGTCATTTTCCAGCTATCTGCACAGAGTGTCTTTGCAGCTGTGAGTATGTGGGTGACTAACTTGTTATCTGCTGGGGATTTAAGTGCTCTGATTTGCATACCAAGGAGGTAAGAAAGTGGGTCAGGGTCTATTCTGAGCTGCAGCCAGCAAAGCAGAGGGAGGTGAAGGAGCCTCCTGTCAGTTTGGAGAGCCCTAACTTGTAGGCTCTCACTGTAGTGCAAATAGATGTCCCATATTATTTGCCATTGTGGGGGGGGGGTTGTCCTGTTGGAGATCTGTTTTCCCCTTTGTCATATAGGGCTGGACCAGTTTGGTGTTTTCTGTTGATAGATTGCTGTAAAGTAGCGAGCTAGGGCGAGTATTATTCTCTGAATTGATACATAAGAGTTCAAAGTATGTTGTCCTTGAATAGGTAGTGTGGTCTCAGTGGAATGTTTAAGTGGTGGAAGGACAGATCTGGACATATATAAATAGTAGCTGATTGGGGATTTTGAAAATCTGTTTGACCTCCTGAAAGGGCAGGACTTTGCGGCCAGGGGCCAAGGTTGAGCAGAGATAGGCATTGTTGGGCCTCTGTGTATTTTAAATGTATGTATGTATGTATGTATGTATGTATGTATGTATATCTTTATTTATAAAGCGCTACTTATGTACGCAGCGCTGTACAGTAGGATTCATTAATACAGACAGGGGGGTTAAATATAATGGATAAATACAAAGTACAACAATAAATACAAATAAATACAAGGTACAGTTGCAATAAGAGTCAGAACACAAGATGAAGGAGGTCCCTGCCCCGTAGAGCTTACAATCTATATGGGAGGGGTAACTAACAGACACAAATAGGCAAATATAAGTGCTATAGGTCACAGTGACATTACAGTATAAGTGCCAGTTTCCAGATCAGGTGCTGGGCGAGTGCTCCATAAGGTAGTCTTTAAGTTTAGTTTTAAAAAGACTGAGGGAGGATTCTCTTAAATCCCAGAGCCCATTTTGAATCCCTGACTGGACCTGCTAAAATGGTAAAAATCATGGCAACCACCACTGCTGCAGTCCAATGTGCAAAATTCCTCCTTGAAATTTCTTTAAACTGAGTGTGGCACAAGGGACAAATCTATGCCTTTATGGTTGTGTTATTACTATATAGCAAAACAGTTGCAGTGAAAAAGTATTCATATTAGCTGGGTGAGTATGGGGTAAAATAATTGGTCTAGAATATCTCCTGGTTTGCCTTGATAAGTAAATAGACAAAAGGACAGCAGTACCTAAGTGCTCCATGGTCCCCTAAGCCAGCGTTTTTCAACCACTGTTCCGAGATGTTGCCTGGTGTGCCGTAGGCAGGGCACCAATGTACTAGGGGGGCACTGCTCTTGGCACCAATGTACTAGGGGGGCACTGCTGCTGGGCACCAATGTACTAGGGGGGCACTGCTGCTGGGCACCAGTGTACTAGGGGGGTACTGCTCTTGGCACCAATGTACTAGGGGGGCACTGCTGCTGGGCACCAATGTACTAGGGGGGCACTGCTCTTGGCACCAATGTACTAGGGGGGAACTGCTCTTGGCACCAATGTACTAGGGGGGCACTGCTCTTGGCACCAATGTACTAGGGGGGCACTGCTGCTGGGCACAGAGTTAAATTTTTTAACATTTTCTAATGGTGGTGTGCCTCGTGATTTTTTTCATGAAACAAGTGTGCCTTTGCCCAAAAAAGGTTGAAAAACACTGCCCTAAGCTACCTCTGTTCTTTTGGTATGGTTGATTTTTTTTTTATGTTGAATAAATCTATGATTGTTTGGTGTAGCAAATAGACATTTCATGTGTGATACTGCCTACCATTTGTATTATTATATTTAGTCCTCTAATGCCATCAGGTAAAAATATTGTACATTGGATCATCAGTTTAATTAATTATTCAGTTTCTTAAAGAAATATGCTTCATGCCATACTGAAATAAGCCATTATGTGCTACATATCAGTTTTTACTAATAAGTAGGGATGCACCAAATCTAGATTGCTATTGGTAATTTGGCCAAACCCTAAGTCCTTTTGCAGGATTTGGCTGAATTCTAAGTCTTCAGGTGACCCAAATCTATACCTTAAAGTCCTGGGAATTTGAAGCTCTGGACAGCTGTATGCAAAAAGTTTTGTTCACAACTGATGCAGTCTTTTGGTGTTTCTGAAATATAAATATATAAATTAGGGTCCAAATTGGGTTTGCAATATCGCTGAATGTTTTGTGGAGGATTCCATTTTCATTTTCTAAGTCAACAACTTTGCTGTTTCTGTCAGATGCTAATCACAGGCTGGAAGAAAAAAGCGCTGTTTTGCAATATCTAGCACCAAAGAACCTAAGGAACATTTGGCAAATGGTGAGGGGGAAAGGGGATTCATCTGCTCCTTTGGTAAGTTTCTTACATTGGTTATAGACATAAGTATTACCCCCAACACTCAATCGGCATCACCTCCCTCTAACCAAGCATGTATTTCAAGCAGCATGTGTTATACGTACTATAAGGGCTCTGGCACGCGGGGGAGATTAGTCGCCCTCAACAAATCTCCCCGATTTACATTCTCACCAGTGGGATGGCATTTCGGGGAGATTTGTCGCGGGCGACTAATCTCTCCGTGTGCCAGAGCCCTAATATGCCAGAATGCACTGTATCTTTAAACTGATTGTGTGGCCATCAGGGTTCTTTTATGGCAATGGATAGCCACTCAAGTTGACTACAGCAACAGACAAAACCTTCCTGAGAACATCTGTATTATATCATTAAAGCAATACTGTCATGGGAAAACACGTTCTTTTCAAAAACACATCAGTTAAGAGAATCCTGCATTGAAATCTGTTTTTCAAAAACACCGATTTTTTATATTTAATTTTAAAATTTCATATAGGGCTAGCCATATTTTTCACTTCACACTTCAGTCACACTTTACTGCTGTGATATCACCGCCCTCCAGCAGCCAATCAGCAGAACAATGGGAAGGTAGCAAGATAGCTGCTCCCAGGAGATATCAGAATAGCACTCATTAGTAAGACATCCAAGTCTGGATTGCAATTTCCTCATTTACATGGGAGTAGGCGGAACAATAGGTTACCTGAAATCAGTTCTAAGGGCTCTGGTACACGGGGAGATTAGTCGCCCGCGGCAAAACTCCCTGCTCGCGGGCGACTAATCTCCCCGTGTACCAGAGCCCTAATGTGTAGTGCTGGCTTCTTCTGAAAGCTCAGAATCAGGCACAATGCACTGAGATGGTGCCTACACACCAATATTACAAATAAAAAAAATAAATTTGTTGGTTCAAGATGAAAATTTTAAATGGTAGAGTGAATGTATGTAACATGTTATTTAGAAATAAAAAGTACACCATAAAAAGAATGACAGTATTCCTTTGTATGTGCTATGGATATCCTAGTAGAGGCTTACTCTATTTAGGCATAGTTTTTCATTTTAAGTGGAACTACAGTATATCTCTTTTCCTAATATGCCTTCTTAATTTGTGATCAAGGACCCATTATCTTCCTTTAATTTTCCCTATATTGATCAAGATGAGTAAGCACTAGGCAGTTTATACAAGCACTACAGAATTACAATATGCTGCCTATGATTTTTTTGTATATATAAGTGGTAATCCAGTATGATTCTACACTATATAATTAATGCTGTAAGATACTGTATAACATCATTATCATGGGTGCAATCTCTTCTAAAAATGTACATTTTGTAAATCTGCAAACCTACACACAATGCAAGTTGTCATTAATACAAATGAAGGAGAGTATGTAATTGGCCCAGAGTTATTGATATCACCTTGAAATTGGCCAGAATGATGTTTTTCTGCAATTTATTTTCATGCTCTTACAAAAGAGGAGCTGTTTTACATGCGGCAACTTACATCCCAGCAATGTGTACGAATGAGAAGCAGGCAAAGTAATATGTGTATATATATATATATATATATTATGTAGTACAAAATTCAGAAGAGAGGACCCTGGAGAGAAATGTGACTATAACTAGAATAAATGGACTGAAAGTTTAAGTTTTATTGACCTTCATATTACTATCCCTGATCCTCAGTTCCTAAGCATTATTTTGCACAAAGTCCTGTGTGTGTGGTACTCTCTCTCTCCATATATACATATATATCTCTCTCTCAGAGGTCCCAAAACGTAACATTGGTTGTTCATGCTATTTGGAATACACAATTTGATTTTTCACAAGAATTTTCATTGTTGCTGAGGGTTTTTTTGTAATATTTAAATCACTCACTGTGCGCCAGACGCAAGTACTGTACACATAATACTATCCATAATAATCTTGCATTATTTGTGTTTTAGCTAGTCCTCTGCAGTGTAAACTTATTCACAAGGTAAGCTTTCCATTTTTGTACTTTTATAAGTAAGGATATGTGGAGAACAACAGGGATAGAAGAGTCTGTGTTCAATCAGGCTGGAGAAGTCAAATTAAAGGAACAGTAACACCACAAAATGAAAGAGTTTAAAGTAATAAAAATATAATGCACTGTTGCCCTGCACTGGTAAAACTGGTGTGTTTGCTACAGTAACACTACTATAATTTATATAATAAGCTGCTGTGTAGCCACGGGGGCAGCCATTCAAGCTGGAAAAAAGGAGAAAAGGCACAGGTTACATAGCAGATAACAGACAAGTTCTGTAGAATACAATAGTGTTTTATCTGTTATCTGCTATGTGCCTGTGCCTTTTCTCCTTTGAATGGCTGCCTCCATGACTACATAGCAGCTTATTTATATAAATTATAGTAGACTTTCTAAAGTAAACACACAGTGCAGGGCAGCAGCACATTATATTTTAGTTACTTTTATACACTTTCATTTTTTGGTGTTACTGTTCCTTTAATGCTTTGGGGGGTGCTGTAAGTGAAACTGTATAATTACTGTATGATCACTTTTTATATTAATATAGATAAGTCCTATGAGGTGGATTTCCTTAACCGAACAGGTCAAACTGCCTGGGTGCAAATTAAGGTAATTAAATATTTAAAAAAAAAATTAGTATTGCACTCTAAAATGTATTAGTGAGAAATTAGTGGTCCAAGGTTTTTGTCAAGAGGAAGGTCACAGATTAGGCTGGATACATATATAGGCACTTGAACTACTAGAAATTGTAACATAATATTTGCAATCAAATATCCAGGACACCACAGGGCATGTGCGAAATATCAGTGTAAAGATAATACAGGGATGGGATCACTTACCCGGAAACTCCTTATCCAGAGAGTTCCAAATTACGGAAAGGCCATCTCCCATAGACTCCATTATAAGCAAATAATTCTAATTTTTAAAAATGATTTCCTTTTTCTCTGTAATAATAATACAGAACATTGTACTTGATGCCAACTAAGGTATAATTAATCCTTACTGGAGGCAAAACAAGCCTATTGGGTTTATTCAGTATTTAAATGATTTTTAGCAGACTTAAGTTATGGAGATCCAAATTACGGAAATATCCCTTATCCAGAAAACCCCAGGTCCCGAGCATTCTGGATAACAGTTCCCATACCTGTACCAATGTAAAGAGTTTGCATCACCTTAGAGCTCTCATCGAGATCCTTGAGTACAGTACTGCATGTTTGTTGGGGAGATATATGTGTGTGTGTACGCTTACTCTTTTTATCATTTCTTTAGCACCATGACTACTATTCAAGAAAAAAGAATACAAGAGACAGTAATGCAAATAACAGCACAGGCAACCTGCCAGACTTTAGCAAAATTACCCCTCTTACATTAGAATCCCTGAAGAACATGACACTGCAAACAGCAGTTCAGGTATAGAACCTCAGTCATTCTTTTACCTTTCAGTCAGTACCAGGCCAAGCCATCCGGGGACGCCATATGCAACAGCAGGTGAGGAAATTGAGGGGTCTTAAAACTGAAACCCAGAAGTATAACTACCTGGAACAAAAAGAGATTTTAAAAAATACTGTTTTGTGAGTAGTTTGCTTTTACCCATCTTTACATTTTTATGACTGCAAAACTATTTGTTTCAACAATCAAATGATTTTTGTGATGCATATCTACATATATCATATATATAACAGCAATCTTAAATAAAAGCAAAATGAAAATTAATGGTAAGTATATCATTTACTGCAGTAGCTCATAATATTGTGAAGTGTTGGAACTTTATTATTTTAGATTTAACTAAATGTACCTGCTATTCTAAATGCTTTGTCCAGCAGTAATATGGTGGTATTCAGCTATGTAGTTATATTTTGGGAGCAGTTTTGAGAAGTATAGTACAGGTATGGGATCCGTTATCCAGAAACTCATTATCCAGAAACTCGTTATCCAGAAAGCTCCGAATTACGGAAAGCCCATCTCCCATAGATTCCGTATTAATCAAATAATTCAGAATTAATTAATTTAAAACTGATTTCCTTTTTCTCTGTAGTAATAAAAGAGTACCTTGTAACTAATATATTAATAATCCTTACTGGATGCAAAACAATCCTATTGGGTTTAATTAATGTTTTATTGATTTTTTAGTAGACTTAAGGTATGGAGATCCAAATTAAGGAAAGACCCCTTATCCGGAATACCCTTGGTCCTGAGCATTCTGGATAATGGGTCCTACACCTGTACTGCTTGGACATTTTGACATTATTGTTGTAAGCTTTTGCATATCCTCCAGATTATCACTTCCAGGGTATAGCAGGTATTTAGTATCTAAATTACAATCTAACCATTTGTGTCCTTAGATCACAGAACAATATGTGAATGAAATGCAGGCAAAAGTTCAGGAAATCTGTCTCCAGAGGCTCAGGTACCATTTCCTCCTCTATAAAAACTGTTTGTAAATGATTCATATATTATGAAAGCAATTTGGTTGCGGCGATACCATCCTTATTTGGTTATAAAGCAGAAGGAATTATGGGGAAAACATTTAAAGACTGCTAAACAAAGCAAAGAAGGCATGGCCACAAGGGTGATCCTTGATTGGTGTGTTTTGTATGTTCAGTAGATACATTTCTTCTTCATAGTGTAGGCTTGTACCATGGCAAAACTAACTTCATTTAAATGCAATTTCTTAAAACTTTTGTTTTCTTTAAGAAATAAATATGAAGGTACAAACGAATTAGGCCAGTAAGAAACACACTTTTCTGAGTCAAGTTAGCATTAAATAGGGATCTGCATAGACATAAATAAAATATAATGTGTACCCAGACTCCTTGAGAATTGACCTGTTTCTAAAGCAAATACTGGTGTTGGCAGGTGTGTAACTGACTAATGGGCATGCCCTCTAAATGTAATATTTTCACATAATAAACAGTATCATGTATTCTATATTCATTGAAGGCCATTCCACCAGGCTTATTCAATGTTTGCTGCTGATCCTTTTATTATGTAGAGGTAAAATCTGTGTTACAACATTCAAACAGCAATATCTCTGTCCCTCTATACACCTCTGTAGCTATCTTATGCATTGTACTGTCTCCTACTGTGTGGAGAAATCTCCACCACTTCAGAAGGGATTTATATTGAAAGTATTCACCCTTTAGAAGATCTAGTTCTAATTTTTACCTTTAGTACATGTACCCTTGTTTTTAATAGTCATATTTTATTATATTTTTAGGGGGTTATGTAATAAAAGGCACTAGGTTTGCCGAGGAGCAGTAACCCATAGCAATCATTCAGCAGGCAGCATTTACAGGTCACCTGTTTAAAACAAACATCTTATTAGTCGCTGTGGGTTACTGCTCCTGGACAAACGTAGTGCCTTTTATTACACATGGGGGCAAATCTCTGCCTTGCCTTATGTCCTATGTGTTTGTATGGAACTCTGAGTGTTATGCTACTGCTATAATCTATATTTGATCCACAGGTCAATGCAAGCCAAATCCTAGCTGACCTTTGCTGAACAGTTAATAAATTTTGAAATTGCAAAAAATAGTGGGGGGGCTGCACATATTTCATAGCAAATTCACCCATCTCTGCATACCTAGAGGATTGTTTGAATGTTGGGTTGCAGTGATTTCAGCACTGTCCAACACAGTATATTTTATCCATTGTGGATTTCAGTGTATTGAAATAAGTGGAATATTGCAGTTACTTCCATTGCTTTTGTTAATATGCTACCTATTATCTGTAAACAGAGTGGATGCTGCAGATGTCAGTAAAAAAAGACACTAGCACTACCCTACCAGCTCTGAGTAGAGTCACCTTCCCACCCTGGTATGTCCTGCCCAATGTGACTCAAAATGCAACTCTCTATGTCCAGCTGAGTTCTTAACTGTGCTGCTTTGCCCCATTGTTCCAGGGGATTCTGTAGGAATATGGAGATGATCCCTGTATCAATATAACCAAGGAATCATAGGGCATAATGGGATCTGTAGTCCTGTCACAAGCCAGCCCTTATAATGACAAAGAAATACAAATGCCAACTTATGCCCTCAGAATGCATCATGGGAAATAAAGGCCCTTTATACATGCCAGTGTGAAAGACTACATTCTGGTTGCTTGACATTTTTATTTGCTAAATAGAACACACAAGCGCTGTCAGGCTCCTTCCATCAGGAGGGGGAAGGGAGTTTGGGAAGAGGGAAAATGTTGTAGAAGAGACAAAAGACCTAAATAATATACTAATTTAACATTTTTATTTTCTATAAAGTTGCCAATAGCAGAAATAGTAGATTGCATGCCTGGCTTTATCATACTATAAGGGAGAAAACTGGATTTACTCGGACATACAGACCATACAGTAGTCCTACCTAGTCATAATGCCCCTTTAACAGAGGATGAATATTTTCAATTACTAGTTTCAAATCATTCTCCCACCTCCTCTCCCTCTCCTTACTGCTCCTATATCTGCGATATCTCTCCAAATCCTGGTCCCTGGTCTCCTATCGCCCACGCAATGCTTCTCTTCTGGTAAAACCCTCACAAACTACTAACCTGTCTAACCTTATTCAAATTCCCACTCTCTCCTCTTTTTATCTCCCCTTCTCTTGTGCTCTGCTTAATACCCGCTCTGTAACTAACAAAGCCACTTTAATTCATGATCTGTTTTGCTCCAAGTCTTTTCACCTGTTTGCCATAACAGAGACCTGGCTCTCTCTGAATGATAATGCTATTGAGGCAGCTCTCTCTTATGGCGGCCTTTCCTTCTCTCATACTCCCCGCATTACTGGCCGTGGGGGAGGGGTAGGTGTTCTGCTCTCCCCTCATTGCCGGTTTAAACTAATCACTATACCTCCTACTTTCAGGTTTCCTTCTTTTGAGGTGCATGCAGTTCAGCTCTTCCACCCTCTTTCTGTGCAGGTGGCGGTTGTTTACAGAGCTCCTTCTTCAAAATCCTTGGCTACATTTCTCTCTGACTTTGAATCCTGGCTCTCTTTTTTTCTATGCTCTGACACCCCTGCAATTATTTTAGGCTATTTCAATTGTCATATACCTGTAGATGACCCCTCTCAGTCCAGGCCCTCTCGATTGCTCCATCTAACCTCCTCCTTTGACAGGGTCGGATTCGTAAGCCGCGCGCCCCAAGGCGGCCCCCTGTCTGTCACCCCCCTGCACACTTCTTCCCCCCCGCACATGCGCAAACTCGCATGCGCTGACTTTACAATCGCATATGGAGTAGTGGGGGAGAGGTCCCCATTCCCCCGTATGCAAGAAAAACTTTAATATTTTGGTACGGCGGGGCTACATGCCGCCCCCCAATTTGTGCCACCCTAGGCCCGAGCTTTGTGGCCTTTCCACAAATCCGGGCCTGTCCTTTGATCTCTGGCAGTGGACTAATACAGCTACCCATAAGGATGGTCATTTCCTAGATCTGGTATTTTCCAAAAATCTAGATCTATCTACATTTAACAGTGAGCCTTTTCCTCTCTCAGATCATCATCTTATTTCTTTCTCTATCTTGCACGCGTCTCCTTCTCCTTCTACTAACGCTCAGTCTAAAACCCTTGCAACACTCGAATAGTTGATATAACTGCTCTCTCTAACTCTCTCAGTTCTAACCTCTCCTCCTTCTGTACTTCTTCTGATCCTGAGTTACTGGTAAATACCTACAACTCTATTTTATCATCCGCAATAAACACCCATGCCCCCTGCAGCCGTGGCTTAACCCTTAGACACGATTTCTGCGCTCCTGCGCACGATCTGCTGAGCGCATTTGGAGGAAATCTCGTGCAAAAGCGGATTTCTTCCACTATAAATTTCTTATGGTGAGTCTCAATACTGCCCTATCCCAGGCCAAGCAAGTATACTATAACACACTTATAAATAATAATAAATCAAACCCACAGTGCTTATTCTCCATATTTAACTCGCTGCTTCATCCACCTATTGAATCAATCGTATCTGAACACACCCCCCAGGACTTTGCTGACTTCTCTAAAAGCTGATTCTATCCGCAAACAATTTTCCCAACCTTCAGATACCGGTAATCTCAACATTCCCAAATCTCCTCTTTCCTTATTCAGCTCCTTTGATCTCGTAACAGAGTCTGAAGTTTCTCAGCTTTTCCCAGTTCCTCTCCGCCTACTATGCCCTCGTCCCTACTAAAACAGTGTGCCCCTGCCCTTACTCCAGCCCTTACTCACATATTCAATTTCTCTCTGGCTTCTGGTACTTTTCCCTCTCTATTAAAACAAGCATGTGTCAAACCTATTCTTAAAAAGGCTACGCTGGACCCGCCCTGCCTTTCTAACTACCTTCCCGTCTCTCTCCTGCCCCTAGCCTCTAAACTCCTGGAACGTCTTGTCTTTTCTCGTGTCACTAACTTCCTCTGCACCCATAATCTGCTGGACCCTATGCAGTCTGGTTTTCGGCCTGCGCACTCCACTGAGACGGCCTTATGTAGAGTGGCAAATGATCTCCAGACTGCCAAGGCCAAAGGACGCTACTCAGTCCTCATTCTCCTAGACCTTTCCTCTGGTTTTGATACTGTCGACCATTCTGTCTTTATGCAAATTCTCTATTCTCTGGGTATCCGGGATCAGGCTGCATCCTGGTTCTCTACCTATCTCTCTAACCACTCCTTCTCTGTCGCTCTTGCTAACAAATCCTCTACCCCGGTTCAGCTTAGTGTGGGGGTGCCTCAGGGCTCTCTGCTTGGTCCCCTGCTGTTCTCCCTGTACACTCTCTCTGTAGGAGACCTTATTTCTTCTTTTGGTCTTAAATATCACTTATATGCAGATGACATCCAGATATATTTAGACACCCCTGCACTAACCACTGATGTTCAAAACCAGCTAACTGCCTCCTGGCTATTTCCTCCTGAATGAACCAACGCCAGCTCAAACTTAACCTAGCTAAAACAGAGCTCATGGTCTTCCCGCCCAAACCTGGCCCTTCTCCTCCTTTCACCATTACTATTGATGGCATAACCATCAACCCTGTTAATTCTGCACGCTGCCTTGGGGTTATCTTTGACCGGTCACTCTCCTTCTCTAACCATATTAATAACACTGCCAAAACCTGCCGTTTTTTCCTCCACAATATTGCCAAGATACGCCCCTTTCTTTCATAAGCGACAGCTAAAACACTAATCCATGCCCTTATCCTTTCCCGCTTAGATTACTGCAATCTCCTACTAACCGGCCTCCTGGACAGCTAAAACACTAATCCATGCCCTTATCCTTTCCCGCTTAGATTACTGCAATCTCCTACTAACCGGCCTCCTGGACTCCCACCTCTCTCCCCTGCAATCAATCTTAAACTCTGCTGCCAGGATCCTCCTGCTCTCTCCTAAGAGGGAACCTGTTCAGCCTCACTTAAGCTCTCTAGCATGGCTGCCTGTTAAGCAAAGGATAGCATACAAAATCCTTCTGCTAACATTCAAAGCCCTTCACTCCTCTGCTTCTCACTACATTTCATCAATGGTCTCCCTGCATGTTCCTGGTCGTCTCCTCCGCTCCTCTCCCATCTTTTTACACCATCCACACCCACTGCTCTCTCTCGTCTTAAACCTTTCTATCTCGCTGCTCCTTACCTCTGGAACTCTATCCCTGAATCCCTCCGTAGGGTACACACACCCACTCTCTTTAAGAAAAAGCTCAGCTGTTACCTTCTGGAGCACTAAAACATTATTTTGCCTAGTCCTGCGCTTAAGGGCAAATGCCCATACCTGGTGCACTCTTACCTTCCAGTTTGTGCCTGTATGTTACCCAACCACTTAGATTGTAAGCTCTACAGGGCAAGAACCTCCTTCCTACTGTGTCTCATACCACATGGCACTTATTCCCTGTGCATTTATATTTATTGTATTTATTTATTATAACACTTGTCCTCCCTGTGTGTAATTTTGTATTTTGTAAGATTGTACAGCGCTGCGCACCCTTGTGGCGCTTTATAAATAAAGTTATACATACATACATACATACAATTGTG
The DNA here is from genome assembly GCF_000004195.4 of Xenopus tropicalis. Lineage (NCBI taxonomy): Eukaryota > Metazoa > Chordata > Amphibia > Anura > Pipidae > Xenopus > Xenopus tropicalis. Next base: position 59,972,138 of record NC_030680.2, on the reverse strand, counting down.
TCTTATATAAGTGTGGGTAGTGAAAGGTCAGATCCTTGCTTTGCCACATACCAATTGAATTTTTGTTTAACATCATATATCTTTTTCTTTGCCAGTGTAACGTTCTGTATGGATGGAGAATTTATAGTTAGTGAACATGTACGTCTGCAAGTGCAGTAAGCAAAGTGCAATTACCATGTTTTTTTTCAACAATTCAGCATTTTTTTACCAGAAATCTGGTGTCGTAGAGGTTGATGCAGCTTCCATGTGCCTGACTTGGCTCACTTCCATCAGTAGCAAACATTTGGCATGAATTATTCGTTTTTTTTTTTTTTTCAAATGAAGTTTGGACGCAAAAGATAATTTAGTATTTCTGGCACTTTGTAGTTATTGTCATTTATGCAGTTCTAGCCCTTTATGTCAAAGAACCAGTTCCATAACCTGCCTGACTCTTCATAAAACAAATTATTTTAGCAAGTTACCTGTCTTTAAATATTGTATGCTACACTTTCTTCAGGTTATGGATCTCAGCCCAGTCATTGGATCCCTGCTCATCACTACTTATGTCATTTTCCTAGTGTTTGTGTCACGGTCTCCCTGTGGAGACGCTGTGGAGTACCAGGAAGGTGGGAGCCTGAAGACGGGGTAACCCGGAGTGTAACCATAAGTCACAGAACTGGTGCCAGAGGCCATGTTGAAAATGCAGAACTTTAATAAACTGAGTGATGTAACCGAACACACAAAGAATATACAGACTGATTGTAGAACGGCAGGCAGAGGCAAAATCCAAAAACAGGCAAAAGGTCAGGGCAAGCGGCAGTCAAACGAAGTAAAGGACAGGCCAAGGTCAAAACCGGGAAATCAAGGCAGAACTAGGAAGGGCTCAGGAACAAGGCAGAAGGCAGAATCAGGACACGGAACTGGAGCTTGGAACCAGCGAGAACAAGAACACAGACACAGGAACAGGGAACACGAAGGCAGGGTCACGGGAGACAATTAATGACCAAGCAAGGGGCAATGGTCAGGGAAAGGCTTATAAAGGGAGAAGATTAGATGATGGGAAACACATGAGGTTAATGAGGTGGGCGGAGGAAAGGGAGTAGACAGAAAGTAGGAGACAAGAGCAGAAACAGACAGACCGAAATGCCTCCAGTGGCTACAGAGGCAAATGCATGCCGCCAGAAACACCCCAAGTGGTGTTCGAATCCCGCTGATCCTGACATTACCCCCCCCTTGAGGATCGACCACTGGGCGATCCCAGGATCGGGTGGACATATTTTAAACATTTTCCTACCAAAAATGTCCTTAAGGCTTGCAGTCCAAAAAATGTCCAAAAGTTCCAAGTCCAGAGAGACCAAAAACAAAAGAACTGCAAAAAATTGAAAATAACCAGGATCAGAAGCCAAAGCCAGAGGGTCGTCAGGAACAGAAGCCAGAATCAGAGGGTCATCAGAAGTCGAAGCCAAAGGGTCGCCAGGAACAGAAGCCGAAGCCAGAGGGTCGCCAGGAACAGAAGCCGAAGCCAAAGGGTCGCCAGGAACAGAAGCCGAAGCCGAAGCCAGAGGGTCGCCAGGAACAGAAGCCGAAGCCAGAGGGTCGCCAGGAACAGAAGCCGAAGCCAGAGGGTCGTCAGGAACAGAAGCCGAAGCCAGAGGGTCGTCAGGAACAGAAGCCGAAGCCAGAGGGTCGTCAGGAACAGAAGCCGAAGCCAGAGGGTCGTCAGGAACAGAAGCCGAAGCCAAAGGGTCGCCAAAGCCAGGAGCCAGAACAGGAGTGTCGCCAGAGTCAGGAGCCGAAGCCAGAGGATCATTAACACAAGGTAGGCCACCAAGGTCAGGATTTAGAACAGAGAAGTTGCCAGAATCGAGAGCCACAGCGGATGAGACGCCAGAATCGAGAGCCACAGCGGATGAGACGCCAGAATCGAGAGCCACAGCGGATGAGACGCCAGGGTCAGGAGCCACAGCGGATGAGACGCCAGGGTCAGGAGCCACAGCGGATGAGACGCCAGGGACAGGAGCCACAGCGGATGAGACGCCAGGGTCAGGAGCCACAGCGGATGAGACGCCAGGGTCAGGAGCCACAGCGGATGAGACGCCACACAAAACACCCATTACAGGTGAAGCACCATCAAACACACCCATTACAGGTGGAGGACCATCATAGACACCCATTACAGGTGAAGCACCATCATACACACCCACTACAGGTGGAAGAGAGATGCCCAGGGAAGCAACAAGACCACCACTCACTGCAACAGAACTGGCAGTGCCTGTGACAACAGAACCACCAGATCTAGTAGCAGGGAAGGTAGGCCCGGAAGCAATTTTGTCCTCAGAGGCAGGTGGCAGAAGCATAGGCACTGAAGCGAAAACAGGCACGACCGCTGGCACAGAGGCTGGAGCAGCCACAACTGCTGGCATGGGAGCTGGCAGGACCACTGGCACAGGAGCTATCACAGGCAGGACCACTGGCACAGGAGCTGAAACTGATGGCTGGAGAACCGGCACGGAGGTTGGAGCTGGTACAGACCTTACTGCTGGCACAGGAGGAGGCAGCCGCCGGGGTGCAGGCACAGGAGCAGGCAGCCGTCGGGGTGCAAGCACAGGCTGAGTAGCAGACACCGGAGCGGGCACTGGCTGGATGGCAGACACCGGAGCGGGCACTGGCTGGATGGCAGACACCGGAGCGGGCACTGGCTGGATGGCAGACACCGGAGCGGGCACTGGCTGGATGGCAGACACCGGAGCGGGCACTGGCTGGATGGCAGACACCGGAGCGGGCACTGGCTGGATGGCAGACACCGGAGCGGGCACTGGCTGGATGGCAGACACCGGAGCGGGCACTGGCTGGATGGCAGACACCGGAGCGGGCACTGGCTGGATGGCAGGAACCGGAGCGGGCACTGGCTGGATGGCAGGAACCGGAGACTGGACTGCGGATGCAGGAACCGGAGACTGGACTGCGGATGCAGGAACCGGAGACTGGACTGCGGATGCAGGAACCGGAGACTGGACTGCGGATGCAGGAACCGGAGACTGGACTGCGGATGCAGGAACCGGAGACTGGACTGCGGATGCAGGAACCGGAGACTGGACTGCGGATGCAGGAACCGGAGACTGGACTGCGGATGCAGGAACCGGAGACTGGACTGCGGATGCAGGAACCGGAGACTGGACTGCGGATGCAGGAACCGGAGACTGGACTGCGGATGCAGGAACCGGAGACTGGACTGCGGATGCAGGAACCAGCAGGTTAACAGCAGGTGCTAGAGCAGACAGCAGCAGCTTTCGGGGAGCCGGCACAGGAGCAGACAGCTTTCGGGGAGCCGGCACAGGAGCAGACAGCTTTCGGGGAGCCGGCACAGGAGCAGACAGCTTTCGGGGAGCCGGCACAGGAGCAGACAGCTTTCGGGGAGCCGGCACAGGAGCGGAGACTGGCACAGGAGCGGAGACTGGCACAGGAGCGGAGACTGGCACAGGAGCGGAGACTGGCACAGGAGCGGAGACTGGCACAGGAGCGGAGACTGGCACAGGAGCGGAGACTGGCACAGGAGCGGGCAGGGAGTCAGCTGACACTGGAGTAGTCAGCTTTCGGGGAGCCGGCACAGGAGCTGAGGGTTGCAGTTCAGGCACAGGAGCTGAGGGTTGCAGTTCAGGCACAGGAGCTGAGGGTTGCAGTTCAGGCACAGGAGCTGAGGGTTGCAGTTCAGGCACAGGAGCTGATGAATGTTCAGAGCTGGACTGCCCGAGGACTGGTAGGGACCCAATCCGTGGGAAAGCTGGCAAGGGACCAAGCCGCCTGAGAGCAGGTACCAGAAAAATTGACAAATACGCAGGTGCTGAAGGCTGGGCAGCCGGCCCTGGAGCAGGTAGCATGGAGATAGCCAGCATTGGAGCAGACACTGGAAGCTGGGCAGCCGGCACCGGAACAGACAGGGGGATAGCTGGCACTGGAGCAGACAGGGAGATAGCTGGCACTGGAGCAGACACTGGAAGCTTGGCTGCAGGAACTTGAGTAAGAGACTGGTTTTTAATAGACAGACTCACGAACTGGGGTTCAGGTCTGAGAGACTTGAAAACTGTCACAGGTTTGATGTCAGACTGCGGAACAGCCAAAGCTGACAGGGGAGCAGTTACAGACTGAACTGAAGGTAAATGAACAGACATGGGCTTAATGGCAGTTTGAATCTCATCCTCATCAGTATCCACATCTTCCCAATCCTCATAATCAGAAAAATCAGTATAGTCATCTTCACAGTCTAGTTCCTCATCATAAAAATCATAATAGGAAGGAACAGTAGGCTGGTGGATATTCAATATATTTAACTCAACAAGCTGTGAATATCTTGGGACTGAAGGGGTAAACGGGAAAGGTTTTACAGAACCGGCAGTCCCAGTGGCACTTGAAGAGAATGAGTCAGAGGTAACTGGGAATAAATCCCCAGTAAAAGTAGCTTTCAGATAGGACAAAAAAGCACAGGGATCCTCCAAAAAACTGGCCTTTTCAGCAATGCACCATTCCGCCCATACACGAGCATCTCCCTCTAGGAGATAATGAGCTATAAGTCTACTCCTTAAAGGATTAGTGGCTTGTACAAAAAATGGAGCAGAACTTAAGGCTTTACATGATAGCAGAAAGGCAGAAAAAGAATCTTCCTCACCTTTGTATTTCTTGAGGGTAGAGAGCCAAGGAGCGGTAGAGAGTTGTAGTTCAACATCACAGGACATGGAGGAGTTACCGGCAGGCTCCATTTTGTATGGCTTGGTCATTCTGTCACGGTCTCCCTGTGGAGACGCTGTGGAGTACCAGGAAGGTGGGAGCCTGAAGACGGGGTAACCCGGAGTGTAACCATAAGTCACAGAACTGGTGCCAGAGGCCATGTTGAAAATGCAGAACTTTAATAAACTGAGTGATGTAACCGAACACACAAAGAATATACAGACTGATTGTAGAACGGCAGGCAGAGGCAAAATCCAAAAACAGGCAAAAGGTCAGGGCAAGCGGCAGTCAAACGAAGTAAAGGACAGGCCAAGGTCAAAACCGGGAAATCAAGGCAGAACTAGGAAGGGCTCAGGAACAAGGCAGAAGGCAGAATCAGGACACGGAACTGGAGCTTGGAACCAGCGAGAACAAGAACACAGACACAGGAACAGGGAACACGAAGGCAGGGTCACGGGAGACAATTAATGACCAAGCAAGGGGCAATGGTCAGGGAAAGGCTTATAAAGGGAGAAGATTAGATGATGGGAAACACATGAGGTTAATGAGGTGGGCGGAGGAAAGGGAGTAGACAGAAAGTAGGAGACAAGAGCAGAAACAGACAGACCGAAATGCCTCCAGTGGCTACAGAGGCAAATGCATGCCGCCAGAAACACCCCAAGTGGTGTTCGAATCCCGCTGATCCTGACAGTTTGTGCTTGTTAACATCTTCTTGTCTGCCATCTTAGCTGTATTTTCCAAGGAACGACAGTGCCCAAACTCTCTGTTATATACAAAATTAATTTAATAGCATAAAAAGAGCACTTATTATTCTATGATTTTATTGCTAATGATTTGTACATACAGCCCTGTTTTATAGTGTTTTATTTTTCCAGACCCTTTTTTTATTTTTTGGCCCTCTTTTTGACTATTAGAGCCATGTTGTATTTTAGACAATTTCCATGTAGAATGTCCAGTGAATAAATTCCACACTACTTTTGAACCAAATGTATTTCTTCATAATCTGGTATGATAACTGCAATGAAGTGTGCAACTTGCTTTGCAAATGCATGCATTGCTCAACAGGTACATTTGTTGTTTTAAAGGGGACCTGTCACCCAGACATAAAAAGCTGTATAATAAAAGCCCTTTTCAAATTAAACATGAAACCCAAAATCATTTTTTTATTACCACATCCATACTCATTATAAAGGCATTTAAAAATCCCAACTGTCAATCATATATTACCTGCCCCGCCTCCATGCCTTAGGCATAGGGGTGGGGCAGAGAGTTACTTTCACTTTCAATTCAGAACTTATTAGATGTTGCTGCCCTCCTCACATTCCCCCTCCCTCCTCACCATGTAATTATGTAGCCATTGCATGGATATGGGTATCAGGTCCCCCCATACTGACACAGAAACAAGATTTTGGCTGGATGCAATGCCTGCTTTGATAACAGTGTCCACAAAATGGCCCCTGCCTGCTTGCTGCAATTGTGAATTCCAAGGCTGAAGAAAATAAGATTAAAATAATTTTTATAGTGTAAAAACAGTTAATTTTGCTTGACAAACACAATAGAAAACAATTTGTAATTATTTCTTAAGGTGACAGGTCCCCTTTAATGCCTTGATACACAGTCTTATTGCTGTGTTCTCTTTCCTTCTAGCCACATAAGGACAAGGACGTTGTGGACTTGTTGATGTTAAAGCTGTCTGGATTGTTTGTCATCCATAAAAACACAAAACAGTCTGACAATGCAACAAGTGAGGAGAAGCCAATGTAAAGTGGGAATAAATGTCCTTTTCTACATTTATATGCACCCAGGCTGCACATGAGGCGCTTATTGAACACATCATCATGATTTCAAGTCCTTATTTTAGAGAAATATGTGTTTTAACAAAGTTACCAATTTGTGCAGAAACCTATATATTAAATCTGGAAGGGTGTTTGGGCACTACCTCTGTGGGTAAAATACCAGTGACAACAAAATGCATACCGGTATTCAAAAAATACTCACTATAATTTGGTACTATTTTAAAAAATAAATATATATAATTATGAAGAAATTCAAACTATATGTCCAAATGCATATTACCATAGATGTGACCAATAGTGACAGCACACTCCACGGTGTAAAAATAATTATTAATAAAAGTGGCATACTTTGCTGAATAAAAAATATTTGTGTTTCTCTTTAGCTTTTCATAGTTTCAGTTTGGAACCCTACAGATATAGTATTGCAAATCTTAATTAATTTAATATTAAGCACAAGGACAAAAAAAAAGACTCACAAAAGTTTAAAATATATAGAAATATGATTCAAAGTTGGGCTGCTTGTACAAGGTCAGAAATGCTGGCTGTCCTTTTGCCACTAAGCTGTTGACTCCACTCTTGCTTTTAGAAATGGCACTAATTCTCTTGTCTGGAGGGGGAACATGATGGAGCTTCGTTGGTACTTATGGCATTATGCTGGCTTCCAGGACAATCCTCTGCATTATGTTGGGCACCAATGGTACTTGGCTGTGTGTAGTGTTTAACAGCAGCCCTTTCTAGACATGTTTGTTTGCTACTTGTGCATATGCAGCACTGCTGACACTAGAGGGCCCCCCTTTATAGCAACACAAATTGTATGCATTTGAACATCCAAGGCTCACACAAGGGATGCTACAAGCCTGCACACTACTCCAGCCCTCAAACTAATAGTTCAGAAACAAAGAAAGGAATTAATGCACAGTAAAAATCATTCTGAACCAGAGGTCAACTGGCTTTTACAATGTCATAAAGATTTAAACACCAAAACTTAGCAAAGAATATTAATAAAATTCCAGCTTGCTTGGGTATTCTAGGGCCAGGTATCAAAAAGGTTTATAGTTTGCATAAATTGCCATTTTAAGCATTAAGGGCTGCCTCCTGGTATCATACGATATGCGTGTGTCAGTAAATACTGCCTTTTTTTACATCTTGAGCCATTTTGTGATGGGCTGTGTGCTCCCACAGAGATCACTTGACAGAAAAAAAAATGCAGCTCTAACTGCAACAGTAAGTAGTATGGGAGTGAATGACAGAACTTTGTCCGTTCATTGGCTCGCTGACAAAACATGTATGTGTGCACCCTGTATCGTATGATATATATGTCCAGTCCACAGTGAGCACTCACGGCATAAATATCCATAGAAAAAATCTTTTATTCAGGCATAATATCTTCGCGTTTCGATCCACATAGGATCGTTATCAGGACGCGTAGATATTATGCCTGAATAAAAGATTTTTTCTATGGATATTTATGCCGTGAGTGCTCTCTGTGGACTGGACATATATATATACTCTGTGGACTGGATGTGAATTGTTGGTCAGCACCCGAGCTTATATTTCTTGAACTGGTGAGTGCCGGTTTTGGGAAAAAAAAAAAAAATTACATATATATATATTGGGTCTGACTGACCGTAAACAGAGACCGAGGGTTAGAACCAGGTTCAGTAAAAAACCACATACACTGAGCACTATTGATAGTTCCGGACATTCCTCCGACTCTGACTTGACCACTTCTACTGAACCTAATACTTCCGCTTTTTTAGGGGTATCCACAAGGTCCCAGGGACCAAGAAGGGCCATAGAAATAGACGGCCAAGGAGGGGTGGGCACCAAACAAAAACCCCCCAGACAACCACTCAGTCAGACGTCCAAGAAACGGTGATCTTTAACTTATCCAAACATAGTGTATCCGAACAGGAAATGTCTGTTCTATCCAAGGGCATGTCCTTTGTACCCACACACCATGCAGATCCCTTTGAAGTTACACAGGATATATTTAAATTTACACGTACTTTAAAACTCAAAGATCATTTCAAAAACTCGAATAGTACACCTATTACTTTGTTTAAACCTAAGAGTAACTATATCCCCCCTAACACTCCAGCTTCCATCTCCACTTTCTCTCGTTTATTAATGAAAGACTGTAAAACGCTATGTAATGTACCTGATAAGTCACGTACTACCTACAGTAATCTTTCTAAGGATGAATGGGGTGCTATCAAAACATTAAAGGCAGATAATGACCTCATTATACGCCGGGCTGACAAGGGTGGGGCCATTGTCTTGTTAGACAGACAATATTACCGTACTGAGCTTTTGCACCAGTTATCTGACACCACTACATACAGCAACTTAATGAAAGACCCAACTGTTAAGTATAGCCACGAGTTGGGGTCACTACTTCGTCTGGGATTGGACAGTGGCTGGATTGATATGCCTACTTATGAATATTTACTTAGTCCCAACCCAAGAACTCCATTCATCTATACCATTCCTAAAATTCATAAGTCTTTGGATAAACCCCCTGGCAGACCGATTATTTCGGCCACAGACTCCTTATGCCAACCAGTAGCTGTATATTTGGATTACTTTTTACAACCTTTAGTGAAGTCCATGGACTCCTATATACAGGACAGCACCCACTTGATCTCCATGTTACGTACTTTGTCCATTCCTGAAGACTGCACATTAGTCTCTATGGATGTGTCCAGCCTGTACACGATTATTCCACACAATACTGGGCTAGAAGTGATTCGTACATCACTCACTAATTCTGGTCATTCCAAACCTCCCATTGATTTTTTATGTGCTCTCCTTGACTTTGTACTGACGCATAATTATTTTTTGTTTGAAAACAAGTTTTATCTGCAGACCTCTGGCACCGCCATGGGGTCTAATGTTGCCCCCTCATTCGCCAACCTGTTTATGCATCACTATGAACGCACACACATTTATCCGAAAATAGGAACCTCCATACTTTTTAATAAACGCTACATAGATGATTGCTTTCTGATTTGGCAGGGCACTGACTCTGACCTGTCTGACTTTGTTA